>NC_045129.1:24448401-24748401 GCF_007655135.1 Punica granatum | reverse complement strand
TCGACCAATACCGATTCTGTGCAGAGACACCTCCTACTCTTCTTGATCTTAGCATGGCAGAGATGAAAGAAAGTCAAACTTTCGAAGCATACGCAACGGAATGGAGGGGAAAAGCGGCAAAGCATATACCTCCAATCACTGAGCGTCAGCAAGTTCAACTGTTTCATTCTACGCTCAGAGGCGCGTATTATTCACATCTCCTGGCTCATACTTCCTCTTTCTCAGACCTGATTGAGGCAGGAAAGAAGTTGGATATGGGAGTTAAGTTAGGAAGAATTGAAGATCCGGCAAGGAATAAAGACAGAGAGACACCGAAGAAACAAACTGCCGGAACATCCAGAAGAGACAAAAACGCGACTATCGGCATCGTCAATCCTGGACATCAAGCTCCACACCCAATGTCGGTGGACTACGCCCCTGCATTACCGATTTCTCAGCCATATGCGCATCCCGTGCAGTATATGCAACCTCATCAAACGCCGCAAGCTTACTTCTCAACCCCGCCCACTGTTATCCAGTCGCAACCTCCGCAACCGTACCCTTCTGTTCAAGTTCAACCAGCTAGACCCCCGACTTCGAGGCCTCCTCAGCCGGCTCAACGTGTCCCAGCTCCTAGAACTCAACAAGACAATGCTGCTCAACCGCGTTCACGCAAGCAATACACCAATTTGCCGGCTCCTCCCTCTTACATATTCAGACAGCTCCTTGCAGGCGACAAGATCAAAACGGAAGCACCAAATCCTCGTTTCGATCCGTCCATGCAGAACCAGAATCTTCGATGCGAATTTCATCGGGGTGCTCCTGGTCATACCCTGGACACTTGTTGGAGACTCCGGGATAAAATTCAGGAGATGATTGATGCAAGACAAATCTCCTTTAATGAGGTGAAGCCGCCAAATGTCCGTGCAAATCCTCTTCCGGATCATGGATCAGGTGCAGGACCTTCTGTGAACATGATTAGCATTGCTGCTATTGAGGAGGAAGAAGATGCGCAAAAGCCCTCAATTCCATTTGCTATTAACTATGCTCCAGTAGAACTCGCATTCGCTCCCGCCCCGTTCGTTATAGAAGTTCCTGCAAAGGAGCCTTATCACGATAGTCGAGTTCCCTGGACATACGAGAGCGAGGTTGCCAGTGCAGAATTGGAGATGAGCACGATGGGAATCACGCGTTCGGGACGAGTATATCAGGGTCCAGAGCATGTTGACAAAGGAAAGGCTCTTGCTACTGAATCCTCAATCGCTCCAAAAGCCGTGTCATTCTCTACAAAGAAGGTCACCGATCAAGAAGCCGAAGACTTCATGAAGGTGATCAAAGCAAGCGAGTACAAAGTGATCGAGCAAATGAGCAAGTCACCAGCTCATATATCATTGCTCGCATTGCTTTTGAACTCCGAACCTCATCGGAACGCTTTGCTGAAAGTTCTCACCGCGGCACAAGTCCCGAAAGATACTGCACCGAATAGAATTGAGGAGACGGTGAATTCTATTTTCTCAAATCAGATTTCCTTTTCGGAAGACGAAATTCCCACGGAAGGACAAGCACATTTGCGGGCGTTGCACATAGTTTGCAAGTGCAACAACCACATCGTTGGTCGAGTCATGATCGACAACGGCTCTGCTCTTAACGTTTGCCCCGTCTCCACGTTGAAACAGATGAACGTGGACATGAGTCACATTCGTGCAAGCAAGACCACCGTTCGAGCCTTTGACGGCTCTAAGAGAGTGGTGAACGGTGAAATTGATCTCCTAATCGATGTGGGTCCTTGCTCATTCTCTATTACCTTCCAGATCTTGGAAATACCCAATGCTTTTAGTCTCCTACTTGGAAGACCATGGATTCACGCCGCCGGCGCCGTTCCTTCATCATTGCACCAGAAGTTAAAATTCTTTGCCGAAGGCAAACTCATCACTGTCAACGGCGAGGAAGATTACGCGGTCTATAAAGAAACGGCCATCCCTTATATCAGCATTGGAGAAGATCAGAATCTCCCTTTCCATTCTTTTGACATGATCTCCGTAATTCGAGACTACGGAGAGGTTAGTCCATCGCGAACTGATCGCATGATTGGAAAGGTTCTCTTGAAGAACAATTATGTCCCTGGAACTGGACTCGGGGCACGCGCACAGGGAATCCTTCGACCAATCGAAATGGAGGAATACCGCAATAGGAGGGGACTCGGCTTTCGCCCTTCCTGCCATGAGATCACACAAGCCCGTCGCGGAAAACATCTACACCACCTTGCTGCACATTATGGGAAGCTCTATAGGGGCATGCCATTTCCACCACTCTCACAGTTTTTTGCAGCACCACCACAAATCATGGGAGACACCTCAGAGAACCCAATCACTGAAACAGATGACTTCTCTTCGGATGCGGTTGAAGCGTTTTTGGCTTTGCCAGCCATACATGCCGTCATTGAGGAGACATCTTCTAAGGTTCATATCCGTCCTGCACAGGAGGATGAGGAGCTTACCAACTGGACTTCAATCCCGCTCTACTCGGCCATAGTTGCCGATGTGTAAGACGGTCTTTATACATAATGCTACCTGCATGTCGGCAATGCCATAAGCCACATGACAGAAGAGGGGTTTTTGTTATGGCTTGTTAATAGAATCCCTGCATGTTTTTGATTTCCTGTCCCTAAATTCTCTCTTGCACTCGCTTCTAACATCTTTAATTTCTAAGACAATTCACTTTCATGTCCAGGCTCCAATCGAATCCAAATCATGGATATAACGATTCGGATTCACTCGAAACACATCTCGGAAAGTCCCTACCCATATACTTCGGGGAAGGACTTGACGAGGATGGTCGCGTGCCCGAGATAGAAGAGAGTTTGCATCGTCTCGAAAACCACCAACTCACTTCCGTTGAGCCAACCGAAGACATCAACGTAGGCAATGCAGACGAACCACGCACCCTTAGAATCGGAATAGGACTCGACTCTGCACAGAGGACCCGAATGATCGACTTCTTGACAGAGTACCAGGAGGTCTTCGCTTGGTCCTACGCCGATATGCCAGGCCTAGACCCCTCAATCGTAAAGCATTTCCTCCCACTCGATACTGAAAGATTCCCACCCAAACGCCAACACTTGCGACGTCAAAGAGCTGACCTTCTCTTACGCATTAAGGAAGAAGTCATCAAGCAAGTAGACGCGGGATTCCTGGAGGTATGCAATTACTCTGAATGGGTAGCGAACATTGTTCCAGTGGAAAAGAAAAATGGGAAAGTCAGAGTCTGCATCGACTACCGAGATCTCAATAGGGCTAGCCCAAAGGATAATTTTCCGCTGCCACACATCGATGTCTTGGTGGACAATACAGCACGCCACTCACAATTCTCCTTCATGGACGGTTTCTCTGGATACAATCAGATTCAGATGGCCGAAGAAGACAAAGTCAAGACCACATTCATCACGATGTGGGGTACATTTTGCTACAAGGTCATGCCTTTCGGTCTCAAAAATGCCGGGGCAACCTATCAACGAGCAATGGTCACTCTCTTTCATGACATGATGCATAAAGAGATCGAGGTCTATGTAGACGACATGATCGCGAAGTCCAAAGAAGGAGAAGATCATTTGGTTAACCTCAAACGATTGTTCGACCGCCTCAAGAAATACAAACTCCGACTTAACCCAACAAAATGCACATTTGGCGTCAAGTCAGGGAAATTGTTAGGGTTTATAGTCAGTGAGGAAGGCATCAAGGTCGACCCTGACAAAGTTAAAGCGATCATGGAATTGCCCCCTCCATCGACAGTGCGCGAAGTGAGGAGCTTCTTAGGACGGCTGAATTACATCGCGCGTTTCATCGCAAATTTGACAGACAAGTGCCAACCACTCTTCCGTTTGCTTCGCAAGAATGCAGCGGTCGAATGGGATGATGAGTGTCAGAAAGCTTTTGATACCATCAAGGCATATTTAAGTCAGCCGCCGGTGTTAGTTCCACCTTCACCTGATCGTCCTCTCATTTTGTACTTGACGGTGCGCCGACAATCCATCGGATGCATGTTAGGACAAAAGGACGAGTCCTCTCACGCAGAGCGAGCCATTTATTATTTGAGCAAAAAGTTCACTGAAGGGGAGTCCAACTACCCTGAGATAGAGAAAATGTGTTGCGCACTTGTGTGGGTCATGCAGAGACTCCGGCAATACACTCTCTACCATACTGTTCGCCTGCTGTCGAAGACAGATCCTTTGAAATATCTGCTTAGTACTCCGTCCTCCATGAGGAACATAGCAAAATGGCGTTGCCAACTGACGGAGTACGACATCGAATATGTGTCGCGCACATCAGTCAAGGGCCAAGCGATAGCAGATCATTTAGCAGAATTCCCGATTGTCGATGACACACCGATCGACTCTGATTTCCCCGACGAAAAAATCCTCCAAATGAGTGGTGAGGAGGAAACCACCAGATGGAAGATGTACTTCGATGGTGCAGTTAATTCCACCGGATCAGGGATTGGCGCAGTGCTGATATCCCCGGAAGGGCGCCATTTTCCTGTTGCAGCGAAGATTGATTTCCCCTGCACCAACAACATAGCCGAATATGAGGCATGTATCCTCGGCTTGCAGGCGGCAATCGACCTCAAAGTCAAGGAGCTTGAAGTGTTTGGAGATTCCATGCTCACAATCTTTCAGACACTCAAACAATGGAAGACGAAAGATCCAAAACTGGTGCCATATCATGAGTACCTTGAAGACTTGACAGAAAACTTCAAGGACATCTCATTTACATACACACCACGCATGAAGAACCAGTTCGCTGATGCACTCGCAACACTCGCTTCCATGGTTAGCATTACAAAAGAGAATCTCATCGAGCCCCTCGAATTTGAGATTGCTCAGGGTCCTGCCCATTGCGATGTAATCGACGCTATCGACGGCAAGCCGTGCAAATTTCTTCCTGAGCGGTGAAATCCTTTACCGCCGTTCTTTCGATGCCACACTGCTTCGGTGTGTTGATGAGAATGAGGCACAACGCCTCATGGAAGAAGTGCACGAGGGAAATTGCGGACCTCATATGAACGGGCTCATGCTAGCAAAGAAGCTCATGCGACTTGGGTACTTCTGGTCCACCATGGAGACTGACTGCGTCAAACATGTCAGGCACTGTCACTTGTGTCAAGTTTACGCAAATCAGATCAGAGCACCACCCAATGAGCTGCATCCAATGGCTGCTCCGTGGCCCTTTTCAATGTGGGGCATGGACGTGATTGGTCCTATTAACCCCAAAGCATCCAATGGGCACTTGTACATATTGGTAGCTATCGACTACTTCACCAAATGGATCGAAGCTATCACTCTTGCATCAGTCACTGCAAAGACCGTGGCACGCTTCCTCAGACGTGACATCATTGCACGTTACGGGGTCCCTGCGACACTTGTCACAGACAACGCCAAGAATTTGAACAATAAGCTCATCGATGAGCTCTGTGCACAGTTCAAGATTCTACACCGCAACTCCTCTCCGTATCGTCCACAAATGAACGGTGCAGTAGAGGCAGCAAACAAGAACATAAAGAAGATCATCGAAAAGATGACAGTTAATTACAGAGACTGGCACGAGATGCTCCCATTCGCACTCTTGGCGTATCGGACTTCTATCCGCTCGTCCACTGGATCAACCCCATACTCTTTGGTCTACGGCATGGAAGCAGTTCTTCCAATCGAAGTAGAGATTCCCTCTATGAGGATCCTTGCCGAGTCCAAGCTCAAGGAAGCAGAGTGGGCAAAGCAACGCTACGAACAGCTCAATCTCATTGATGAGAAGCGGCTAACAGCACTTTGCCACGGTCAGTGCTATCAGCAAAGAATGGCCCGAGCTTTTAACAAGAAAGTTCGTCCCCGCGAGTTCAGCCCCGGCGACCTCGTCCTGCGAAAGGTTCTGCATATTGCCCCTGATTCCAGGGGCAAATTCGCTTACAAATACGACGGTCCCTTCATTGTTAAAGAAGTCTTTGACGGTGGGGCAATCATTCTCAATGATATGGACGGGAACGAGAATGCTCTTCCGGTCAATGCTGATACACTCAAGAAATACTATCCATGATAGTGTTTCTCTCATTCCACCTGGATGTTTTCCTCAAATGCACATTTACATTTCTTTACTTTCTTCGCATGTACAATCTCCCAGCATTTTCATTTCCGCTTATTAATACACTCCCCGCTTCTGCCTTTTTCCCTTTCTCTGAACTTGTCCTGAGAGAAAAATAGTAAATCTCCCGCTAGGTTAAAAACCTCTTTGAGGCGGCCTAGGCAAAAATTAGGGAATGAGGGGCACGGTTTAAAATCCCGAAAAAGGGGAATCGTGGCAAAAGGAGAGTACAAAGCGAAATCCTCGCTAGAGTGAAAACCCGAAAAGGCGCTCTAGGCAAAAGTTAGAGGAACCGAGAGGTATGACCAGATCCAATTGGGACGGTCATAGCAAAAGGTGAGCTCTAAATGAGAAAAGAGTCTAAAAGAATACCCCGCTAGGTCGTCACGCATCTTGCGACCTAGGCAAAAGTTAGGGGCCTTCGGCAGCTCGACTATGAAGTAACAGCTACACTCAGTGTGAAGCGACAACAAGTAGTAGTTTGGCAGTCTCCGATGCAAGCAAACTCTCTTTGACTCTCACAGCACAAGACACGTTTCGACATGCAGTCGAATCGTCGTATCCTTGATATGGAGGATCCCAAAATCCTTCCATTTTCCTTAATGCAAATTCTACGGGTCAAGCCCATTCTGTAAATATAAGCCTTTTGTCGAGTCACAATCTAGTGGGAGACGACCACCCCTTTAAATGGTCATCATGTTCAAATCCCCAAAGCATTATTATTCAGACTTCTTGATACATCTTCATTATGGCTATAGAGTAGGATTGACAACCACTATTAGCCCTTTTGATTCTAGTTGCAGGAAGCAGGATTTGAACCCCGAAAAGAGTTTCTTTTTGACGAATGCATGTCTGTCTTATGCCAAAGACTACAGTCTAAATCCGAAGAGAGACCTTCAGGACAACACTCCAGGCACTCAGTTACATCGCAATCAGTTGGCGAGCAATGAAACGTCCCACCACAGCATTGATTGCGACATGGACGAAATCAACGAGGGAAGGAACACAATGATTCCTTCCACACCTCACACCCCTCCCCAGTGTTTGCATTTACTTCTCACACATTTATTTCCGCAATGCACTTTAATTAGCGTGCACCCTCTCAGGACTGCAGTGCACATTTATTTCCGCAATGCATTTTCATTAGCGTGCACCCTCTCAGGACCGCAGTGCACATTTATTTCCGCAATGCACTTTCATTAGCGTGCACCCTCTCAGGACCGCAGTGCACATTTATTTCCACAATGCACTTTCATTAGCGTGCACCCTCTCAGGACCGCAGTGCACATTTATTTCCGCAATGCACTTTCATTAGCGTGCACCCTCTCAGGACTGCAGTGCACATTTATTTCCGCAATGCACTTTCATTAGCGTGCACCCTCTCAGGACTGCAGTGCACATTTATTTCCGCAATGCACTTTCATTAGCATGCACCCTCTCAGGATTGCAGTGCACATCGCAAGTCCACCGGGTAGGCGCCTTTGAACCATGCAGTTCATTCGGTATGCGCCCCGTGCATATTGCAAACTCGCCGAGCAAGCGCTCGTGCATCTCGCAAGTCCACCGGGTAGGCGCCTTTGAACCATGCAGTTCATTCGGTATGCGCCCCGTGCATATTGCAAACCCTTCGGGTCAGTCCCGACTACTTTTCCTGCATTGGGGTCAGTCCCCTTCGGGTCAGTCCCGACTACTTTTCCTGCATTGGGGTCAGTCCCCTTCGGGTCAGTCCCGATTACTTTTCGTGCATATTGCAGTCCCCTTCGGGTCAGTCCCGATTACTTTTCCTGCATTGGGGTCAGTCCCCTTCGGGTCAGTCCCGATTACTTTTCGTGCATATTGCAAACCCCTTCGGGTCAGTCCCGATTACTTTTCGTGCATATTGCAAACCCCTTCGGGTCAGTCCCGATTACTTTTCGTGCATATTGCAAACCCCTTCGGGTCAGTCCCGATTACTTTTCTTGCATTGGGGTCAGTCCCCGTCGGGTCAGTCCCGACTTTAATTGCCTGTTTCAGCTTTGTTCCGAACTCTACATGTTATTGTGCACATCTCACCATATTCCCTCTTATTAGGTACAACATCCTACATATCCAAAACAAAAAGGAGAGGGCCATATAGGAAATTCCATTTTGATCATTGCTATCAAACTGGGGTGCTTTTGAAATCTTTGATTGCATCCTCTACTCGAGCAAGCAGTCAAAGAGGGGCAAGCTGTCAGCACCCCATTTTGGCTCACCATTCCAAACAATGATATTAGCAATGACCCAAGCCACGACTTGAGCAGAATACAGAAAACGGCTCGGCAGAGCAAGAAATCACTATTCATCCTCAAGTTGGCAAAATTGAGCAAATGGCCCATGGACATGACAGAAGGACTCTAGGGGTCACCAAAGGGGAACAGAGCGACCAAAGAACTCAACAATGTCCAAAACCGGCGTTTTCAGTGTATTACACGGACGGCACTATTTTCCGATAGTTCGCTCGGTCATCGGAAGATAGTGAATATTGGACTCCAAAAATCCACACCAGTGCCAAATAGATGAAAAGTGTCCCCAAAGGCATTTTGCAAATCATCTGTTCTATACAGAACAACTTTCTGTATACAGACAACTTTTCAGTGGAAGTCCAAAAATGCCGGTTTCCTGGAGAAAAGTTAATTCCAAATATCAGACGCGGCCATGCCCCATCAGCACACAGAGTAGGAACAACGCTTCAGATTGTCTTTTGGAAGTCACACAGACACTTCAAATGACTTCCGAACGGCAAAACAAGCATACCCCTCTTCAGAAGAGCATAGCCGGAGAAGGGTCTGATGGAATTACGGCAAACGAAGTTCATACAGCATTGCCCAGAAAACTCTAGCAGACATTCACAATTGGGCAAAACAGACAGCAAAACCCTTCGCGGTTTCCCGAGTAACCTCCGAAGAGCGGAAATGACCATTTTCAGTGGAAATCCATATCCGGAGGTCCTCTTTGGGGAAATTTGACGCCGAATGCTTACGTTACACAATGCTAGCCTTCTCAAGGCTCAATGTGGAGTCGTCGGAATAATTCACACAACTCATCTAGATCTCTCAAACAGTGCTTTAGAGGTCTCAGATACACTCTTCAAGTCCTTGGAGGTCTAATCTTGACAAACAGAGATTACAGTAATCTCCGGAGTGCCCAAGCAACTCAGAAGTCACCTTGAGAAAACCAGTCTCGGCCTCCTAGGACGTCTCCGGCCCCACGTTAGCATTACCGGCTTAAGGGATGATTGTTCACGTGGTTTGACAACTTATGCCAAAATGACCAACATGAGATGCAGACACGGGATATGCTGTCAGAAGCGGACAACTTCGCCCCGATCACTTGCAATGGGCAAAATCGGCTCCCGAGCCCCACACACATCCGGGACATTTCTCAATAGAAAATGTCAATCTTGGGCTCATTAACTCCGTTTTCACGCGTATACCGACAATTCGACGTTCAATTCGAACCACGAACTTCGAATACGCGACCAATCGAGACCCGAGTCTTTTCCCGGTTTCTCCTCACAAGCCGTGGGACCCACGGGCTGCCCAAGGGCAACCGCCCTTTGCCCCAAACTTTTCGGCCTTTTCCCCTTTCCTCTCTTGCCCTCACCTAGCCCAAAATATCTTTGGTCTTCCAAGTCAACACTCAAGCCATTAACTCCACCTCCATTAATGCTTCTTGGCTCTTCCTCATCAAGATACTTGGATGACATTCATCCTCATCTCCATTAGGGCAACCGACCTTCATTAATGAGGCCCTTAATGGTGCTTTGTTTTGCTTAATTGCTCATTAGCTTCACATATATATTGCCTATTTGTGATTAAGCTAATGATTCATGAAGCACACCTCATCTTGCTAGTTTCTCCCTCTAGAAAATGCTCTCAACTCCTTAGGAACCAGCAGCAAGAAAAGAACTTCATGAAAATCAAGAATCAAGCCAAATAGCTTTGGAGTTTAGGTCGGGATCCATAGCGGGCACTATTCCGACTTATATCCAAAATTCTTCAAACTTCATAGACGACATGTTTCGGACCCAAGGATTCCATTTCTGAACCCAGTTTTTTAGTTTGGAGTCGTTTGCTTATCATTTTGGATCATTTCGGGTGAAGTTGGAGCTCTCGGGTGAACAGTGCCCGTCACCAGGCGTCACCGAGCGCAGCCAGGCGTCACCGAGCGCAGCCAGCATCCGCAGCCAGGCGTCACCGAGCGCAGCCAGCATCGTCACCAGGCGTCACCCGCGCACGCCCGCGCCCGTCACCCGCGCACGCCCGCGCCCGTCACCCGCGCACGCCGCGCCCGTCATCAGCACACGCCCGCGCCCGTCACCCGCGCACGCCCGCGCCCGTCACCCGCGCACGCCCGCGCCCGTCACCAGCGCACGCCCTCGCCCGTCACCCTCGCACGCCCGTGCCTGTCATCCGCGCACGCGCCTGTCCCGCGCACACCCGCGCCCACCACCAGCGCCTATCCGTGCCCACTAGCTCCCGTCACCGTGCTCGACCGTGCCCGTGCACGCCCATCCTTGCACCCGAATACCCTTTTAAGGGTTCCACCGAGTCACCCGACTCTCAAACACTTCCCCGACTCTTTCCTCGTATTCCGAGGCTAGGTAAAACACTTTCGACTTAGAGGAGTTAGGACTTTTTATATTTTTGCATGGCTATGGAGTATTATGGTGTTTTCATGCATGTTTCATTCACAAGATTTAATTTTTATGCAATTTTATGTTATATTATACACGTACACTATCTTAGGATTTGCTACCATGTCGGAAAGGGGCTTGGATCATCATAAAGAAGACTATCCCGACCCTATTATGGCACATTAAGTCTCGGCCAATTCTCTAAAGGAGAGGGTTGAGATTTAAATTGCTCTTTTCGGGTTAAGATCGGTCTCCTTAGCCTATTCAAGTTAATTTCCGAGTTTGTTTATCATTATTGCATGCATGAAGCCGGTGTTATTTTATCCTTTTCCTTAGTTAACACGTTTGTGAATGTTTGTATGTTTAAATGAGCTAAACAAATCGTGATAACGCCGGCTTTTGTTAAAAAGGAGTGCTATTTATCACGGTTGATGTTTGAGCATGCGAGAAATAATTAAACCACGATTAGGAAATCATTCGTGACTCGGATAGAGCCATGAGAACCTTCGGCCACCCTTCACAAGATGAAGCCGAGGGCTTCTTGGCCTTCCTTGGGTCAAGAATGAGTTCCTTATCTCAAGTTTAATTTGTTGATCGGATGATGTGAAGTTTTACTTCAATGTCTTTACGATTCCCATTAAAATATCATGTAAAGACTTTTTCAAACGAAGCATGCATGGATTCGAGTATCGATGACTCATTCGGGTCCATTTGGTTATGAGGATAGTTTCGGTCATTAGACCAAATTCTCCTCGATCCTTATGGAATCGTCTTGGTCGTCGAGTCGCGAATCGTTTTCACAATTAATGCATTCGGCACAACCCTTAAGCATTAATGCCACAAACTGGTTAATCGGGACGCTCACACGATTAAACTCACTTCACACTGATAAAGTTTACCCGAATTGGACATTAATTGATAACTCGCGTCGACGAGTCGTCAAAGGACGTTGGTGCCCTTTTCAAACTTATCAATTTCAAAACCCGAAACGCGCGGTTCGATGTAGCATGGACGTCTGGAAAGGCCTTCTGTGTCTCAACTTGAGTTTTTACCTGATTCTAGGTAACTCAGGTCAAGATACAGAAGATCTTTCTAGATCACTTCCGGGCAGATCGACCGGTTCTTTGGCTTTTTTGGGTTCTTGCACAACCCTGGATGATCCAGGGAATCGGTCGACACCGGCTACAGGCCGAGGTGGCCCGCACTGCGATCATTCCCCTTTTCTGAAAACAATTTTCAAATAGAGGGCAAAATTGTCTTTTCACAATCCAGCGACATCCTTAGGGTTAGCATAACAGAAACACTACAGTACGGGATAAGAACGGGCTACCTGTTCAGGTGCAGGTTCATCTGCATAGCCTTTTCTTATCTAACTGATGAGTTTCTGTTATCCTAACATAGACTCGGGTAACTAGAACAGTTGATCCTTGTCAGAAAACCTGTGAAATGCTGATTAACCTTTCACTCGACCTAACCAAACACTAGATAATGGTTAGGAGGAATTCTAGATTCCAAATCTAGAGTCAAAACACGAGTTTGGTTAATTCAGTGGTAATTCAGTGTCACAATACAGAACAACTGTAAAAGCGATTCACACACCTGAGATTTGACTCTCTTTGTCAAGTTCTCAAAACAAAGCCGAATGCTGAAACATTGGCATATGTTTGATTGTTTAGCATATGGCATTTGCTTGCAAAAACACCCTTGGGTTAATAATCTGTTAATTCACGTAAACACGACAATAACAAACACTTTGTCTGTTATTAACATGTTGCGTGTTATCTTTCCGCACCTGTTTGCCATGCGGGTCGAGCCTAATCCCTAGGCCGAATAATATTAGGGTTCAGCGCCCTAATCATCGAGCACAGGGTTCAACACCCTAATCAACACTCACAGGGTCCAACGCCCTATTCAGTAAGAGCGTCCATTGAATTTCAGTTCTTCGGTCTTTTCCCTAAACTCACGGTGAGTTAGAGTGGAATAATAACCGAACGCAAAACGACTGGAATTCGACCCTTTTGTAATTTGTATTTATTGTTTTCGAGAGCATTGTAAGGATTTTATTTTGTACATTTATTCTGTAAGAATTCCAGTCGGTGAGCGAACGGTCCGAGAGTCGAATTAATCGAATCGGTCTAATGCTTGCCCAGACACAAGTAAATCCAAGATCTCGCGGTTTTGGTTCACGCAGGGATTCAACCTCCATGGTTCGATGAATTGTAACGCAAGATTGTGAACCAATTCCCTGACACACAGATTTACTTCTCTCTTGGCTTCTCAACCGACATCGTTTAATTCATCGAGTTTACGGTGTCAAAACGTGCGAGCTGAGCGCAACTTAATCCACGCGGTAAATAATAAAACATGCAAGCCTAGCAAACCAGAGTACCGAAAGGGCGTGCGGGATATAGGCCCGCACGTAACATGAACCCCCGAACACGGATTTTCCGGTTCCGCACAGATCAATGCCTTAACAACAAACTAGGTGTTCCATACCCCTAGACCCAGGGTAACTTATCCGCCCTCGACCTTCGGGTCGTAAAATGATAAGTGGCGACTCCTTCTCTCACGCGTGTCCGACGCGCGTCCCCGCGGGAAGGTGGACGTTCCGACCAAGCCGCGCGAACCAAAAGCGCGCGATGCGGGCCCCGACGAGAGTCCACATTCGGGTCCGTACACACGGGGCGCATACCGAATGAACAACATGGTTCAAAGGCGCCTACCCAATGGACTTGCGGAGTGCGGGGCGTGTTGCCCGGCGGGTTTGCAAGGTGCGGGGTGTTTTGCCCGGCGATTTGCATGGTGCAGAAAAGTAGTCAGGACGTACCCGAAATGCGAAAAAGTAGTCGGGACGTACCCGAAGTGCGGAAAATAGTCGGGACGTACCCGAAATGCAGGGAAAGTAGTCGGGACGTACCCGAAGTACCCGAAATGCAGGAAAAGTAGTCGGGACGTACCCGAAATGCAGGAAAGTAGTCGGGACGTACCCGAAATGCGGAAAAGTAGTCGGGACATACCCGAAATGCGGGAAAGTAGTCGGGACGTACCCGAAATGCGGAAAAGTAGTCGGGACGTACCCGAAATGCGGGAAAGTAGTCGGGACGTACCCGAAATGCGGAAAAGTAGTCGGGACGTACCCGAAATGCGGAAAAGTAGTCGGGACGTACCCGAAATGCAGGAAAGTAGTCGGGACGTACCCGAAATGCGGAAAAGTAATCGGGACGTACCCGAAATGCAGAAAAGTAAATTGCATGGGATGCATTGCAAAAAGTAAATGCAAACGTTGGGGAGTTGCGTGAGGTGTGGAAGGAATCATTGTGCTTCCTCCGTCACTGAGCTTGTCCGTGTTGCAATCGATGTAGTGGCAGAATGTTTCATTGTTTGCCAACTGATTGTGATGCGATTGAATGCATGGAGTATTATCCTGAAGACTTCTCCTTGGATTTTAGTTGTGGTCCTTAGCATAAGGCAGACATGCATTCATCAAAGAAAGACTTCTTCCGAGGTTCACATCTTCGTTCCTGCATATAGAACCATGGGAGCTAACAGTAGTTGTCAGTTCTACTCTACAGCCATAATGAAGATGTAGAAAGAAGTCTGAATAATAATGCTTTGGGGATTTGAACTTGATGACCATTTAAAGGGATGGTCGTATCCCGCTAGGTTTGTGATTTGACAAGAAAGGCTTTTTACAGAACAGGCATGACCTGTAGAATTTGCATAAGGGTATAGGGGGATTCTTTGGGATCCTCCAAATCAAGGATACAAAGATTCGACTGTATATCGAAACGTGTCTCATGCTCTGAGAGTAAAAGAGAGTTTGCTTGCATCGAAGACTGTCAAACCACTATTTGTTGCCGCTGCATGCTGAATGTAGCTGTCATTTCATGGTCGAGCTGCCGAAGGTCCCCTAATTTTTGCCTAGGTCGCAAGACGCGTGACGACCTAACGGGGTGTTTTGTTTGACATTTCTCTCATTTAGATCTCACCTTTTGCTACGATCATCCGTATTGGGTCTGATCGCATTCCTCTAACTTTTGCCTAGACCGCCCTTTTCGAGTTTTCAGCCTAGCGAGGATTTTGATTCATGCTCTCCTTTTGCCACGGTTCCCCTTTGCGGGATTTTAAACCGTGCCTCTCATTCCCTAATTTTTGCCTAGGTCGCCTCAAAGAGGTTTTCAACCTAGCGGGAAATCCATTCTTTTTCTCTCAGGAAAAATTCAGAGAAAAGGGAAAGAGCAGAAGATGGGAGTACATGAGTTAACGAAATTAAAAGTGTTGGGAACTGTACATGCAAAGAAAGATAAAATGTAATGTGCATTTGAGAAAACATCCGCAGTGGGATAAGAGAAACACCATCACGGATAGTATTTCTTAAGAGAATCAGCATTGACCGGAAGAGCGTTCTCGTTTCCGTCCATATCATTGAGAATGATTGCCCCTCCGTCAAGGACTTCTTTAACGATGAATGGACCGTCGTACTTGTAAGCGAACTTGCCCCTGGAATCTGGGGCGATGTGTAAAACTTTTCGCAAGACGAGGTCGCTGGGGCTGAACTTGCGAGGACGAACTGTTTTGTTGAATGTTCGAGCCATTCTTTGCTGATAGCACTGACCGTGGCAAAGTGCAGTTAGCCGCTTCTCGTCGATGAGATTAAGCTGTTCATAGCGTTGCTTCGCCCATTCTGCTTCCTCGAGTTTGGACTCGGCAAGAACCCTCATGGAGGGAATCTCCACTTCGATTGGAAGAACCGCTTCCATGCCGTAGACCAAAGAATACGGGGTTGCCCCGGTGGATGAGCGGATAGAAGTCCGATATGCCAAGAGTGCAAACGGGAGCATCTCATGCCAGTCCTTGTAATTCACCGTCATTTTTTCGATGATTTTCTTTATATTCTTATTCGCTGCCTCTACCGCACCATTCATTTGTGGACGATATGGAGAGGAATTACGATGTTGGATCCTGAACTGTGCACAGAGCTCGTCAATGAGCTTATTATTCAGGTTCTTGGCATTGTCGGTGATGAGAGTTGTAGGGACCCCGTATCGCGCAATGATGTCGCGTTTGAGGAAGCGAGCCACGGCCTTTGCAGTGACTGACGCAAGGGTGATAGCTTCGATCCACTTGGTGAAGTAATCGATAGCTACCAGTATGAACAAATGTCCATTGGATGCTTTAGGGATGACTGGACCAATCACGTCCATGCCCCACATTGAAAATGGCCACGGAGCAGCCATTGGATGGAGCTCGTTGGGTGGTGCTCTGATCTGATTCGCGTAGACTTGACACAAGTGACAGTGTCTGACATGCTTGACGCAGTCGGTCTCCATGGTAGACCAGAAGTACCCGAGTCGCATGAGCTTCTTTGCTAGCATGAGTCCATTCATATGAGGTCCGCAATTTCCTTCGTGCACTTCTTCCATGAGGCGTTGTGCCTCATTCTCGTCGACACACCGAAGTAGTGTAGCATCGAATGAACGGCGGTAGAGAGTCTCGCCACTCAGGAAAAAGTGTGCCGCAATGCGGCGTAGAGCCCTCCGGTCATGACGATCGGTGAACGCTGGGAATTGACCTGTTTGCAACAAGTGCTTGATGTCTGCGTACCACGGTTTGCCGTCAACAGCATCAATTACATCGCAATGGGCAGGGCCCTGAGCAATCTCAAACTCGAGAGGTTCTATGAGATTCTCCTTCGTAATGCTCACCATGGATGCGAGCGTTGCAAGTGCATTTGCGAACTGGTTCTTCATGCGTGGGGTGTACGTAAATGAGATATCTTTGAAATTCTCTGTCAACTCTTCGAGGTACTCATGATATGGCACCAACTTTGGATCTTTCGTCTTCCATTGTTTAAGCGTCTGGAAGATTGTGAGTATAGAATCGCCAAACACTTTTAACTCCTTGACTTTGAGGTAGATTGCGGCCTGCAAACCGAGGATACAAGCTTCATATTCGGCTATGTTGTTGGTGCAAGGGAAATCAATCTTCGCTGCAACAGGGAAATGACGCCCCTCAGGGGATATCAGCACCGCGCCGATACCAAACCCAGTGGAATTGACTGCACCGTCAAAGTACATCTTCCATCCTAGAGTCTCTTCCTCATCACTCACTTGGAGGATCCTTTCATCTGGAAAGTTAGGGTTGATCGGTGTGTCGTCCTCGATCGGAAACTCCGCTAGATGATCTGCAATTGCTTGGCCCTTCATTGACGTGCATGATACGTATTCGATGTCATACTCCGTCAGTTGGCAACACCATTTTGCTATGTTCCTCATGGAGGACGGACTGCTGAGTAGATACTTCAAAGGATCTGTCTTTGACAGCAGGCGAACAGTATGGTAGAGAATGTATTGCCGGAGCCTTTGCATGACCCAAACGAGTGCGCAACACATCTTCTCTATCTCAGGGTAGTTGGACTCCCCTTCAGTGAACTTTTTGCTTAAATAATAAATTGCTCGCTCTGCATGAGAGGAATCGTCCTTTTGCCCTAACATGCATCCGATGGATTGTCGGCGTACTGTCAGGTACAGAATGAGAGGACGATCCGGTGAAGGTGGAACCAACACCGGTGGCTGAACTAGGTATGCCTTGACAGTATCAAAAGCTTTCTGACACTCGTCATCCCATTCAATCGCTGCATTTTTGCGAAGCAAACGGAAGAGTGGTTGGCACTTGTCTGTTAAATTTGCAATGAAACGTGCGATGTAATTCAGCCGTCCTAGGAAACTCCTTACTTCGCGCACTGTCGATGGAGGGGGCAATTCCATGATCGCCTTGACTTTGTCGGGATCAACCTCGATGCCCTTTTCGCTGACTACAAACCCTAGCATTTTTCCTGACTTGACGCCGAAAGTGCATTTCGTTGGGTTGAGTCGGAGTTTGTACTTCCTGAGACGATCAAATAGCCGCCTGAGGTTGACAAGATGATCTTCACCTGCTTTGGACTTTGCAATCATGTCGTCGACGTAAACCTCTATCTCTTTATGCATCATGTCATGAAATAGAGGGACCATTGCCCGCTGATAGGTTGCCCCAGCGTTTTTGAGACCAAAAGGCATGACCTTGTAACAAAACGTACCCCACATCGTGATGAACGTCGTTTTGATCTTATCCTCCTCGGCCATCTGAATCTGATTGTATCCAGAGAAACCATCCATGAAGGAGAATTGTGTGTGGCGTGCTGTATTGTCCACCAAGACGTCGATATGGGGCAGCGGGAAGTTATCCTTAGGACTGGCCTTGTTAAGGTCTCGATAGTCGATGCAGGCTCTGACCTTCCCATTCTTCTTTTCCACTGGCACCACGTTAGCAACCCATTCAGAGTAATTGCATACCTCTAAGAATCCCGCATCCACCTGTTTGACGACCTCCTCTTTAATGCGGAGAAGAAGATCAGCTCGTTGACGCCGTAAGTGTTGACGTTTGGGCGGAAATCTTTCAGTGTCGAGTGGGAGGAAATGCTTTACGATCGAGGGGTCCAAACCTGGCATATCGGTATAAGACCAAGCGAAGACCTCTTGATACTCTGACAAGAAATCGATCATCCGGGCTCTCTGTGCGGGGTCGAGATCCGTCCCGATCCTTAGGGTGCGTTGCTCTTCTGTGGTGCCTATGTTGATCTCTTCGGTTGGCTCGATCGAAGTGAGTTGATGGTTTTCAAGACGATGCAAACTCTCTTCTATCTCGGGCACGCGACCGTCCTCATCAAGTCCTTCCCCGAAGTATATGGGTAGGGACTTTCTGAGGTGTGTTTCGGATGAATTCGAATCGTTGCATCGGTGATTTGGATTCGATTGGAGCCTGGACACGAAAGCGAATTGTTTTAGAAATTAAAGATGCTAGAAGTAAGCATGAGAGAGAGAATCTAGACACAAAAATTCAAAAAGCATGTAGGGATTTTATTAACAAGCCATAACAAAAACCCCTCTTCTGTTGTGTGGCTTATGGCGTTGCCGACACACAGGTAGCATTATATATAAAGACCGTCTTACACATCGGCAACTACGCCCGAGTAGAGCGGAACTGAAGTCCAGTTGGTAAGCTCCTCATCCTCCCGTACAGGGCGGATATGAACCCTGGAAGATGTCTCCTCAGTGACGGCATATATGGCTGGCAAAACCAAAAACGCTTCAACTGCATCCGAAGAGAAGTCATCTGTTTCAGTGATTGGGCTATCAGAGGTGCCTCCCATGATCTGCGGTGGTGCTGCAAAAAACTGTGAGAGTGGTGGAACCAGAATGCCCCTGAAGAGCTTTTCGTAATGTACAGCAAGGCGGTGTAGATGCTTTCCACGGCGAGACTGCACGATCTCATGACAGGAGGGGCGAAAGCCAAGTCCCCTCCTATTGCGGTATTCCTCCATTTCAATCGGTCGAAGGATTCCCTGTGCACGTGCCCCAAGTCCAGTTCCGGGGACGTAATCGTTCTTCAGCAGAATCTTTCCAATCATACGATCGGTTCGTGATGGACCGACTTTTCCGTAGTCTCGGATTACGGAAATCGTGTCGAAAGAGTGAAAGGGAAGATTCTGATCTTCTCCAATGCTGATGTAAGGAACGGCTGTCTCCTTGTAGACTGCGTAGTCTTCCTCACCGTTGACAGTGATAAGCTTACCTTCGACGAAGAACTTCAGTTTCTGGTGCAGCGACGAAGGAACAGCGCCGGCGGCGTGAATCCATGGTCTCCCGAGCAAGAGACTGAAAGCATTGGGTATCTCGAGGATCTGAAAGGTGACAGAGAATGAGCAAGGACCCACATCGATCAGGAGATCGATTTCTCCATTCACTTCTCTCCTAGAGCCATCAAAGGCTCGAACAGTGGTCTTGCTTGCACGGATGCGGCTCATGTCCACGTTCATCTGTTTCAGTGTGGAGACGGGGCAAACGTTGAGAGCAGAGCCGTTGTCGATCATGACTCGACCAACAATGTGATTGTTGCACTTACAGACTATGTGCAATGCCCGTAAGTGTTCCTGACCTTCGGATGGAAGCTCATCATCTGCAAAGGATATCTGATTCGAGAAGATTGAACTAACAGTCTGCTCGATATTATCCGGTGCCGTGTCTTTTGGGACTTGTGCCGCGGTGAGGACTTTCAACAAAGCATTCCGATGCGGCTCGGAGCTCAAAAGCAACGCGAGGAGCGAGTTATGGGCGGGTGACTTGCCCATTTGCTCCACCACTTTGTACTCACTTGCCTTGATCACTTTCATGAAAGCTTCCGCTTCTTGATCGGTGACCTTCTTTGTAAAGACTGGCACGGCTTTTGGAACGGCTGAGGATGTAATAACAGGGGCTTTCCCTTTGTCTGTAGACTCTGGACCCTGATAAACTCGTCCTGAGCGCGTGATGCCCATCGCACTCATCTCATGCTCCATGTTGGCAACCTCATTCCCATAATCCCAGGGAACTCGACGGTCTTGGTATGGCTCCTTCGCAAGAACCTCGATAACGAATGGGACGTCAGATGTAAATGCATCATTTGTCGGAGCATAATTGACAATAAAGGGAATTGAGGTCTTCTGCGCGTCTTCTTCCTCTTTGATAGAAGCGATGCTGATCATGTTATAGAAGGTCCTGAACCTGATCCATGATCGGGGAGGGGGTTTGCGCGGACATTCGGCGGCTTCACCTCATTAAAGGAGATTTGCCTTGTGTCGATCAACTCCTGAATTTTATTCCGGAGTGTCCAGCAATTGTCGAGGGTATGACCAGGAGCACCCCGATGGAATTCACAGTGTAAGTTCTGATTCTGCACTGCGGGGTCAAAGTTGGGACCAGGCGCTTCTGTTCTGATCTTGTTGCCTGCAAGAAGCTGCCTAAATATGTGAGAGAGAGGGGCTGGTAAAGTGGTGTACTGCTTGCGTGGACGCGGTTGTGCAACTTTGTCCTGATAAGTTCTGGGGGCTGGAGCACGTTGAACCGACTGAGGAGATCTCGAAGCTAGGGGTCTACCTTGTTGAGCCTGAGTAGGAATATGCTGTTGCGGAAGTTGGGACTGGATAACAGTTGGCGGGGTTGGGAAATAAGCCTGCGATGTTTGGTAGGGCTGCACATAATGCACGGGATGTGCATATGCCTGGGGAGTCTGTAATGCAGGAATATAGTCCACCGAAATCGGCTGTGAAGCCTGATAACCGGAGTTGACGGCGCCAATAGTCATGTCTTTGCTCCTGGAGGTTCCAGCAGTCTGCTTCTTTGACGTCTCTCCATCCTTCTTCTTTGATGGGCCTTCGATTCTTCCTAACTTAACACCCATGTCAAGCTTCTTTCCTGCCTCGATCAAGTCCGAGAAGGAGGAAGTATGAGCCAGGAGATGTGAGTAATACGCGCCTCTGAGTGTGGAGTGGAACAGCTGAACTTGTTGTCGCTCAGTGATTGGAGAAATGTGCTTTGCTGCTCTTCCTCTCCATTCCGTTGCGTATGCTTCGAAAGCTTGACCCTCCTTCATCTCTGTCATGCTGAGATCGAGAAGGGTAGGAGGTGTTTCCGCACAAAATCGATACTGGTCGAGGAACTTATGAGAAAGATTTGTCCATGTAGGGACATCGCCGGCTTTCAGGGTCATAAACCAATCTAGCGCCGATCCCATAAGACTATCTTGGAAAGTCTGAATGACGAATTCCTCATAATCCCAGTATGAGAGCATTTTGCTCTGATAATGACGGAGATGATGTCGAGGGTCTCTGGTCCCATCATATCTTTTGAACTCTGGAATTTTGATCTTAGGGGGCAGCCGCATGCCTGGAAAGAGATTCCAGTCACTGTCACTGAAATCGAAACGGGGGTTGCCTACTTGGAGGGCTCGAATGGTTTCCTCCATTCTCTTTATTCTCCTCTCCTGTTCATTCTCCGCTTTGAGAGGAACGTTTGTCGGTAGAGCTGGAGGGGCAGCCTGAGTAAGCGTGCCCGGTTCAGTGGGAGGAATGTTTAGGGGCGGTGGAGCAGGGTAAGAAAAGCTTATTTGGGGTTGTGGAGTTTGGAAAGGAAATTGGTCTGCAGTGGAAACAGGAGCCTGTGCGATCGTGACCGGAGGAACTGTCGGTGGTGGCACAGTATAGATTGGAGGATGCATTGACACGGTTAGCGGTGGCAGCGCATGCATAGAAGAGTCCGTGGATAAGAAAGCTGCTGGTGGCAACGGAACTGCTGCTGGAGCAGGTGGTGGCGGTAAAGGATCATTGATCGGATGGACTGTTGGTGCAAACGCCATTGCCGAGAAAGATGCGTCTTCAGCCTCCGAAGCAAAGGTTGGAGTGACCATTGGATTTGGATCGACAATTGGTCTATGCTCCAGAGGCGGAGTAAAGCTCGATGAGGCCTGATTCTGATTCCTGAGCATGGCCATGAGCTCAGTCATGTTGGTGGCCATGTTGGCCGCCAAGTGGTTCACCCTTCCTTCTAACGCAGTAAAACGTGCGGACTCCACAGGGTTGGACGCCGTCTGTACTGTTGGTGGAGGATGTCCGATAGGGACGCCTGAATGCGCTGTAGATATGTCCGTGAGCATTACAGGTGATGTAACTTGCGTCAGTGGTGTTTGAGAATGTATCGGCGTTGGCGGAGTATCCTGTTCAAGAATGGCGGGTTGTTGGTCTTCTGCCATCCTTACTCGTGCACGAGTCGGATATCGATGGGACGCCAGTTGTTAGTACCTGTATGCATAAGTGTATGAGTATACTTATAGTGCTTTGACTATCTTCAAAATATAGATGACAGTATATGAATGCATGAGGTGCATAAGTTTGAAAATACTAATGCCATTACATCAGTTTGATTCATATTCTATAATTTATAAAGACAGTCTGTTTGAAAAGGAAACATAAACATTAAACCGCCAACTATTACAACCCGCAGCTGAGTGAACGCTGCGTGGGTCCGGTGCGGGGCAAAAGCGTTAACAAACTAAACCTAAGGATGAAAGACCTTGCGAGCTTTTGCCCGCGCTCGGTCCAGCATAGCGCTCAAACGCGCTATCTCCCTGTCTTGGTTCGCTATGCGTGCGCGAATCTGAGCCAACTCGCTCTGAAGCTCTCTGTGATCAGTGAGTTCTGCGCGAATATCCACAAGCTCACAACGGAGTCGATCTCGCTCTTCTCTGATGGACTGCAATTCTGTGCGCATGACTCCTTGGACTGAGCTCTCCGCGTTTGGAATGTCTGCATGCGGTGCGTGAGGAATCCGCGGCAAATGTTGTCGACGAACGGGTGTGAGTCCCTGTGGATGGAATTGCGCCACATATGCTACGGTAGCTGAGAAAGCTCGTTCGTCGTCGGTAGGGTGCTCCGGGAAATAGAGCTCTTGAACGGTGCGCGTGTTCCATAAACGTTGAACTTCTCTAATCCGCAGAACCCTACGTGGAAGTAAAGTTATAATATCCGTCCACATGAAGCGGTGTGGAGTGCGATCTGCCTTGTCAGCACCCCATTTTGGCTTACCTTTCCAAACGATGATATCAGCAATGATCTAAGCCACAACCTGAGCAGAATACAGAAAAACGACTTAACAGAGCAGAAAATCACTATTCATCCTCAAGTCGGCAAAATCGGGCAAATGACACATGCATATGACAGAAGGACTCCAGGGGTCACCAAAGGGTAATAGAGTGACTAGAGAGCTCAGCAATATCCAAAACCGGCATTTTCAGTATATCACACGGACAGTTCTATTTTCCGATAGTTCGCTCGATCATCGGAAGACAGCCAATATTGGACCCCAAAAATCCACTCCAATGCCAAACAGATGAAAAGTGTCCCCAAAGGCATTTTGCAAATCATCTGCTCTATACAGAACAACTTTCTGTATACAGACAACTTTTTAGTGGAAGTCCAAAAATGCCGGTTTCTCGAAGAAAAGTTAATTCCAAATATCAGATGCGGCCATGCCCCTCAATCATACAGAGCACGAGCAATGCTTCATATTGTCTTTTAGAAGCCATACAGACACTCTGAATGACTTTCGAATGACAAAACGGGCATACCCTTCTTCGGAAGAGCGTAACCGGAGACTGGTCTGATGGAATTATGGCAAACGAAGTTCATACTACATTGCCCTGAAAACTCCAGCGGACATTCGCAATTGGGCAAAACAGACAGCAAAACCCTTCACGGTTTCCAGAGTAACCTCCGAGGGGCACAAAAGGCCATTTTCAGTGAAAATCCATATCCGGAGGCCCTCTTTGGGGAAACTTGACGCCGGATGCTTACCTTACACAATGCTAGCCTTCTCAAGGCTTAATGTGGAATTGTCGGAATGAATCACACAACTCATCTAGACCCCTCGAGCAGTGCTTTAAGGGTCTCAGATGCATTTTTCATATCGTTAGAGGCCCCATCTAGCAAACAGAGATCGCAGTAATCTCCGGATCGCCCAAGAAACTCAGAAAGCAATCTGAGAAATCCAGTTTCGGCCTCCTAGGACATCTCCGGCTCCATATTTGTATTTACCGGCTTAAGGGACAAGGGCCCACGTAATTTGACAATTTATGTCAAAATGACCGACGTGGGATGCAGATACAAGATATGCTGTCAGAAGTGGGTAACCTCGCTCTGAATGCATAAAAGGAGCAAAACCGGCTTCCAAGCCTCATACAGACATTTGGCAATTTCTCACGGAAAATGCCAATCTCGGACTCATTAAATCCATTTCCTCGCGTATATCGATAATTCGACGTTCAATTCAAACCACGAATTTCGAATGCGCGATCAATCGAGACCCGAGCTTTTTCCCGGTTTCTCCTCTTCGGTCGTGGGACCCACGGGCTACTCAAGATGAGTCACCCTTTACTCTAGAAGCTTCTTCTTCTTCTTCAATGCAAGAAGCCAACTTGCACTCTTGCTTGAAAATATCCAAGAGTTTGAAGACAACACTCAAGCCTCCATCAATGCTCATCAATGCTCATCAATGTCTTATCTCTTCTTCATTAATGCAATGGAAGAGGATGAGGCTTGATATTTTCTAAGCATGGGGGTTAAGAGCACTTGCTTTTGCTAATTGTGTCATTAGCTTTGCCTATAAATGGCCCAAAAGTAATTAAGATAATCACTTCTCCTCTTACACACTCTCTCCAACCTTTCTCTTTCAAGAAATCCTCTCAAATTCCATAGCCAAGAACACTCAAGAACCAGAAAACTTCAGCACTTAGAAGGAAGAGAAAAAAAAACCGAAAAGATCAAAAGAGAGCCTTGTGTTCTTAAGTCGGAAGCCGATGTTCATCATCCCGATTTAAGCTCAAAATTTCTCAAACTTCATATCCCACTCATTTTGGACCCATGGAGTTCATTGGTGAAATTGGTTTTTCCATTTGAAGTCTTTAAATTATTGTTTCCGGTCAAATAGTGCATTTCGGGTGAAATCGCTACTCTCGGGTGAATAGTGACCCGCCAGCGCCGCCCGCGCGCACGCCCGCGCACGCCCTCGCGCCTGCCCGCGCCCCGCGCACGCCGCGCACGCCCGCGCGCCTGCTTGCGCCCCGCGCACGCCGCGCGCCTCCCGTGCATTCCAGCCGCATTCCCCGTGCACCTAGCTCCCCGAACGTGCATCCTTTGCACCCGAGCATCCTTCCAAGCGTTCAACCGAGTCACCCGACTCTCGAACACTTCCCCGACTCTTTCCCCGTATCCCGAGGCTAGGTAAATCACTCTTGACTTAGAGGAGTTAGGGCTTTTTATATTTTTGCATGGCTATGGAGTACTATGGTATTTTATGCATACTTAACTTGCAAGACTTAACTTTTATGCAATTTTATGTTATATTATGCATGTGTATTACCTTATAACTTGCTAGCATGTCGGAAAAAGGTTTGGATTGTTGTTTGGAAGACCATCCCGACCCGGAAATGGCAAGTGAGCTCACGGCCAAGTCTCTAAATGGGATGGCCGAGACTTGAGTTGCTCTTTTAGGGTTAAGATTGGTCTCCTTAGCCCGATCCAAGTTATTTTCCGAGTTTATTTTGTTGTTCTTGCATGCATGAAGCCGGTATTATTTTATCGATTCCTTAAATAACATGTTTGTGAATGTTTGCATGTTTAAATGAGTTAATCAAATCATGGTAATACCGGCTTTTGTCAAAACGTGTTATTCATGATGTTTGATGTTTGAGCATGCGAAAAATGATTAAACCAAGACAAGGAAATTCTTTGTGATTTGAATCGAGCCATGAGAGTATTCGGCTATCTTTGACAAGGTGAAGCCGAGGGCTTCTTGGCCCTTTTTGGATCAAGAATGATTTCCTTATTTCGAGTTTAATTCATTTCTCGGATTGTACGAAAGTGTAATTTCGATATTTCCACGATTCCCATGTTAAAACATCGATTACATGTCTTTTCAAAACAAAACATGCATGGATTCGGGTATCGTTGACTCATTCGGGTCCATTCGGTTACGAGGGTAGTTTCGGTCATTGGACCAAATATCCGCGATCCTTACGGATTCGTGTTGGTCGCCGAATCACTAATCGTTTTCACAATTAAAGTATTCGGCAATAACCTTAAGCATTAATTCCACGAACGAGTTAATCGGGACGTTCACACGGTTAATTCATTCCATTTAAATAACTTTGCACGAATTGGACATTAATTTGTAACTCGCGTCGACGAATTACAAAACGGTGTTAATGCCCTTTTCAAAACCCTCATACTTTCAAATCCTTATTGTGTTGTTCTCCTTTTCTGAAAACAAATTTTCAAATCAAGGGCAAGAACATCATTTCGTGATTCGCCGACATCCTAGCGCAGTTTAAGATGTCAGTTGGGTATTCTGTATCAAAATACAGTTGTCAGCACCCCATTTTGGCTCACCTTTCCAAACGATGATATCAGCAATGATCCAAGCCACAACCTGAGCATAATACAGAAAAACGACTTAACAGAGCAGAAAATCACTATTCATCCTCAAGTCGGCAAAATCGGGCAAATGACACATGCATATGACAGAAGGACTCCAGGGGTCACCAAAGGGTAATAGAGTGACTAGAGAGCTCAGCAATATCCAAAACCGGCATTTTCAGTATATCACACGGACAGTTCTATTTTCCGATAGTTCGCTCGATCATCGGAAGACAGCCAATATTGGACCCCAAAAATCCACTCCAATGCCAAACAGATGAAAAGTGTCCCCAAAGGCATTTTACAAATCATCTGCTCTACACAGAACAACTTTCTGTATACAGACAACTTTTCAGTGGAAGTCCAAAAATGCCGGTTTCTCGAAGAAAAGTTAATTCCAAATATCAGATGCGGCCATGCCCCTCAATCATACAGAGCACGAGCAATGCTTCATATTGTCTTTTAGAAGCCATACAGACACTCTGAATGACTTCCGAATGACAAAACGGGCATACCCTTCTTCGGAAGAGCGTAACCGGAGACTGGTCTGATGGAATTACGGCAAACGAAGTTCACACTACATTGCCCTGAAAACTCCAGCGGACATTCGCAATTGGGCAAAACAGACAGCAAAACCCTTCATGGTTTCCCGAGTAACCTCCGAGGGGCACAAAAGGCCATTTTCAGTGAAAATCCATATCCGGAGGTCCTCTTTGGGGAAACTTGACGCCGGATGCCTACCTTACACAATGCTAGCCTTCTCAAGGCTTAATGTGGAATTGTCGGAATGAATCACACAACTCATCTAGACCCCTCGAGCAGTGCTTTAAGGGTCTCAGATGCACTTTTCATATCCTTAGAGGCCCATCTCAGCAAACAGAGATCGCAGTAATCTCCGGATCGCCCAAGAAACTCAGAAAGCAATCTGAGAAATCCGGTTTCGGCCTCCTAGGACATCTCCGGCTCCATATTTGTATTTACCGGCTTAAGGGACAAGGGCCCACGTAATTTGACAATTTATGTCAAAATGACCGACGTGGGATGCAGATACAAGATATGCTGTCAGAAGTGGGTAACCTCGCTCTGAATGCATAAAAGGAGCAAAACCGGCTTCCAAGCCTCATACAGACATTTGGCAATTTCTCACGGAAAATGCCAATCTCGGACTCATTAAATCCATTTCCTCGCGTATATCGATAATTCGACGTTCAATTCAAACCACGAACTTCGAATGCGCGATCAATCGAGACCCGAGCTTTTTCCCGGTTTCTCCTCTTCGGTCGTGGGACCCACGGGCTACTCAAGATGAGTCACCCTTTACTCTAGAAGCTTCTTCTTCTTCTTCAATGCAAGAAGCCAACTTGCACTCTTGCTTGAAAATATCCAAGAGTTTGAAGACAACACTCAAGCCTCCATCAATGCTCATCAATGCTCATCAATGTCTTATCTCTTCTTCATTAATGCAATGGAAGAGGATGAGGCTTGATATTTTCTAAGCATGGGGGTTAAGAGCACTTGCTTTTGCTAATTGTGTCATTAGCTTTGCCTATAAATGGCCCAAAAGTGATTAAGATAATCACTTCTCCTCTGGCACACTCTCTCCAAGCTTTCTCCCTCAGGAAAAGCTCTCAACTCCATAGCCAAGAACCAGCAAGCTTCAACACTTCAAAACCAAGAGAGAAAAATCGAAGCAAACCCGAAAAAAGCTTTGAGTTTCTTAAGTCGGAAGCCGATGTTCATCATCCCGACTTAAGTTCAAAACTTCTCAAACTCCATGGACCACATGTTTTGGACCCAAGGAGTTCAATCATGAAATTAGATTTTTGGTTTGAAGTCATTTGCTCATCATTTCAGGTTGATTTCCTCATTTCGGGTGAAGATCGTGCTCTCGGGTGAACAGTGCACCCGTAGCCGCACACTCGCGCGTCCAGCCGCGCACACGCGCGCACAGCAGCGCGCCCGCGCGCACAGCAGCACGCCCGCACGCCAGCCGGCCTCCCGTGCACCTAGCTCCCCGAACGTGCATGTCCTTGCACCCGAGCAATCTTTCAAGCGTTCAACCGAGTCACCCGACTCTCGAACACTTCCCCAACTCTTTCCTCGTATCCCGAGGCTAGGTAAATCACTCTTGACTTAGAGGAGTTAGGGCTTTTTACATTATTTGCATGGCTATGGAGTAATATGGTGCACAAAGCATGTTCACTTGCAAGACTTCATGTTTATGCACTTTTTACATTATATCATGCATGTTTATCCTCGATTAACATGTTAGCATGTCGGGAAACGTTTGGATCGACCCTCGGAAGACCTTCCCGACCCGAAATAAGCAAAAGAGCTCTCGGGTTTGCCTCAAGAAGAGGTAACCGAGACTTGGCTTGCTTTCCTCGGGTTAAGAACGGCCTTCTTAGCCCGATCCAAGTTCGATTCCCGAGTCTTCTCGTGTTTTCTTACATGCATGAAGTCGGTATTGTTTTATCGATTCCTTAAATAACTTGTTTGTGCATGTTTGCATGTTCGAATGCGTTATTCAAATCATGGCAATACCGATTTTCGTTTAATCGTGTCATTTATCATGTTTGTCTTTTGAGCATGCGAGAAATGATTCGAAACGAGACGGGTAAACCTCGTGGAACCCCATTCGGACCATGGGACTTCTCGGCTATCTCCAAAGAGAAGTGGCCGAGAGCCTCTTATTCTCGTACGGGTTGCATGAGGCTTCCTCTTCCCGTTTTGAGTCTGTTCTCGGCTTTCGTGTAATTTGCAATTTACATTATCGTCGCAATATCGCATGAAAATGTCTTTTCAAAACAAAGCATGCATGGATTCGGGTATCGATGACTCATTCGGGTCCATTCGGTTATGAGGGTAGTTTCGGTCATTGGACCAAGTTATCCTCGATCCTTATGGAATCGTCTTGGTCGTCGAGTCGTGAATTGTTTTCACAATTAATGCATTCGGCATAACCCTTAAGCATCAATTCCACAAACGGGTTAATCGGGACGCTCACATGATTAAACCCACTTTACACTGATAAAGTTTACACGAATTGGCCATTAACTGATAACTCGCGTCGATGAGTTGTCCCCGAAACGCGCGGTCCGATGTAGCATGGACGTCTGAAAAGGGCTTCTGTGTCTCAACTTGAGTTTTTACCTGATTCTAGGTAACTCAGGTCATGATGCAGAAGATCTTTCTAGATCACTTCCGGGCAGACCGACCGGTTCTTTGGCTTTTTCGGGGTTCTTGCATAACCCTGGACGATCCAGGGAATTGGTCGACACCGGCTACAGGCCGAGGTGGCCCGCACTGCGATGTTTCCCCTTTTCTGAAAACAATTTTCAAATAAAGGGCAAAATCGTCATTTCACAATTCAACGACACTCTTAAGGTTAGCATGACAGAAACACTACAGTACGGGATAAGAACGGGCTACCTGTTCAGGTGCAGGTTCATCTGCATTGCCTTTTCTTATCTAACTGATGAGTTTCTGTCATCCTAACATAGACTCGGGTAACTAGAACGGTTATCTCTGTCAGAAAACATGCAAAATGCTGATTAACCTTTCACTCGACCTAACCAAACACTAGATAATGGTTAGGAGGAATTCTAGATTCCAAATCTAGAGTCAAAACACGAGTTTGGCTAATTCAGTGGAAATTCAGTGTCACAATACAGAACAACTGTAAAATCAATCCACACACATGAGATTTGACTCTCTTTGTCAAGTTCTCAAAACAAAGCCGAATGCTAAAACATTGGCACGTGTTGGTTTGTCTAGGGTAGGATTTGCATGCCAAAATACCCCGGATTAACAACTTGTTAAAACACGTACACTCGATAATAACAAACACTTTGTCTATTATTAAGATGTTGCGTGTTATCTTTCCGCACCTGTTTGCCATGCGGGTCGAGCCTGATCCCTAGGCCAAATAATATTAGGGTTCAACGCCCTAATCATCGAGTACAGGGTTCCACGCCCTAATCAACACTCACAAGGTCCAACGCCCTATTCAGTGAGAGCGTCCATTGAATTTCAGTTCTTCGGTCTTTTTCCCTAAACTCACGGTGAGTTAGAGTGGAACAATAACCGAACGCGAGTCGACTGGAATTCGGCCATTTGTAATTTGTATTTATTGTTTTCGAGAGTATTGTAAGGATTTTATTTTGTACATTTATTCTGTAAGAATTCCAATCGGTGAGCGAACGGTCCGAGAGTCGAATTAATCGAATCGGTCTAATGCTTGCCCAGACACAAGTAAATCCAAGATCTCGCGGTTTTGGTTCACGCAGGGATTCAACCTCCATGGTTCGATGAACTGTAACGCAAGATTGTGAAGCAACTCCCCGACATACGGGTTTACTTCTCTCTCGGCTTCTCAACCGACATCGTTTAATTCACCGAATCTCCGGTGTCAAAACGTGCGAGCCGAGTGCAGCTTAGTTCATGCGGTAAATCATAAAACATGCAAGCCTAGCAAACTAGAGTACCGAAAGGGCATGCGGGATATAGGCCCGCACGTAACATGAACCCCCGAACACGGATTTTCCGGTTCCGCACAGGTCAATGCCTTAACGACAAACTAGGTGTTCCATACCCCTAGACTCGGGTAACTTATTCGCCCTCGACCTACGGGTCGTAAAATGATAAGTGGCGACTCCTTCTCTCACGCGTGTCCGTCACGCGTCCCCACGGGAAGGTGGACACTCCCAAGCCGCGCGATCCAAAGCGCAATGCGGGCCCCGACGAGAGTCCACATTCGGGTCCGTACAGCTTGGCGACTCCGCTGGGGACATACTTAGTGGGTTCAGGCTCGATCCGTTTGCTTGCTTGCATGTTTATTTATCGCTTTCCGTACATTTACTTTTCTTGCACATTTACTTTTCTGCACTCGCATTGCATCATTTTAGTGGATTTAGGTACCACGCTTGAAATCCCACGAGCGGCATTCTAGGAAGCTAGGTTAGACAGGGGTTCGAAGTAGGGGTACGGCGCGCGGTTCGACTGTCGCTTAGGCCTTGAAAAGAATCCCGCCCGATTTCAAGGAATTGATACCCTTGAGTCGGGGGCCTCCATCCCTAGGTAGCACGGTCCCTGTAGCACTGAACCATGCATCGTGCTATGCTTCCATGCAAGCCTTCTACCCGACTTCGGCAACAGTCTATCGAGTCGGCTTACGAGCCACTTGAGTCTTTTCCATTTCAAGAGCGGTGTACATGTACCTTGTAATTTTATTAAGCCATGGGCATTTATTTTTCGCACTCATGCATCATACAGTTTTCAAAATTAGGGTGTCATTCGCATTGATGAGTCCTAAGCTGATCTTCTTTACATCTTGGTAAGGGATGTCGCATTCGGCTTCCTTTCTGCACCTCGACAGAATCACGCCACCACTTGAGCAGATCAGTCACATATGGACCAGCTTGCGTCAAATTGACCGAAACTATATCACTTCCTTCGTTGGAGATGTGCCCATGCTCTCCACACGCCGAGTAGATTGGAATTTCCTAGGAGCAGCTGTGACGTTCTGGGATCCAACCCATGCGGTCTTCAACATTCAGGGTACAGAGCTTACGCCTATCATTGAGGAGTATCAGACCCTCATTGGCAGGACTGCTATTTCCCACGGCATTGTGGAGCCTAACCTCCGTACTACTCGATTGGTCTTAGTCTCGCGCCTACTCAGGGTGCACAGATATCAACTGCATGCCGAACTTGCATACTCCGGAGGCATTGAGATAGTAACCACGAAACTTCTCTGCTTTATCGAATCACAAGCACGCGAGGTTCGAGGGGACATTTTTCAAGCAAACTTATGTCATGCAGTTTTGCTCCTTATTTTTGGAACCCTTTTATTCCCTAGCGCAGTCGATCGCATCGACGCAGCTTTGGCTAGCGTCATCCTCCAAGTGGTCGGAGGCCGCGGGTACGAGGTAGCCCTAGTGGCTGAGACCATTCGGTCGCTCGACCGCGTTACGCGAACAGCTGATCAAAGGTTGAGGGGGTCCCCAATCCTTTTGCAAATTTGGCTACAGAGCCACGCAAGCCCCTTTGGCCTCGTGCCCCCAGTCCTGTTTTTCAACAACTCGGAGTCGATCATTTCTCGATTACTACCTTTAGTGCACGTGGAAGAACGCAAGGTTGCCGAGTGGATCAAAATTTTTCGTGAAATATCACCCAAGGGCTTTAAGTGGCGTGCCGCGTGGATGCCACCCGGACCCATGGCCCTTAGATCCCATGATTTTAACGGAATCCCACTTTTGAGCCATGCGGGGTCCACCACTTACTTCCCGTCGCGAGTAATGAGGCAGTTCGGTAGCCTACAGACAGTCCCCGAGGACACGGCACGGACTAGGTTTGAACACACTTGGCGGGAGGATCAGACGTCCGTAGATTGCCAAAGTGATATCCAACAGGTCCTATCCGCATGGCGCACTGCGGTCACAGAGCTACCTTACTTTCCCGAACACCCTACTCAGGATGAACGGGATTTTCAGGCTACGGAAGAGTACATCCTCCGTTTCTACCGACGGAGTTCGTTTGTACACGAAGATTTCACCGGCTCTCCACAACTTGAGGATAGCACACCATATGGGGCACCCTCAACTTCGAGCATCGCCGTCCAAGCGGAACTCACTAGCCTCAGGTCTGAGAGGGACCGCCTTCGTTGGGAGGTCGCCGAGAAAGATGAGCAACTCATCGATCAGCGCCAGCTTCAAAGGGAGCTCGCCCAAGCACGCGCCGAGTTACAGAGACGCGATCAGGAGTTGGCACGTGCGAACGCTACCTTGGAGAGATCCAAGAAGAGGACCCATGGAGGTCCCCACCCATCTTAGGATAGATATCTCCACTAGGCTTTGCCTGGAATTGGTGTTTTCCGTGGCAATGTTCACTTGTGCCCCGAGCGGGATGGAAGATCGACTTAAGGATTTATTTTCCAAACTGCATTGTATTTTAAACTCTTTGAATCGATGCGAACGACAACATTAGCTTTCAAAACTCATGCATTGCATACATTTGATATATTTATTGTCTTGCGGCTACAACGCATTTCCACACGATAGACAAGTTGTGCCAACCTTTGCGGGTAGACCACCCGCGGTCTTCACTTCTCCATAGCGAGATGTACTATGACCAGAAGCCGTCCAGCCCGGCCACCCACCCCGCACGACAGGCGAGTCGTGCCAACCTTTGCGGGTAGACCACCCGCGGTCTTCACTTCTCCATAGCGAGATGTGCTATGACCAGAAGCCGTCCATCCCGGCCACCCACCCCACATGACCGGCGAGTCGTGCCAACCTTCGCGGGCAGGCCACCTGCGGCCTTCACTCTTCCTCCATGGCAAGGCGAGCTATGGACCGAGGGCTGACCCACCTTCCAAGGCGAAACTAACCAACAACAACTTCTTACTAACAGAGAGCATCACTTCTTACTGAGCATCATCGCATGATTGGACACACATCTCTCCACATGACCCCACGCATCTACCAACGATTAAGCGTGCCTCATACATGTCCAAGCATGTTCACACTAACTCATGCACGCACGCTCAAAGAATCAATGCATGTCTCTCGGTGTGCTCGCACGACACCTACCAGGCCAGTTCGCTTCCTTACACTCTTGCATTGAAATCCTGAACAGTTCATGCTCCTTCATTGTTTTCTTTTCCTATTGCAGGAAATTCTCAACAAGAAGACAGCCTGAATACTGAGCGACCACAATTGAGACAATAAACGTCTCTCATCCGGCTCCTTGAGATTTCAACACTAAGTCCCCATCCTTGCTCCACAGAGCAATACCGCAAGCAAATCAGAGTCACCGCCTTGCAGCGCCTTGCGCTATTCCCTAGCATTAACCTTTGCTTTCACATTTCTTGCACTTTCCTATCGACCCCGTATTTACTGCATCGGGCTTTGGCCCCGCATCGGACTTTGGCCCCGCATCGGGCTTTGGCCCCACTTTTGGGCTTCGGCCACTATCGGGCTTCGGCCCCACTTTTGGGCTCCGGCCCGGCAGTTACTGCCTTTAGGTTTTGACACCTCGCATTTACTGCTTTCAGGCTCATCTGAAATCCAAAAATCGACTTGGATTCAAATTCATCCAAGCGATACTCCGAGGAGCAAGTCTAATCCTTCCACTACAAAGACCGAAAGTGACAGCTCCACAAACAGAGCATGACCCAACCCTCAGTCGTAGGAGATACCAGCACGATCATGCCTCCGATCAAAAAAATGGATCTCATCCACCTCCGTTGGGGTCACTGATTGAATACTGGGGCAACACGCGCAGTTTTCTTTAAACTCTCTGTTGCTTTCATTCAAATGCATTCCCACAAATGGGCTCTCGACATGAACACATCCTTCAATGGAGCATTAGGACAGTCTTGAAGACGCCCTATTAGTTCTGTTGGACCTGTTCGACTCACCTGTCCTCATGGGACCCGACTCCTCGAGCCTTCCCTAAGATGGCTGCTCATGCCTACTCGCAATTAGGGAAAACATGCTTATGTGACCTCAGTCATGGTCTAAACACTCCAGAGTGGTGATGACTACATTCCCGGAAACAAATGTCATCCACACACGACACCCCATGGGTCGCGTGCGGGACAGAAGGGATTTTCCCATGGGTCCACCCCATATTTCTTACCACATATCCCCCCGCATAGTCGCCTAACACACCATCTTCTTTGTCATCTTTTACAGGGACACGCCGGTCACAGGCGAAGAGTGATGCACAAGCTCACGCCTTCCGAGAACTCCTCTCGAGCCTCCTCCCTTATACTTTGACAGGGAAGGGGCTCGGCACGGAGGTACCCCCTACAAAGCTAAAGACAAAAACAACTGAGCGAGCCATATGCCATCAACACAACCATTTCAATTGACATTGACGACATGAGATGGTCAGGGGCGACAGTTGCACAAACCGCCCACCACAAGTCACATCGACGATAAAGACCGGGGCATTCGCGTTCAACACTTGCACCGAGAACACCTCGGACATCATCCACCCACGATAAGCATTTCCAAGCGACGTACACTGGGGCATCCCCGGTTGAAGTTCGCACTAGCACAACTTTTCCAAGCGACGTACACTGGGGCATCCCCGGTTGAAGTTCGCGCCAACACAATCTCGGCAAGCGACGTACACTAGGGCCTCCCTGGTGGAAGTTCGCCCCGAGGTCGCCATAGTGGGTCACTCCAGCAAGTGATGTTGGAACGCTCCTGGTCATTTGCGTCAAGACCAGGCCTCCTCCACAACAAGCACCAAGACAACCCCGGCCACTGATTCCCTATGGCAATTTTGCATTTTCCTTCTAGACTATAGGGGAATTCACCTGAAGATTGCAAGGGCAAATGACGCGAAGTTCAACTTTCGAGTGCACGGGAGTCAAACTTCCAAGAAAGCCGGTCCTCAAAAAATAGGGATAGCAACACACAACAAGTCTCCACGAGGCAAAGCACACCAAAGTGGCCTCGGCGATACAAAGTCGAGGAGTTTCAAACAAAGACACGGGGCACAAAACAAACCCCAGCTGCAAAGAAAAAAAAAACAGAGCGAAAAGAAGTGGGAAAAACCCGCCAATGAAGAGAGAGAGAAAAGACGCGGGAAAAACCCGCCAAAGAACAAAATAAGGCAACGCCGATGTTCACCAAAAGCACCGGCCCCGCCAATTTAAAAGCAGTCAATAAACCCCGAAAAAAAATAAAAAAATAAAAAAATAAAAGGGGGAAGCAGCAGACACAACTCCTCGACTGAGACAGAACACAATGCACTCGGAGGTTGAATCCTTCGAACCCTTCGCCCTTACAAACTCGAGAGATAAAAGAATCGAGCCCGCTAGGTCGAAAACCCCTTTTGGGGCGGCCTAGGCAAAAGCTAGGGCAAAAGAGAGGCACGACCGGAAACCCTCTAGGGCGGTCGTGGCAAAAGGAGAGCTCATCCCCTTTTAGGTTGAGAGGTACGGCCCCGAGGTGGGTGACCGTAGCAAAAGGAGAGTTAAACGAGAGATGGATAAAAATGACTCCCTGGTTCCTCACACATCGTGCGAACTAGGGATCCTCAACGGAAGTGGCCAGATTATCTACTCCAACATGATCCTCGATCAGCCCTCTAATACAGCTCAACCGTTCAGCGCGGATTCCTCCTCAAGCACAGTGGGCAAACCGAGCGTGCCATCCAAGCAGTTTGGGATAATCTACACAACAAAAGAACAGAGGAAAAGGGGTACATCTCGCTGCAGGCGTGAACTCGTGTATCCTTTTAGCTTGGGGCAGCGCGTTCCCCCAAGCTTTCTCTTTTCTCTTTGTCTTTGCATAACCCCAAAATGGGTCACAGCCACCCTTCAACAGGCTACTACAAAGCCGAAATCCCAGACATTCCTTTCCGAGGTCTAGTCATAGCATTCTGGAAATGGTCAGACCGACTCTGATCAAATCTAAACAGAAATCTCCAAACGAGTTGCAAATGCAGCCGCCCTACGGTACCCTATTGAGAAGGGTTCAAAGCCGACGGGTGCGTCGAACAACCGATAGAGCTGCTAGGGCATTGTCGGGGATGTCTCGATATGCCCAATACATAGCTAATGGGAGCCCATGGAGGCCACGCATCTAGGCCTCCGAGAACGAGACCCATCTGCATTATTAAAGCAAAATTCTTCACGAGTCACTTAGGTGACCCAAAACTGAAGATCTGCGTGTTGCAACAACATTTTCATGCTTACCTGTATCTATCACTTGTTAGTATTTCTCACATGATTTACTAGTAATGTCAGGATCACAGGTACTGCAAACAGCATGAACTACGACAGACTCTGATTCCCGGTTCCATGGGATACGTAGGCGCTCTGTCTTAGAGCTCGAGTCTCGCAATACAAGACGCCGACTTTCGGCGAACTTCTTGCAGGTCAAAGCATGACCGCCCAAGCAGCAGAGCTGGCCTCTGGCAAAGCATAATCATTCCTCAACAACAAAGCCGATTTCCGGCAGCCCAATAGGTAACCGCCTAGCGGCGAGCCCGACTTTCGGCAGATCAAACGCATCACTGCCACAGAGGTAAGGCTTCAGTGAAATGACTTCGTCCCAGCATCAACGCCTGCCTCCGACAAATCAAAGCTCCTTGGAAGATGTCTCCCCAAGATCGATTCATCTCTATTTCATGTGACGGGTGACAATCTCAACCCAAAAGAAGAATCTTCAAAGCAGCACTCCAGGCACTCAGTTGCATCGCAATCAGTTGGCAAGTAACGAAGCATTCTGCCACCACATCGATTGCAGCACGGACAAGCTCAGTGATAGAGGAATCACAATGATTCCTTCCACACCTCACGCAACACCCCAACGTTTGCATTTACTTTTTGCAATGCATCCCATGCAATTTACTTTTCTGCATTTCGGGTACGTCCCGACTACTTTCCTGCATTTCGGGTACGTCCCGACTACTTTTCCGCATTTCGGGTACGTCCCGACTACTTTTCTGCACTTCGGGTACGTCCCGACTACTTTCCTGCATTTCGGGTACGTCCCGACTACTTTTCCGCATTTCGGGTACGTCCCGACTACTTTTCTGCACTTCGGGTACGTCCCGACTACTTTTCCGCATTTCGGGTACGTCCCGACTACTTTCCTGCATTTCGGGTACGTCCCGACTATTTTCCGCACTTCGGGTACGTCCCGACTACTTTCCTGCATTTCGGGTACGTCCCGACTATTTTCCGCACTTCGGGTACGTCCCGACTACTTTTCCTGCATTTCGGGTACGTCCCGACTACTTTTCTGCATTTCGGGTACGTCCCGACTATTTTCAGCACTTCGGGTACGTCCCGACTACTTTTCCGCATTTCGGGTACGTCCCGACTACTTTTCTGCACCATGCAAACCGCCGGGCAAAGCACCCCGCACCTTGCAAACCTGCCGGGCAACACGCCCCGCACCCCGCAAGTCCATTGGGTAGGCGCCTTTGAACCATGTTGTTCATTCGGTATGCGCCCCGTGCATATTGCAAACCCTTCGGGTACGTCCCGACTACTTTTCTGCATTTCGGGTACGTCCCGACTACTTTTTCTGCATTTCGGGTACGTCCCGACTACTTTCCTGCATTTCGGGTACGTCCCGACTACTTTTCTGCAATTCGGGTACGTCCCGACTACTTTTCCTACATTTCGGGTACGTCCCGACTAATTTCCTGCACTTCGGGTACGTCCCGACTACTTATCTGCTTACGGGTCCATCCCCTCAGGTTCATCCTGACTTTTACATTTCTGCATCAGGTATAACATCCCCACATATCCAAAGTAAAAGGAAGAAGACTGTTATCAGAAATTCCATGTCAATCATTGCTATCAAATTGGGGCGCTTCTGAAGTCTTTGGCTGCATCCTCTACTCGAGCATGCAGTCAAAGAGGGGCAAGCTGTCAGCACCCCATTTTGGCTCACCTTTCCAAACGATGATATCAGCAATGATCCAAGCCACAACCTGAGCAGAATACAGAAAAACGACTTAACAGAGCAGAAAATCACTATTCATCCTCAAGTCGGCAAAATCGGGCAAATGACACATGCATATGACAGAAGAACTCCAGGGGTCACCAAAGGGTAATAGAGTGACTAGAGAGCTCAGCAATATGCAAAACCGGCATTTTCAGTATATCACACGGACAGTTCTATTTTCCGATAGTTCGCTCGATCATCGGAAGACAGCCAATATTGGACCCCAAAAATCCACTCCAATGCCAAACAGATGAAAAGTGTCCCCAAAGGCATTTTGCAAATCATCTGCTCTATACAGAACAACTTTCTGTATACAGACAACTTTTCAGTGGAAGTCCAAAAATACCTGTTTCTCGAAGAAAAGTTAATTCCAAATATCAGATGCGGCCATGCCCCTCAATCATACAGAGCACGAGCAATGCTTCATATTGTCTTTTAGAAGCCATACAGACACTCTGAATGACTTCCGAATGACAAAACGGGCATACCCTTCTTCGGAAGAGCGTAACCGGAGACTGGTCTGATGGAATTACGGCAAACGAAGTTCACACTACATTGCCCTGAAAACTCCAGCGGACATTCGCAATTGGGCAAAACAGACAGCAAAACCCTTCACGGTTTCCCGAGTAACCTCAGAGGGGCACAAAAGGCCATTTTCAGTGAAAATCCATATCCGGAGGTCCTCTTTGGGGAAACTTGACGCCGGATGCTTACCTTACACAATGTTAGCCTTCTCAAGGCTTAATGTGGAATTGTCGGAATGAATCACACAACTCATCTAGACCCCTCGAGCAGTGCTTTAAGGGTCTCAGATGCACTTTTCATATCCTTAGAGGCCCAATCTCAGCAAACAGAGATCGCAGTAATCTCCGGATCGCCCAAGAAACTCAGAAAGCAATCTGAGAAATCCAGTTTCGGCCTCCTAGGACATCTCCGGCTCCATATTTGTATTTACCGGCTTAAGGGACAAGGGCCCACGTAATTTGACAATTTATGTCAAAATGACCGACGTGGGATGCAGATACAAGATATGCTGTCAGAAGTGGGTAACCTCGCTCTGAATGCATAAAAGGAGCAAAACCGGCTTCCAAGCCTCATACAGATATTTGGCAATTTCTCACGGAAAATGCCAATCTCGGACTCATTAAATCCATTTCCTCGCGTATATCGATAATTCGACGTTCAATTCAAACCACGAACTTCGAATGCGCGATCAATCGAGACCCGAGCTTTTTCCCGGTTTCTCCTCTTCGGTCGTGGGACCCACGGGCTACTCAAGATGAGTCACCCTTTACTCTAGAAGCTTCTTCTTCTTCTTCAATGCAAGAAGCCAACTTGCACTCTTGCTTGAAAATATCCAAGAGTTTGAAGACAACACTCAAGCCTCCATCAATGCTCATCAATGCTCATCAATGTCTTATCTCTTCTTCATTAATGCAATGGAAGAGGATGAGGCTTGATATTTTCTAAGCATGAGGGTTAAGAGCACTTGCTTTTGCTAATTGTGTCATTAGCTTTGCCTATAAATGGCCCAAAAGTGATTAAGATAATCACTTCTCCTCCGGCACACTCTCTCCAAGCTTTCTCCCTCAAGAAAAGCTCTCAACTCCATAGCCAAGAACCAGCAAGCTTCAACACTTCAAAACCAAGAGAGAAAAATCGAAGCAAACCCGAAGAAAGCTTTGAGTTTCTTAAGTCGGAAGCCGATGTTCATCATCCCGACTTAAGTTCAAAACTTCTCAAACTCCATGGACCACATGTTTTGGACCCAAGGAGTTCATTCATGAAATTAGATTTTTGGTTTGAAGTCATTTGCTCATCATTTCAGGTTGATTTCCTCATTTCGGGTGAAGATCGTGCTCTCGGGTGAACAGTGCACCCGTAGCCGCACACTCGCGCGTCCAGCCGCGCACACGCGCCGCACAGCAGCGCGCCCGGGCACAGCAGCACGCCCGCGCGCACAGCCGCGCGCCCGCGCGCACTGCCGCGCGCCCCGCGCGTCCAGCCGCGCACACAGCCGCGCGACTCGCGCTCCCGCGCGCCCGCGCACGCCAGCCGGCCTCCCGTGCACCTAGCTCCCCGAACGTGCATGTCCTTGCACCCGAGCATTCTTTCAAGCGTTCAACCGAGTCACCCGACTCTCGAACACTTCCCCGACTCGTTCCTCATATCCCGAGGCTAGGTAAATCACTCTTGACTTAGAGGAGTTAGGGCTTTTTACATTATTTGCATGGCTATGGAGTAATATGGTGCACAAAGCATGTTCACTTGCAAGACTTCATGTTTATGCACTTTTTACATTATATCATGCATGTTTATCCTCGATTAACATGTTAGCATGTCGGGAAACGTTTGGATCGACCCTCGGAAGACCTTCCCGACCCGAAATAAGCAAAAGAGCTCTCGGGTTTGCCTCAAGAAGAGGTAACCGAGACTTGGCTTGCTTTCCTCGGGTTAAGAACGGCCTTCTTAGCCCAATCCAAGTTCGATTCCCGAGTCTTCTCGTGTTTTCTTACATGCATGAAGTCGGTATTGTTTTATCGATTCCTTAAATAACTTGTTTGTGCATGTTTGCATGTTCGAATGCGTTATTCAAATCATGGCAATACCGATTTTCATTTAATCGTGTCATTTATCATGTTTGTCGTTTGAGCATGCGAGAAATGATTCGAAACGAGACGGGTAAACCTCGTGGAACCCCATTCGGACCATGGGACTTCTCGGCTATCTCCAAAGAGAAGTGGCCGAGAGCCTCATAGACTCGTACGGGTTGCATGAGGCTTCCTCTTCCCGTTTTGAGTCTGTTCTCGGCTTTCGTGTAATTTGCAATTTACATTATCGTCGCAATATCGCATGAAAATGTCTTTTCAAAACAAAGCATGCATGGATTCGGGTATCGATGACTCATTCGGGTCCATTCAGTTATGAGGGTAGTTTCGGTCATTGGACCAAATTATCCTCGATCCTTATGGAATCGTCTTGGTCGTCGAGTCGTGAATCGTTTTAACAATTAATGCATTCGGCATAACCCTTAAGCATCAATTCCACAAACGGGTTAATCGGGAAGCTCACATGATTAAACCCACTTTACACTGATAAAGTTTACACGAATTGGCCATTAACTGATAACTCGCGTCGATGAGTTGTCAAATGACGTCGGTGCCCTGTTCAAACTTATCAATTTCAAAACCCAAAACGCGCGGTCCGATGTAGCATGGACGTCTGAAAAGGGCTTCTGTGTCTCAACTTGAGTTTTTACCTGATTCCAAGTAACTCAGGTCATGATGCAGAAGATCTTTCTAGATCACTTCCGGGCAGACCGACCGGTTCTTTGGCTTTTTCGGGGTTTTTGCATAACCCTGGACGATCCAGGGAATTGGTCGACACCGGCTACAGGCCGAGGTGGCCCGCACTGCGATGTTTCCCCTTTTCTGAAAATAATTTTCAAATAAAGGGCAAAATCGTCATTTCACAATTCAACGACACTCTTAAGGTTAGCATGATAGAAACACTACAGTACGGGATAAGAACGGGCTACCTGTTCAGGTGCAAGTTCATCTGCATAGCCTTTTCTTATCTAACTGATGAGTTTCTGTCATCTCTGTCAGAAAACATGCAAAATGCTGATTAACCTTTCACTCGACCTAACCAAACACTAGATAATGGTTATGAGGAATTCTAGATTCCAAATCTAGAGTCAAAACACGAGTTTGGCTAATTCAGTGGAAATTCAGTGTCACAATACAGAACAACTGTAAAATCAATCCACACACATGAGATTTGACTCTCTTTGTCAGGTTCTCAAAACAAAGCCGAATGCTAAAACATTGGCACGTGCTGGTTTGTCTAGGGTAGGATTTGCATGCCAAAATACCCCGGATTAACAACTTGTTAAAACACGTACACTCGATAATAACAAACACTTTGTCTATTATTAAGATGTTGCGTGTTATCTTTCCGCACCTGTTTGCCATGCGGGTCGAGCCTGATCCCTAGGCCAAATAATATTAGGGTTCAACGCCCTAATCATCGAGCACAGGGTTCAACGCCCTAATCAACACTCACAAGGTCCAACGCCCTATTCAGTGAGAGCGTCCATTGAATTTCAGTTCTTCGGTCTTTTTCCCTAAACTCACGGTGAGTTAGAGTGGAATAATAACCGAACGCGAGTCGACTGGAATTCGGCCATTTGTAATTTGTATTTATTGTTTTCGAGAGCATTGTAAGGATTTTATTTTGTACATTTATTCTGTAAGAATTCCAATCGGTGAGCGAACGGTCCGAGAGTCGAATTAATCGAATCGGTCTAATGCTTGCCCAGACACAAGTAAATCCAAGATCTCGCGGTTTTGGTTCACGCAGGGATTCAACCTCCATGGTTCGATGAACTGTAACGCAAGATTGTGAAGCAACTCCCCGTGTGCGCACCCGAATTTAATCTCGTCGGGGCACGCATGCGCGCGCCTAAGCAAACGCGGCTTGGGAGTGTCCACCTTCCCGGGGATGCGCGACGGACGCACATGAGAAGGAGTCGCCACTTGCCATTTTACGACCCGAGGGTCGAGGGCCGGCAAGTTACCCGGGTCTAGGGGTACGGGGTACACCTAAATGCTAAGGCAATGGTCGTACAGAACCGAAAGTTCCGAATTCGGGGGTTCTATTACGTGCGGGCCTATATCCCGTACGTCCTTTCGATACTCTAGCTTGCTAGGCTTGCCATTTTGTTTATTCACCGCGTGATTTAGGGTCGCACTTGACTAGCCCGTTTTGACACCGTAAAATCGATGAATCGATTGAGTTGGGCCAAGAATCCGAAAGATGAGTAGGCTTGTGAGTCAAGGAATCGGTTCGCTATCTTAGCGTTACAGTTCTTCGAACCGTGACGGTCGATTCCCTGCGCGAACCAAGACCATGATTATTCGAGCCTACTCATCCCTTGGTGACGATAGACCGACTTAACCGACTCGACACTCGGACCTCTTGCTCACCGATCGGGGATCCTTACAAGTATATGAATAAATGTACAAATAAGATCCTCGCAACGTACACTCGAATAATTACAGAATACAACCGAATGAAATAAATGGATCCCGATCGGTTTGCATTGGGCCAATATTCCGCTCCGGCTCGCCGTATGTTTTGAATAACCGATAAACAAATTAAGGCAACGCGGGCTCAAAGAGCCGGGGGTCGGGTCCAATCGAACTGACGGTTTGCAGGAGAACCGATTAGTTCCCACTGTAACCGTTGGACCGATCGAGCTCCCGGGTGATATCTAAACGCGTTTCACACATCCAATCCAAATTGCCTTCCACATAGGCCATATTTGGAGTGCGATGGTGACTCGAGGCTAGATCCCATTCCGCACTCGGGTTGCATGCGCTTGGTGAATGAAGAGGCGTTGGACCTCGTGTTCGGTGACTTAGGGGCGTTGGACCCCGTGCAACACGTGACCTATGGGTTCAGGCCCGAACCGCAATAAATCATCAAAAGCAAGAACAAAACAGAAGAAAACTGATATAACTGACACGATACAGGAAGCAACTGACAACAACTGATAAGTGTCAGTGAATACAAACGAATTGTGTATTAGGCCGAATGTACGTGATTTAATCAGTTATTAGCCGGGGTTGATTAACAAACAATGTATCTATCCTAGGCAAGCATAAGTGGTGGATTGGGATGGGGTTCTAAGCCGATTACATGTGTGTGTTCGTTTTAAGACGCTTATTCAGTTAAGTGTCACTGTGGCTTCACCGAATTAGCCCAACTCATGTCTTGACTCTAAAATGGAATCTATCATTCCGCCTATCCATTATCTAGTGTTTGATTAAGTCGAGTGTACGATTAATCCGATTGTTCGTGCTTTGTAACTGAAATAAAATGTTCCCACCGAATCTATGATAGGAAGATAGAAACACCGAAAGTGGACGGAATAGGCCGTGCAAATGAGGCCCGTACCCGAACGGGTAGCACTTTTCCGCCCATAGATCGAGGCGTTTCCGGCTTCCTAACGCCTAGGGTATCGGTGAATCAAGGAATGACGGTCATGCCCTTGGATAATAAAATGGCGACGTTCGTGCATAAATTGGAGATCATGTCACACGAAAGGGGTCTAAGAAGGACTCTCGTGCCCTGACTCGGGCCGCCTCAAATTGGGCCCGGACTCGAGTCATGGCACATGAGTACTCCCTAGACATCAATCATATTCGTGTTACGCGACTCGATATTTTGAAATTGTGAATATTCTTAAGGGAAAAGGGCATTCATGTCGTTCCGTGAGTCATCGATGCGTTTACGAATTAATATTTGATTCGTCCCATCATTTAATCCAAATGATTTAATTAACCGAATGAGCTGTCCCGTTTGCCCATTTGTGAGATTATTCGACACTTATTATACAATGTTACGATTACGGCTTAATTTTAGCTAATTTCGCGGTGGGATTACAAGGAGTGTGCGGGAATTACATGGCCTCGGGGAAAGGAGAGCCCGATGGGTTCGGGCACTCCAAGGAGTCTCACGGCCCCTATTTGCAAAGGGAATGGCCGTGGGTTCCTTGGCATGGCCGAACCCCTCTAAGGCTCTTCTCCCTAGATCCCATATTATTCCCTTCGTATAGTCACATTTTATCCATGGTTACAACGATATGAAATCATGCCAAACACATACGAATAAAGCATTTAAATGAGAGTAGCAATACGATATCATTTCAACTAATGATGGAACGGGTAATACGCGGGAATCGACCCGTCTCATGGCGGAAGAAAGCCTCACGAACCCGTGTGGTCCAAGGAAGCTTTTGGCCACATCCCTCCAAAGGATGGCCGAGAGCTTCCTTGACTCACGCGGGTTGGGAGGACTTCTTCGACCCCGATTCGGATCGTTTCTCGTTATTCTAACATGCTACGTGTGATTGAAGGAAAAGGGACGTAGGAATCGACTCGATTCGGGAGAGGAGAGATCATCCTAGCCCCGGAAAAGCCAAGGGAGCCCACGGGTCTCTCCTTAGAGGCTAGGCCGTGAGTCCCTTGGCTCAACCGTGGCTAAGGAGACCTCTCCTATCCGGATCCGAACCATTTCCCGTCATGGCATACGAGTTCTTGCATCATATAAACATGGGATGGTCATACATAGGCACATAATGGGCACACGTTGCATGGGAATGCATGGGAGATTCGGATCTAAAAGAAAAATGAGATCTTGCATGCATACCGACTTTTAAAAACGTAAAAACACTTCATACAAGTGAAGATAGAAAATCCTAACTCTTCTAAGTTGTAAAGGGATATTACCTAGCCTCGTGCACGAGGGAAAGAGTCGGGGAAGTGGTCTTTGAGAGTCGGAAGACTCGGTTAGGGCGAAGGGCAGTAGGTGACCCGGGTAGGCGCGGCTGCGGCAACCGCGGGAAAACGGCTTGGCACGCTCGCTCTGACCACGGAACGGTGCGAGGTCGGGCTCGTTGGACTCCTAAGAGGCAGATCTAGGTGTGCACGGGCAGACCCGAGCGTGCCGAACCCTGAACAAGTCGGAAATAATGAGAGAAGTTCCAGTGAAAACACAGAAACCCGGTTAGTGAAAATGGGCAAAACGGAGGTCGTGCGCGGTTGGCCGGCCCTCGGATCGTGACCACCTCTTCACAAGAGAGGGTGAGGGTTGTGAGGAGCCCTTTGAACGTGATGGCACGACTCGCCGAAGTCGTGGGAAGAAATGGCACGTGGCTTGCTCGGTGTGCGCGGCTAGGGAAGTCTTGGAACCCGAAAGTTCTCACGGCTGGAACGGGGTGTTGGAGGCCTCAAATCGAAAATCTAAGCCCGGAAATGGACTTAGGGGGTGGGAAATATGTAGGCTAGGAAGTTTGATGATTTTTGGCTTAAGTCGGGTCGGGTGGTTACCGGAATACCGGGTGGTTTTCCGGCGATTTTAGCCGGTTTCGGCCTTGGCACGGGCTGAACGAAAGTGGGGGGAGGGGCTGGAGTTTGAGAGGATTTTAGAGGGAGATTGGCTTGAGAGAGAAGGAGAATGAAGAGGTCCTTAAGTCTAATGGTAAAAGGGCTTATAAAGGGAAGGCTAATGACTTGATTAAGTGAAGTTAAGTGTGGTTTAGTGGGCTAACCTAGGGCTGCCGAATTTTCAATGGGGGATTAGGGAGGGGTAGATGTCTTGTAGAGTGTGGGGAAAGGAAAGGAAGGAGTGATGGGTGTGATAGGATGTGATAGGAAGTGATGGATGGATGGAGGGAGGTGATGGATGGGAGGGAAATTCAAATGTGTGGTGGGGGTGAGTTGGAGCCGACGGTGGGAGAGGCTTGAGCCGCGGCTTGGGCTGTCCAATCCGAGCCGAGGGTTGAGCCGTGGCTTGGGTTGAGCCGCGGCTTGATGGCTTGGCTTGGCTAGGCTGTGGGTCCCATCCGATTAGGAGAAAAACCGGCAAACGCTTGAGACTTGATTGAGCTCGCGTCCGACCTCCGATGTCCAATTAATTTGAAGATTTGGAATGCTTGGACTACGAGGATTTGAGCGAGCCCAATATCGCCATGCGTCGCGTGGACGAACGTTCGGGCGACTTGGCGCCTCGGGAATCGGTTTCGCCCCGTTTAGACGTTCGGAGTGGAATTTAGCGCCCCTCGACCCCCGATTGACCTTTGTGCATCCTTGCATTTGTTTTGACGATCCTTCTGCCCCGCGGGGGATCGTTGGCCCGTTTGTCCTCGGTCGGGGACCGTTGGCCCGGGAAGGCCTAGGGACTTCGACCGGGATTTTCTCAGTGTGCCTTGAATGCCTTGAGGTGCTTGGAGGTTATCGTGAGGTACTCAGAGATCGTTGTGGTCTCTGCTTTCCGTGGAAATACCCGAAGGTTCACCGGGAGGCGTTCGTGATCACTAAAGCGTACTTCGGGAGATCGAGCCGAGTTCCGGAAGGTTGTCTGAAACTTGTTCCCTGGCCCTGGTGGTCCCTGGGCGCCTGTAGACCCGTTTTGAGGGGCCGCTTGCTTGTCAGTGGAGCGAACCCCGGGAGCTCTGTCAGAAAAGGCGTCCGTGGGGGATCGGGGTGTCCCGGCTTAAGCAGGATGTCCCGGAAATGCGCCCGGACGTGTCATTGGTCATTTTGGCACTAGGAGGGATTTTTGGAGCCCCATATTGGGCACCTTTCGGTGCTTCGGTGACTCAGTGATGAATAGTGCTACAGTGCCAGCTCTGTTGTTTTCGGGATTCCTCGTTCGTCTGTTCTTCTGACTACTTTCTTCCGCCTTTCTCGGTGGACCGTGTTTTTCTTTATTGTTCATGACCCCGTGCCCGCCTATTTCCCTCCGATTGCCGGGCGATGAATAGTGTCCCGAGTTTCAGTCGGGAATCCTTGTGCGGGAAGCCGGTGGACCAAAATGGGGTGCTGACACCCGACATACGGGTTTACTTCTCTCTCGGCTTCTCAACCGACATCGTTTAATTCACCGAATCTCCGGTGTCAAAACGTGCGAGCCGAGTGCAGCTTAATTCATGCGGTAAATCATAAAACATGCAAGCCTAGCAAACTAGAGTACCGAAAGGGCATGCGGGATATAGGCCCGCACGTAACATGAACCCCCGAACACGGATTTTCCGGTTCCGCACAGATCAATGCCTTAACGACAAACTAGGTGTTCCATACCCCTAGACTCGGGTAACTTATCCGCCCTCGACCTACGGGTCGTAAAATGATAAGTGGCGACTCCTTCTCTCACGCGTGTCCGTCACGCGTCCCCACGGGAAGGTGGACACTCCCAAGCCGCGCGATCCAAAAGCGCGCAATGCGGGCCCCGACGAGAGTCCACATTCGGGTCCGTACAACAGTTATCGGACTAATCATTTCACTCGACTTAACCAAATCCTAGAAAATGGTTAGGCGGAACTCTAGGTTCCAAATCTAGAGTCAAAATACAAGTTTGGATCAATTCAGTGGTAATTCAGTGTCACAACACCGAATCACTATAAAAGCAATCTACACACATGATATTCGATTCTCTTTTCCAAATTTCCAACAAAAGCAGAATACTAAAACATTGGCACGTGTTTGATTGCTTAGCATATGGCATTTGCTTGCAAAAACACTTTTGGATTAATAAACTTGTTAATCCACGTACATTCGGTAAATACAAAACACCTTGTCTGTTATTAACATGTTGCGTGTTATCTTTCCGCACTTGTTTGCCATACGGGTCGAGCTTGATCCCTAGGCCGAATAATATTAGGGTTCAACACCTTAATCATCGAGCACAGGGTTCAACGCCCTAATCAACACTCACAGGGTCCAACGCCCTATTCAGTGAGAGCGTCCATTGAATTTCAGTTCTTCGGTCTTTTTCCCTAAACTCACGGTGAGTTAGAGTGGAATAATAACCGAACGCGAGTCGACTGGAATTCGGCCATTTGTAATTTGTATTTATTGTTTTCGAGAGCATTGTAAGGATTTTATTTTGTACATTTATTCTGTAAGAATTCCAGTCGGTGAGCGAACGGTCCGAGAGTCGAATTAATCGAATCGGTCTAATGCTTGCCCAGATACAAGTAAATCCAAGAACTCGCGGTTCTGGTTCACGCAGGGATTCAACCTCCATGGTTCGATGAACTGTAACGCAAGATTGTGAACCAATTCCCCGACACACGGGTTTACTTCTCTCTCAGCTTCTCCACCGACATCGTTTAATTCATCGAAGTTACGGTGTCAAAACGTGTGTGCCGAGTGCAGCCTAATTCATGCGGTAAATAAAACAAAAATGCAAGCCTAGCAAACCAGAGTACCGAAAGGGCGTGCGGGATATAGGCCCGCACGTAACATGAACCCCCGAACATGGATTTTCCGGTTCCGCACAGATCAATGCCTTAACGACAAACTAGGTGTTCCATACCCCTAGACTCGGGTAACTTATCCGCCCTCGACCTACGGGTCGTAAAATGATAAGTGGCGACTCCTTCTCTCACGCGTGTCCGTCACGCGTCCCCACGGGAAGGTGGACACTCCCAAGCCGCGCGATCCAAAAGCGCGCAATGCGGGCCTCGACGAGAGTCCACATTCGGGTCCGTACAGCTTGGCGACTCCACTGGGGACATACTTAGTGGATTCAGGCTCGATCCGTTTGCTTGCTTGCATGTTCATTTACCGCTTTCTACAACTTTCTCGCTTATCTATTTTACGCATATTTACTTTTCTGCACTCGCATTGCATCATTCTAGTGGATTTAGGTACCAAATGCCTGAAATCCCACGGGCACCAATCTAGGAAGCTAGGTTAGTCAGAGGTTCCGAGTAAGGGAACGGATCGACTTGGCTCCGCCACCGAACTGGCCCCCAAAGATCCTCGCTCGATTTCAAGGAATTGATCCCCTTGAATCGGGAGCCCCCATCCCTAGTTAGTGGTTTTCCCAGTAGAACACTGAAACCATGCATAAACGGGGTCCGTCATGCTGGACCAAAACAAACCTCATGCCGTCAACCGACCCAAAGTCCGGTCTTTGAGTCGGCCCCTAGTTTTCTTTTAGGCGGGCCTTTTGTTGTTTTTCTACAATGAGCGATGTACATTGTAATAGATACAGATATACTTTACTTTTCTGCACTGCATGCATGTTTTCAAAACAACCTAGGACATTACATCAGTTTGTTTATAAACATTAAACCAACATCTCTCCATTAGGTAAGGATGGATCGCTCGCATCCCTGTCTTAGGCTCGATGTCATCATCATGCCATTTGCGGACATTACTCGCCTTTGGAATACATTCCGCCCAGTTGACCGTGCATTCCTCCGGCTCATCATAGGAGACTTGCCATTACTCGCTGATTCCCCATTGACTGGACCCTACTCAGAACTGCTATTAGTTTTTGGGACACTCAGCGGGCCGTATTCAGTTTTCAGGGGTCAGAGCTAGCTCCCACAGTAGAGGAGTACGCGGCACTCATTCAGCGACCCATGCCGACCCTCGACATCGTGGCGCCCAACCAGTTCGCCACGATACAGAGTAGACTCGCCATCCTCTTAGATCTCCGCGACGAAGAAATTCGTCTTGAGCTTCAGCATGGAGAGGAGCATAGCGTTAGGACCGCATGGCTCATAGACTTCATACATGTTCGTTCTCTCAATGCCAGGGGAGAATCGTACCAGCGTGACGCCTGTCACGGGTTCCTCTTGCTCATCTTTGGGACCATCCTATTCCCCCACTCGTCGAACCTCATAGACGGGGCACTTGCCCAAGTCATCCTCCAAGTGGTAGGAGGCCGTAGCTATGTAGAAGCCGTCTTGGCTGAGACCATTCGGTTTCTTGACTATGTACGAGAGGTTCGACGTGGTAGAATGAGAGGAGCTCCGCATCTTCTTCAGATTTGGCTCCTCGCACACATCAGGCCGTTCTGCTCATCACATCCCTTTTCCTACATCACTGACGAGCGTTCGCTCATCGCTCGCCTACTTCAAGTGTTTCGGCCTCCGATCGCGACTACACCGATTGGATCCAGTTCTTCAAGAGACTCACCCCGGCACAGTTTTTGTGGGCTGCTCGCTGGAATCCCGGTGGACCCATGACCATTGGATGCCCTTCAGTCATAGGACTTCCTCTGATCAGTCACTTAGGGAGCACACTTGTTTTCCCAGCCCGAGTCATCAGACAACTTGGCAGCTTACAGGATATTCCTAGAGAGGCAGATCGCACTCCACACCGCTTCATGTGGACGGATATTATAACTTTACTTCCAGATAGGGTTCTGCGGATTAGAGAAGTTCAACGTTTATGGAACACGCGCACCGTTCAAGAGCTCTATTTCCCGGAGCACCCTACCGACGACGAATGAGCTTTCTCAGCTACCGTAGCATATGTGGCGCAATTCCATCCACAGGGACTCACACCCGTTCGTCGACGACATTTGTCGCGGATTCCTCACGCACCGCATGCAGACATTCCAGACGCGGAGAGCTCAGTCCAAGGAGTCATGCGCACAGAATTGCAGTCCATCAGAGAAGAGCGAGATCGACTCCGTTGTGAGCTTGTGGATATTCGCGCAGAACTCACTGATCACAGAGAGCTTCAGAGCGAGTTGGCTCAGATTCGCGCACGCATAGCGAACCAAGACAGGGAGATAGTGCGTTTGAGCGCTATGCTGGACCGAGCGCGGGCAAAAGCTCGCAAGGTCTTTCATCCTTAGGTTTAGTTTGTTAACGCTTTTGCCCCGCACTGGACCCACGCAGCGTTCACTCAACTACGGGTTGTAATAGTTGGCGGTTTAATGTTTATGTTTCCTTTTCAAACAGACTATCTTTATAAATTATAGAATATGAATCAAACTGATGTAATGGCATTAGTATTTTCAAACTTATGCACCTCATGCATTCATATACTGTCATCTATATTTTGAAGATAGTCAAAGCACTATAAGTACACTCATACACTTACGCATACAGGTACTAACAACTGGCGTCCCATCGATATCCGACTCATGCACGAGTAAGGATGGCAGAAGACCAACAACCCGCCATTCTTGAACAGGATACTCCGCCAACGCCGATACATTCTCAAACACCACTGACGCAAGTTACATCACCTGTAATGCTCACGGACATATCTACAGCGCATTCAGGCGTCCCTATCGGACATCCTCCACCAACAGTACAGACGGCGTCCAACCTTGTGGAGTCCGCACGTTTTATTGCGTTAGAAGGAATGGTGAACCACTTGGCGGCCAACATGGCCACCAACATGACTGAGCTCATGGCCATGCTCAGGAATCAGAATCAGGCCTCATCGAGCTTTACTCCGCCTCTGGAGCATAGACCAATTGTCGATCCAAATCCAATGGTCACTCCAACCTTTGCTTCGGAGGTTGAAGACGCATCTTTCTCGGCAATGGCGTTTGCACCAACAGTCCATCCGATCAATGATCCTTTACCGCCACCACCTGCTCCAACAGCAGTTCCGTTGCCACCAGCAGCTTTCTTATCCACGGACTCTACTATGCATGCGCTGCCACCGCTAACCGTGTCAATGCATCCTCCAATCTATACTATGCCACCACCGACAGTTCCTCCGGTAACGATCGCACAGGCTCCTGTTTCCACTGCAGACCAATTTCCTTTCCAAACTCCACAACCCCAAATAAGCTTTTCTTACCCTGCTCCACCGCCCCTAAACATTCCTCCCACTGAACCGAGCACGCCTACTCAGGCTGCCCCTCCAGCTCTACCGACAAACGTTCCTCTCGAAGCGAAGAATGAACAGGAGAGGAGAATAAAGAGAATGGAGGAAACCATTCGAGCCCTCCAAGTAGGCAACCCCCGTTTCGATTTCAGTGACAGTGACTGGAATCTCTTTCCAGGCATGCAGCTGCCCCCTAAGATCAAAATTCCAGAGTTCAAAAGATATGATGGGACCAGAGACCCTCGGCATCATCTCCGTCATTATCAGAGCAAAATGCTCTCATACTGGGATTATGAGGAATTCGTCATTCAAACTTTCCAAGATAGTCTTATGGGATCGGCGCTAGATTGGTTTATGACCCTGAAAGCCGGCGATGTCCCTACATGGACAGATCTTTCTCAGAAGTTCCTCGACCAGTATCGATTTTGTGCGGAAACACCTCCTACCCTTTTCGATCTCAGCATGACAGAGATGAAGGAGGGTCAAGCTTTCGAAGCATACGCAACGGAATGGAGAGGAAGAGCAGCAAAGCACATTCCTCCAATCACTGAGCGACAACAAGTTCAACTGTTCCACTCTACACTCAGAGGCGCGTATTACTCACATCTCCTGGCTCATACTTCCTCCTTCTCGGACTTGATCGAGGCAGGAAAGAAGCTTGACATGGGTGTTAAGTTAGGAAGAATTGAAGGCCCATCAAAGAAGAAGGATGGAGAGACGTCAAAGAAGCAGACTGCTGGAACCTCCAGGAGAAGCAAAGACATGACTATTGGCGCCGTCAACTCCGGATATCAGGCTTCACAGCCGATTTCGGTGGACTATATTCCTGCATTACAGACTCCCCAGGCATATGCACATCCCGTGCATTATGTGCAGCCCTACCAAACATCGCAGGCTTATTTCCCAACCCCGCCAACTGTTATCCAGTCGCAACTTCCGCAACAGCATATTCCTGCTCAGGCTCAACAAGGTAGACCCCCGGCTTCGAGATCTCCTCAGTCGGTTCAACGTGCTCCAGCCCCCAGAACTTATCAGGACAAAGTTGCACAACCGCGTCCACGCAAGCAGTACACCACTTTACCAGCCCCTCTCTCTCACATATTCAGGCAGCTTCTTGCAGGCAACAAGATCAGAACAGAAGCGCCTGGTCCCAACTTTGACCCCGCAGTGCAGGATCAGAACTTACACTGTGAATTCCATCGGGGTGCTCCTGGTCATACCCTCGACAATTGCTGGACACTCCGGAATAAAATTCAGGAGTTGATCGACCCAAGGCAAATCTCCTTTAATGAAGTGAAGCCACCGAATGTCCGCGCAAACCCTCTCCCCGATCATGGATCAGGTTCAGGACCTTCTATCAACATGATCAGCATCGCTTCTATCAAAGAGGAAGAAGACGCGCAGAAGACCTCAACTCCCTTTATTGTCAATTATGCTCCGACAAATGATGCATTTACATCTGACGTCCCATTCGTTATCGAGGTTCTTGCGAAGGAGCCATACCAAGACCGTCGAGTTCCCTGGGATTATGGGAATGAGGTTGCCAACATGGAGCATGAGATGAGTGCGATGGGCATCACGCGCTCAGGACGAGTTTATCAGGGTCCAGAGTCTACAGACAAAGGGAAAGCCCCTGTTATTACATCCTCAGCCGTTCCAGAAGCCGTGCCAGTCTTTACAAAGAAGGTCACCGATCAAGAAGCGGAAGCTTTCATGAAAGTGATCAAGGCAAGTGAGTACAAAGTGGTGGAGCAAATGGGCAAGTCACCCGCCCATATCTCGCTCCTCGCGTTGCTTTTGAGCTCCGAGCCGCATCGGAATGCTTTGTTAAAAGTCCTCACCGCGGCACAAGTCCCAAAAGACACGGCACCGGATAATATCGAGCAGACTGTTAGTTCAATCTTCTCAAATCAGATATCCTTTGCAGATGATGAGCTTCCATCCGAAGGTCAGGAACACTTACGGGCATTGCACATAGTCTGTAAGTGCAACAATCACATTGTTGGTCGAGTCATGATCGACAACGGCTCTGCTCTCAACGTTTGCCCCGTCTCCACACTGAAACAGATGAACGTGGACATGAGCCGCATCCGTGCAAGGAAGACCACTGTTCAAGCCTTTGATGGCTCTAGAAGAGAAGTGAATGGAGAAATCGATCTCCTGATCGATGTGGGTCCTTGCTCATTCTCTGTCACCTTTCAGATCCTCGAGATACCCAATGCTTTCAGTCTCTTGCTCGGGAGACCATGGATTCACGCCGCCGGCGCTGTTCCTTCGTCGCTGCACCAGAAACTGAAGTTCTTCGTCGAAGGTAAGCTTATCACTGTCAACGGTGAGGAAGACTACGCAGTCTACAAGGAGACAGCCGTTCCTTACATCAGCATTGGAGAAGATCAGAATCTTCCCTTTCACTCTTTCGACACGATTTCCGTAATCCAAGACTACGGAAAAGTCGGTCCATCACGAACCGATCGTATGATTGGAAAGGTTCTGTTGAAGAACGATTACGTCCCCGGAACTGGACTTGGGGCATGTGCACAGGGAATCCTTCGACCGATTGAAATGGAGGAATACCGCATCTACACCGCCTTGCTGTACATTACGAAAAGCTCTTCAGGGGCATTCTGGTTCCACCACTCTCACAGTTTTTTGCAGCACCACCGCAGATCATGGGAGGCACCTCCGACAGCCCAATCACTGAAACAGATGACTTCTCTTCGGATGCAGTTGAAGCGTTTTTGGCTTTGCCAGCCATATATGCCGTCACTGAGGAGACATCTTCCAGGGTTCATATCTGCCCTGTACGGGAGGATGAGGAGCTTACCAACTGGACTTCAGTTCCGCTCTACTCGGCCGTAGTTGCCGATGTGTAAGACGGTCTTTATATATATTGCTACCTGTGTGTCGGCAACGCCATAAGCCACACAACAGAAGAGGGGTTTTGAAGAGAGTTTGCATCGTCTTGAAAACCATCAACTCACTTCGATCGAGCCAACCGAAGAGATCAACATAGGCACCACAGAAGAGCAACGCACCCTAAGGATCGGGACGGATCTCGACCCCGCACAGAGAGCCCGGATGATCGATTTCTTGTCAGAGTATCAAGAGGTCTTCGCTTGGTCTTATACCGATATGCCAGGTTTGGACCCCTCGATCGTAAAGCATTTCCTCCCACTCGACACTGAAAGATTTCCGCCCAAACGTCAACACTTACGGCGTCAACGAGCTGATCTTCTTCTCCGCATTAAAGAGGAGGTCGTCAAACAGGTGGATGCGGGATTCTTAGAGGTATGCAATTACTCTGAATGGGTAGCTAACGTGGTGCCAGTGGAAAAGAAGAATGGGAAGGTCAGAGTCTGCATCGACTATCGAGACCTTAACAAGGCCAGTCCTAAGGATAACTTCCCGCTGCCCCATATCGACGTCTTGGTGGACAATACAGCACGCCACACACAATTCTCCTTCATGGATGGTTTCTCTGGATACAATCAGATTCAGATGGCCGAGGAGGATAAGATCAAAACGACGTTCATCACGATGTGGGGTACGTTTTGTTACAAGGTCATGCCTTTTGGTCTCAAAAACGCTGGGGCAACCTATCAGCGGGCAATGGTCACTCTATTTCATGACATGATGCATAAAGAGATAGAGGTTTACGTCGACGACATGATTGCAAAGTCCAAAGCAGGTGAAGATCATCTTATTAGCCTCAGGCGGCTATTTGATCGTCTCAGGAAGTACAAACTCCGACTCAACCCAACGAAATGCACTTTCGGCGTCAAGTCAGGAAAATTGCTAGGGTTTGTAGTCAGCGAAAAGGGCATCGAGGTTGATCCCGACAAAGTCAAGGCGATCATGGAATTGCCCCCTCCATCAACAGTGCGCGAAGTAAGGAGTTTCCTAGGACGGCTGAATTACATCGCACGTTTCATTGCAAATTTAACAGACAAGTGCCAACCACTCTTCCGTTTGCTTCGCAAAAATGCAGCGGTCGAATGGGATGACGAGTGTCAGAAAGCTTTTGATACAGTCAAGGCATACCTAGTTCAGCCACCGGTGTTGGTTCCACCTTCACCGGATCGTCCTCTCATTCTGTATCTGACAGTACACCGACAATCCATCGGATGCATGTTAGGGCAAAAGGACGATTCCTCTCATGCAGAGCGAGCAATTTATTATTTAAGCAAAAAGTTCACTGAAGGGGAGTCCAACTACCCTGAGATAGAGAAGATGTGTTGCGCACTCGTTTGGGTCATGCAAAGGCTCCGGCAATACACTCTCTACCATACTGTTCGCCTGCTGTCAAAGACAGATCCTTTGAAGTATCTACTCAGCAGTCCGTCCTCCATGAGGAACATAGCAAAATGGCGTTGCCAACTGACGGAGTATGACATCGAATACGTATCACGCACGTCAATGAAGGGCCAAGCAATTGCAGATCATCTAGCAGAGTTTCCGATCGAGGACGACACACCGATCAACCCTAACTTTCCAGATGAAAGGATCCTCCAAGTGAGTGATGAGGAAGAGACTCTAGGATGGAAGATGTACTTTGACGGTGCAGTCAATTCCACTGGGTCTGGTATCGGCGCGGTGCTGATATCCCCTGAGAGGCGTCTTTCCGCACTAGTTTGCCATGCGGGTCGAGCCTGATCCCTAGGCCGAATAATATTAGGCTTCAACGCCCTAATCATCGAGCACAAGGTTCAACGCCCTAATCAACACTCACAGGGTCAAACGCCCTATTCAGTGAGAGCGTCTATTGAATTTCAGTTCTTCGGTCTTTTTCCCTAAACTCACGGTGAGTTAGAGTGGAATAATAACCGAACGCGAGTCGACTGGAATTCGGCCATTTGTAATTTGTATTTATTGTTTTCGAGAGCATTGTAAGGATTTTATTTGTACATTTATTCTGTAAGAATTTCAGTCGGTGAGCGAACGGTCCGAGAGTCGAATTAATCGAATCGGTCTAATGCTTGCCCAGATACAAGTAAATCCAAGAACTCGCGGTTTTGGTTCACGCAGGGATTCAACCTCCATGGTTCGATGAACTGTAACGCAAGATTGTGAAGCAACTCCCCGACATACGGGTTTACTTCTCTCTCGGCTTCTCAACCGACATCGTTTAATTCACCGAATCTCCGGTGTTAAAACGTGCGAGCCGAGTGCAGCTTAATTCATGCGGTAAATCATAAAACATGCAAGCCTAGCAAACTAGAGTACCGAAAGGGCATGCGGGATATAGGCCCGCACGTAACATGAACCCCGAACACGGATTTTCCGGTTCCGCACAGATCAATGCCTTAACAACAAACTAGGTGTTCTATACCCCTAGACACGGGTAACTTATCCGCCCTCGACCTACGGGTCGTAAAATGATAAGTGGTGACTCCTTCTCTCACGCGTGTCCGTCACGCGTCCCCACGGGAAGGTGGACACTCCCAAGCCGCGCGATCCAAAAGCGCGCAATGCGGGCCCCGACGAGAGTCCACATTCGGGTCCGTACAGCTTGGCGACTCCACTGGGGACATACTTAGTGGGTTCAGGCTCGATCCGTTTGCTTGCTTGCATGTTTATTTATCGCTTTCCGTACATTTACTTTTCTTGCACATTTACTTTTCTGCACTCGCATTGCATCATTCTAGTGGATTTAGGTACCACGCTTGAAATCCCACGAGCGGCAATCTAGGAAGCTAGGTTAGACAGGGGTTCGAAGTAGGGGTACGGCGCGCGGTTCGACTGTCGCTTAGGCCTTGAAAAGAATCCCGCCCGATTTCAAGGAATTGATACCCTTGAGTCGGGGGCCTCCATCCCTAGGTAGCACGGTCCCTGTAGCACTGAACCATGCATCGTGCTATGCTTCCATGCAAGCCTTCTACCCGACTTCGGCAACAGTCTATCGAGTCGGCCTACGAGCCACTTGAGTCTTTTCCATTTCAAGAGCGGTGTACATGTACCTTGTAATTTTATTAAGCCATGGGCATTTATTTTTCGCCCTCATGCATCATACAGTTTTCAAAATTAGGGTGTCATTCGCATTGATGAGTCCTAAGCTGATCTTCTTTACATCTTGGTAAGGGATGTCGCATTCGGCTTCCTTTCTGCACCTCGACAGAATCACGCCACCGATTGAGCAGATCAGTCACATATGGACCAGCTTGCGTCAAATTGACCGAAACTATATCACTTCCTTCGTCGGAGATGTGCCCATGCTCTCCACACGCCGAGTAGATTGGAATTTCCTAGGAGCAGCTGTGACGTTCTGGGATCCAACCCATGCGGTCTTCAACATTCAGGGTACAGAGCTTACGCCTATCATTGAGGAGTATCGGACCCTCATTGGCAGGACTGCTATTTCCCACGGCATTGTGGAGCCTAACCTCCGTACTACTCGATTGGTCTTAGTCTCGCGCCTACTCAGGGTGCACAGATATCAACTGCATGCCGAACTTGCATACTCCGGAGGCATTGAGATAGTAACCACGAAACTTCTCTGCTTTATCGAATCACAAGCACGCGAGGTTCGAGGGGACATTTTTCAAGCAAACTTATGTCATGCAGTTTTGCTCCTTATTTTTGGAACCCTTTTATTCCCTAGCGCAGTCGATCGCATCGACGCAGTTTTGGCTAGCGTCATCCTCCAAGTGGTCGGAGGCCGCGGGTACGAGGTAGCCCTAGTGGCTGAGACCATTCGGTCGCTCGACCGCGTTACGCGAACAGCTGATCGAAGGTTGAGGGGGTCCCCAATCCTTTTGCAAATTTGGCTACAGAGCCACGCAAGCCCCTTTGGCCTCGTGCCCCCAGTCCTGTTTTTCAACCACTCGGAGTCGATCATTTCTCGATTACTACCTTTAGTGCACGTGGAAGAACGCAAGGTTGCCGAGTGGATCAAAATTTTTCGTGAAATATCACCCAAGGGCTTTAAGTGGCGTGCCGCGTGGATGCCACCCGGACCCATGGCCCTTAGATCCCATGATTTTAACGGAATCCCACTTTTGAGCCATGCGGGGTCCACCACTTACTTCCCGTCGCGAGTAATGAGGCAGTTCGGTAGCCTACAGACAGTCCCCGAGGACACGGCACGGACTAGGTTTGAACACACTTGGCGAGAGGATCAGACGTCCGTAGATTGCCAAAGTGATATCCAACAGGTCCTATCCGCATGGCGCACTGCGGTCACAGAGCTACCTTACTTTCCCGAACACCCTACTCAGGATGAACGGGATTTTCAGGCTACGGAAGAGTACATCCTCCGTTTCTACCGACGGAGTTCGTTTGTACACGAAGATTTCACCGGCTCTCCACAACTTGAGGATAGCACACCATATGGGGCACCCTCAACTTCGAGCATCGCCGTCCAAGCGGAACTCACTAGCCTCAGGTCTGAGAGGGACCGCCTTCGTTGGGAGGTCGCCAAGAAAGATGAGCAACTCATCGATCAGCGCCAGCTTCAAAGGGAGCTCGCCCAAGCACGCGCCGAGTTACAGAGACGTGATCAGGAGTTGGCACGTGTGAACGCTACCTTGGAGAGATCCAAGAAGAGGACCCATGGAGGTCGCCACCCATCTTAGGATAGATATCTTCACTAGGCTTTCGCCTGGAATTGGTGTTTTCCGTGGCAATGTTCACTTGTGCCCCGAGCGGGATGGAAGATCGACTTAAGGATTTATTTTCCAAACTGCATTGTATTTTAAACTCTTTGAATCGATGCGAACGACAACATTAGCTTTCAAAACTCATGCATTGCATACATTTGATATATTTATTGTCTTGCGGCTACAACGCATTTCCACACGATAGACAAGTTGTGCCAACCTTTGCGGGTAGACCACTCGCGGTCTTCACTTCTCCATAGTGAGATGTACTATGACCAGAAGCCGTACAGCCCGGTCACCCACCCCGCACGACAGGCGAGTCGTGCCAACCTTTGCGGGTAGACCACCCGCGGTCTTCACTTCTCCATAGCGAGATGTGCTATGACCAGAAGCCGTCCATCCCGGCCACCCACCCCACATGACCGGCGAGTCGTGCCAACCTTCGCGGGCAGGCCACCTGCGGCCTTCACTCTTCCTCCATGGCAAAGCGAGCTATGGACCGAGGGCTGACCCACCTTCCAAGGCGAAACTAACCAACAACAACTTCTTACTAACAGAGAGCATCATCGCATGATTGGACGCACATCTCTCCACATGACCCCACGCATCTACCAACGATTAAGCGTGCCTCATACATGTCCAAGCATGTTCACACTAACTCATGCACGCACGCTCAAAGAATCAATGCATGTCTCTCAGTGTGCTCGCACGACACCTACCAGGCCAGTTCGCTTCCTTACACTCTTGCATTGAAATCCTGAACAGTTCATGCTCCTTCATTGTTTTCTTTTCCTATTGCAGGAAATTCTCAACAAGAAGACAGCCTGAATACTGAGCGACCACAATTGAGACAACAAACTTCTCTCATCCGGCTCCTTGGGATTTCAACACTAAGTCCCCATCCTTGCTCCACAGAGCAATACCGCAAGCAAATCAGAGTCACCGCCTTGCAGCGCCCTGCGCTATTCCCTAGCATTGACCTTTGCTTTCACATTTCTTGCACTTTCCTATCAACCCCGCATTTACTGCATCGGGCTTTGGCCCCGCATCGGACTTTGGCCCCGCATCGGGCTTTGGCCCCACTTTTGGGCTTCGGCCACTATCGGGCTTCGGCCCCACTTTTGGGCTCCGGCCAGGCAGTTACTGCCTTTAGGTTTTGACGCCTCGCATTTACTGCTTTCAGGCTCATCTGAAATCCAAAAATCGACTTGAATTCAAATTCATCCAAGCGATACTCCGAGGAGCAAGTCTAATCCTTCCACTACAAAGACCGAAAGTGACAGCTCCACAAACAGAGCATGACCCAACCCTCAGTCGTAGGAGATACCAGCACGATCATGCCTCCGATCAAAAAAATGGATCTCATCCACCTCCGTTGGGGTCACTGATTGAATACTGGGGCAACACGCGCAGTTTTCTTTAAACTCTCTGTTGCTTTCATTCAAATGCATTCCCACAAATGGGCTCTCGACATGAACACATCCTTCAATGGAGCATTAGGACAGTCTTGAAGACGCCCTATTAGTTCTGTTGGACCTGTTCGACTCACCTGTCCTCATGGGACCCGGCTCCTCGAGCCTTCCCTAAGACGGCTGCTCATGCCTACTCGCAATTAGGGAAAACATGCTTATGTGACCTCAGTCATGGTCTAACCACTCTAGAGTGGTGATGACTACATTCCCGGAAACAAATGTCATCCACACGCGACACCCCATGGGTCGCGTGCGGGACAAAAGGGATTTTCCCATGGGTCCACCCCATATTTCTTACCATATACCCCCCCCCCCCCCCGCATAGTCGCCTAACACACCATCTTCTTTGTCATCTTTTACAGGGACACGCCGGTCACAGGCGAAGAGTGATGCACAAGCTCACGCCTTCCGAGAACTCCTCTCGAGCCTCCTCCCTTATACTTTGACAGGGAAGGGGCTCGGCACGGAGGTACCCCCTACAAAGCTAAAGACAAAAACAACTGAGCGAGCCATATGCCATTAACACAACCATTTCAATTGACATTGACGACATGAGACGGTCAGGGGTGACAGTTGCACAAACCGCCCACCACAAGTCACATCGACGATAAAGACCGGGGCATTCGCGTTCAACACTTGCACCGAGAACACCTCGGACATAATCCACCCACGATAAGCATTTCCAAGCGACGTACACTGGGGCATCCCCGGTTGAAGTTTGCACTAGCACAACTTTTCCAAGCGACGTACACTGGGGCATCCCCGGTTGAAGTTCGCGCCAACACAACCTTGGCAAGCGACGTACACTGGGGCCTCCCTGGTGGAAGTTCGTCCCGAGGTCGCCATAGTGGGTCACTCCAGCAAGTGACGTTGGAACGCTCCTGGTCATTTGCGTTAAGACCAGGCCTCCTCCACAACAAGCACCAAGACAACCCCGGCCACTGATTCCCTATGGCAATTTTGTATTTTCCTTCTAGACTATAGGGGAATTCACCTGAAGATTGCAAGGGCAAATGACGCGAAGTTCAACTTTCGAGTGCACGGGAGTCAAACTTCCAAGAAAGCTGGTCCTCACAAAATAGGGCTAGCAACACACAACAAGTCTCCACGAGGCAAAGCACACCAAAGTGGCATCGGCGATACAAAGTCGAGGAGTTTCAAACAAAGACACGGGGCACAAAACAAACCCCAGCTGCAAAGAAAAAAAAAACAGAGCGAAAAGAAGTGGGAAAAACCCGCCAATGAAGAGAGAGAGAAAAGACGCGGGAAAAACCCGCCAAAGAACAAAACAAGGCAACGCCGACGTTCACCAAAAGCACCGGCCCCGCCAATTTAAAAGCAGTCAATAAACCCCGGAAAAAAAAATAAAAAATAAAAATAAATAAAAGGGGGAAGCAGCAGACACAACTCCTCGACTGAGACAGAACACAATGCACTCGGAGGTTGAATCCTTCGAACCCTTCGCCCTTACAAACTCTAGAGATAAAAGAATCGAGCCCGCTAGGTCGAAAACCCCTTTTGGGGCGGCCTGGGCAAAAGCTAGGGCAAAAGAGAGGCACGACCGGAAACCCTCTAGGGCGGTCGTGGCAAAAGGAGAGCTCATCCCCTTTAGGTTGAGAGGTACGGCCCCGAGGTGGGTGACCGTAGCAAAAGGAGAGTTAAACGAGAGATGGATAAAAATGACTCCCTGGTTCCTCACACATCGTGCGAACTAGGGATCCTCAACGGAAGTGGCCAGATTATCTACTCCAACATGATCCTCGATCAGCCCTCTAATACAGCTCAATCGTTCAGCGCGGATTCCTCCTCAAGCACAGTGGGCAAACCGAGCATGCCATCCAAGCAGTTTGGGATAGTCTACACAACAAAAGAACAGAGGAAAAGGGGTACATCTCGCTGCAGGCGTGAACTCGTGTATCCTTTTAGCTTGGGGCAGCGCGTTCCCCCAAGCTTTCTCTTTTCTCTTTGTCTTTGCATAACCCCAAAATGGGTCACAGCCACCCTTCAACAGGCTACTACAAAACCGAAATCCCAGACATTCCTTTCCGAGGTCTATTCATAGCATTCTGGAAATGGTCAGACCGAGTCTGATCAAATCTAAACAGAAATCTCCAAACGAGTTGCAAATGCAGCCGCCCTACGGTACCCTATTGAGAAGGGTTCAAAGCCGACGGGTGCGTCGAACAACCGATAGAGCTGCTAGGGCATTGTCGGGGATGTCTCGATATGCCCAACACATAGCTAATGGGAGCCCATGGAGGCCACGCATCTAGGCCTCCGAGAACGAGACCCATCTGCATTATTAAAGCGAAATTCTTCACGAGTCACTTAGGTGACCCAAAACTGAAGATCTGCGTGTTGCAACAACATTTTCATGCTTACCTGTATCTATCACTTGTTAGTATTTCTCACATGATTTACTAGTAATGTCAGGACCACAGGTACTGCAAACAGCATGAACTACGACAGACTCTGATTCCCGGTTCCATGGGATACGTAGGCGCTCTGTCTTAGAGCTCGAGTCTCGCAATACAAGACGCCGACTTTTGGCGAACTTCTTGCAGGTCAAAGCATGACCGCCCAAGCAGCAAAGCTGGCCTCTGGCAAAGCATAATCATTCCTCAACAGCAAAGCCGGTTTCCGGCAGCCCAATAGGTAACCGCCTAGCGGCGAGCCCGACTTTCGGCAGATCAAACGCATCACTGCCACAGAGGTAAGGCTTCAGTGAAATGACTTCCTCCCAGCATCAACGCCAGCCTCCGACAAATCAAAGCTCCTTGGAAGATGTCTACCCAAGATCGATTCATCTCTACTTCATGTGACGGGTGACAATCTCAACCCAAAAGAAGAATCTTCAAAGCAGCACTCCAGGAACTCAGTTGCATCGCAATCAGTTGGCAAGTAACGAAGCATTCTGCCACCACATCGATTGCAGCACGGACAAGCTCAGTGATAGAGGAATCACAATGATTCCTTCCACACCTCACGCAACACCCCAACGTTTGCATTTACTTTTTGCAATGCATCCCATGCAATTTACTTTTCTGCATTTCGGGTACGTCCCGACTACTTTCCTGCATTTCGGGTACGTACCGACTACTTTTCCGCATTTCGGGTACGTCCCGACTACTTTTCCGCATTTCGGGTACGACCCGACTACTTTTCCGCATTTCGGGTACGTCCCGACTACTTTTCCGCATTTCGGGTACGTCCCGACTACTTTTCCGCATTTCGGGTACGTCCCGACTACTTTTCCGCCTTTCGGGTACGTCCCGACTACTTTTCCGCACTTCGGGTACGTCCCGACTACTTTTCCGCCTTTCGGGTACGTCCCGACTACTTTTCCGCACTTCGGGTACGTCCCGACTACTTTTCCTGCATTTCGGGTACCTCCCGACTACTTTTCTGCATTTCGGGTACGTCCCGACTATTTTCTGCACTTCGGGTACGTCCCGACTACTTTTCCGCATTTCGGGTACGTCCCGACTACTTTTCTGCACCATGCAAACCGCTGGGCAACACGCCCCGCACCCCGCATGTCCATTGGGTAGGCGCCTTTGAACCATGTTGTTCATTCGGTATGCGCCCCGTACATATTGCAAACCCTTCGGGTACGTCTCGACTACTTTTCTGCATTTCGGGTACGTCCCGACTACTTTTCCGCATTTCGGGTACGTCCCGACTACTTTCCTGCATTTCGGGTACGTCCCGACTACTTTTCCGCATTTCGGGTACGTCCCGACTACTTTTCCCGCATTTCGGGTACGTCCCGACTACTTTCCTGCACTTCAGGTACGTCCCGACTACTTATCTGCTTAGGGGTCCATCCCCTCAGGTTCATCCTGACTTTTACATTTCTGCATCAGTTATAACATCCCCACATATCCAAAGTAAGAGGGAGAAGACTATTATCGGAAATTCCATGTCAATCATTGCTATCAAATTGGGGCGCTTCTGAAGTCTTTGGCTGCATCCTCTACTCGAGCATGCAGTCAAAGAGGGGCAAGCTATCAACACCCCATTTTGGCTCACCTTTCCAAACGATGATATCAGCAATGATTCAAGCCACAACCTGAGCAGAATACAGAAAAACGACTTAACAGAGCAGAAAATCACTATTCATCCTCAAGTCGGCAAAATCGGGCAAATGACACATGCATATGACAGAAGGACTCCAGGGGTCACCAAAGGGTAATAGAGTGACTCGAGAGCTCAGCGATATCCAAAACCGGCATTTTCAGTATATCACACGGACAGTTCTATTTTCCGATAGTTCGCTCGATCATCGGAAGACAGCCAATATTGGACCCCAAAAATCCACTCCAATGCCAAACAGATGAAAAGTGTCCCCAAAGGCATTTTGCAAATCATCTGCTCTATACAGAACAACTTTCTGTATACAGACAACTTTTCAGTGGAAGTCCAAAAATGCCGGTTTCTCGAAGAAAAGTTAATTCCAAATATCAGATGCGGCCATGCCCCTCAATCATACAGAGCACGAGCAATGCTTCATATTGTCTTTTAGAAGCCATACAGACACTCTGAATGACTTCCGAATGACAAAACGGGCATACCCTTCTTCGGAAGAGCGTAACCGGAGACTGGTCTGATGGAATTACGGCAAACGAAGTTCACACTACATTGCCCTGAAAACTCCAGCGGACATTCGTAATTGGGCAAAACAGACAGCAAAACCCTTCACGATTTCCCGAGTAACCTCCGAGGGGCACAAAAGGCCATTTTCAGTTAAAATCCATATCCGGAGGTCCTCTTTGGGGAAACTTGACGCCGGATGCTTACCTTACACAATGCTAGCCTTCTCAAGGCTCAATGTGGAATTGTTGGAATGAATCACACAACTCATCTAGACCCCTCGAGCAGTGCTTTAAGGGTCTCAGATGCACTTTTCATATCCTTAGAGGCCCGATCTCAGCAAACAGAGATCGCAGTAATCTCCGGATCGCCCAAGAAACTCAGAAAGCAATCTGAGAAATCCAGTTTCGGCCTCCTAGGACATCTCCGGCTCCATATTTGTATTTACCGGCTTAAGGGACAAGGGCCCACGTAATTTGACAATTTATGTCAAAATGACCGATGTGGGATGCAGATACAAGATATGCTGTCAGAAGTGGGTAACCTCGCTCTGAATGCATAAAAGGAGCAAAACCGGCTTCCAAGCCTCATACAGACATTTGGCAATTTCTCACGGAAAATGCCAATCTTGGACTCATTAAATCCATTTCCTCGCGTATATCGATAATTCGACGTTCAATTCAAACCACGAATTTCGAATGCGCGATCAATCGAGACCCGAGCTTTTTCCCGGTTTCTCCTCTTCGGTCGTGGGACCCACGGGCTACTCAAGATGAGTCACCCTTTACTCTAGAAGCTTCTTCTTCTTCTTCAATGCAAGAAGCCAACTTGCACTCTTGCTTGAAAATATGCAAGAGTTTGAAGACAACACTCAAGCCTCCATCAATGCTCATCAATGCTCATCAATGTCTTATCTCTTCTTCATTAATGCAATGGAAGAGGATGAGGCTTGATATTTTCTAAGCATGGGGGTTAAGAGCACTTGCTTTTGCTAATTGTGTCATTAGCTTTGCCTATAAATGGCCCAAAAGTGATTAAGATAATCACTTCTCCTCTTGCACACTCTCTCCAAGCTTTCTCCCTCAAGAAAAGCTCTCAACTCCATAGCCAAGAACCAGCAAGCTTCAACACTTCAAAACCAAGAGAGAAAAATCGAAGCAAACCCGAAGAAAGCTTTGAGTTTCTTAAGTCGGAAGCCGATGTTCATCATCCCGACTTAAGCTCAAAATTTCTCAAACTTCATATCCCACTCATTTTGGACCCATGAAGTTCATTGGTGAAATTGGTTTTTCCATTTGAAGTCTTTAAATTACTGTTTCAGGTCAAATAGTGCATTTCGGGTGAAATCGCTACTCTCGGGTGAATAGTGACCCGCCAGCGCCAGCCGCGCGCACGCCCGCGCACGCCCGCGCGCACGCGCACCCCGCGCCCCGCACACGCCCGCGAGCCCCGCTCGCACGCCTACACGCCCGCGCGCCTGCTCGCGCCCCGCGCACACTGCGCGCCTCCCGTGCATTCCAGCCGCATTCCCCGTGCACCTGGCTCCCCGAACGTGCATCCTTTGCACCCGAGCATCCTTCCAAGCGTTCAATCGAGTCACCCGACTCTCGAACACTTCCCCGACTCTTTCCTCGTATCCCGAGGCTAGGTAAATCACTCTTGACTTAGAGGAGTTAGGGCTTTTTACATTATTTGCATGGCTATGGAGTAATATGGTGCACAAAGCATGTTCACTTGCAAGACTTCATGTTTATGCACTTTTTACATTATATCATGCATGTTTATCCTCGATTAACATGTTAGCATGTCGGGAAACGTTTGGATCGACCCTCGGAAGACCTTCCCGACCCGAAATAAGCAAAAGAGCTCTCGGGTTTGCCTCAAGAAGAGGTAACCGAGACTTGGCTTGCTTTCCTCGGGATAAGAACGGCCTTCTTAGCCCGATCCAAGTTCGATTCCCGAGTCTTCTCGTGTTTTCTTACATGCATGAAGTCGGTATTGTTTTATCGATTCCTTAAATAACTTGTTTGTGCATGTTTGTATGTTCGAATGCGTTATTCAAATCATGGCAATACCGATTTTCGTTTAATCGTGTCATTTATCATGTTTGTCGTTTGAGCATGCGAGAAATGATTCAAAACGAGACGGGTTAACCTCGTGGAACCCCATTCGGGCCATGGGACTTCTCGGCTATCTCCAAAGAGAAGTGGCCGAGAGCGTCTTAGACTCGTACGGGTTGCATGAGGCTTCCTCTTCCCGTTTTGAGTCTGTTCTCGACTTTCGTGTAATTTGCAATTTACATTATCGTCGCAATATCGCATGAAAATGTCTTTTCAAAACAAAGCATGCATGGATTCGGGTATCGATGACTCATTCGGGTCCATTCGGTTATGAGGGTAGTTTCGGTCATTGGATCAAATTATCCTCGATCCTTATGGAATCGTCTTGGTCGTCGAGTCGTGAATCGTTTTCGCAATTAATGCATTCGGCATAACCCTTAAGCATCAATTCCACAAACGGGTTAATCGGGACGCTCACATGATTAAACCCACTTTACACTGATAAAGTTTACACGAATTGGCCATTAACTGATAACTCGCGTCGATGAGTTGTCAAATGACGTCGGTGCCCTGTTCAAACTTATCAATTTCAAAACCCGAAACGCGCGGTCCGATGTAGCATGGACGTCTGAAAAGGGCTTCTGTGTCTCAACTTGAGTTTTTACCTGATTCCAGGTAACTCAGGTCATGATGCAGAAGATCTTTCTAAATCACTTCCGGGCAGACCGACCGGTTCTTTGGCTTTTTCGGGGTTCTTGCATAACCATGGACCATCCAGGGAATTGGTCGATACCGGCTACAGGCCGAGGTGGCCCGCACTGCGATGTTTCCCCTTTTCTGAAAACAATTTTCAAATAAAGGGCAAAATCGTCATTTCACAATTCAACGACACTCTTAAGGTTAGCATGACAGAAACACTACAGTACGGGATAAGAACGGGCTACCTGTTCAGGTGCAGGTTCATCTGCATAGCCTTTTCTTATCTAACTGATGAGTTTCTGTCATCCTAACATAGACTCGGGTAACTAGAACGGTTATCTCTGTCAGAAAACATGCAAAATGCTGATTAACCTTTCACTCGACCTAACCAAACACTAGATAATGGTTAGGAGGAATTCTAGATTCCAAATCTAGAGTCAAAACACGAGTTTGGCTAATTCAGTGGAAATTCAGTGTCACAATACAGAACAACTGTAAAATCAATCCACACACATGAGATTTGACTCTCTTTGTCAGGTTCTCAAAACAAAGCCGAATGCTAAAACATTGGCACGTGCTGGTTTGTCTAGGGTAGGATTTGCATGCCAAAATACCCCGGATTAACAACTTGTTAAAACACGTACACTCGATAATAACAAACACTTTGTCTATTATTAAGATGTTGCGTGTTATCTTTCCGCACCTGTTTGCCATGCGGGTCGAGCCTGACCCCTAAACCGAATAATATTAGGGTTCAACGCCCTAATCATCGAGCACAGGGTTCAACGCCCTAATCAACACTCACAGGGTCCAACGCCCTATTCAGTGAGAGCGTCCATTGAATTTCAGTTCTTCGGTCTTTTTCGCTAAACTCACGGTGAGTTAGAGTGGAATAATAACCGAACGCGAGTCGACTGGAATTCGGCCATTTGTAATTTGTATTTATTATTTTCGAGAGCATTGTAAGGATTTTATTTTGTACATTTATTCTGTAAGAATTCCAGTCGGTGAGCGAACGGTCCGAGAGTCGAATTAATCGAATTGGTCTAATGCTTGCCCAGATACAAGTAAATCCAAGAACTCGCAGTTTTGGTTCATGCAGGGATTCAACCTCCATGGTTCGATGAACTGTAACGCAAGATTGTGAAGCAACTCCCCGACATACGGGTTTACTTCTCTCTCGGCTTCTCAACCGACATCGTTTAATTCACCGAATCTCCGGTGTCAAAACGTGCGAGCCGAGTGCAGCTTAATTCATGCGGTAAATCATAAAACATGCAAGCCTAGCAAACTAGAGTACCGAAAGGGCATGCGGGATATAGGCCCGCACGTAACATGAACCCCTGAACACGGATTTTCCGGTTCCGCACAGATCAATGCCTTAACAACAAACTAGGTGTTCCATACCCCTAGACCCTGGTAACTTATCCGCCCTCGACCTACGGGTCGTAAAATGATAAGTGGCGACTCCTTCTCTCACGCGTGTCCGTCACGCGTCCCCACGGGAAGGTGGACACTCCCAAGCCGCGCGATCCAAAAGTGCGCAATGCGGGCCCCGACGAGAGTCCACATTCAGGTCCGTACAGTCATGACCGGAGGACTCTATGCCGCATTGCGGCACACTTTTTCCTGAGTGGCGAGACTCTCTACCGCTGTTCATTCGATGCTACACTACTTCGGTGTGTCGACGAGAATGAGGCACAACGCCTCATGGAAGAAGTGCACGAAGGAAATTGCGGACCTCATATGAATGGACTCATGCTAGCAAAGAAGCTCATGCGGCTCGGGTACTTCTGGTCTACCATGGAGACCGACTGCGTCAAGCATGTCAGACACTGTCACTTGTGTCAAGTCTACGCGAATCAGATCAGAGCACCACCCAACGAGCTCCATCCAATGGCTGCTCCGTGGCCATTTTCTATGTGGGGCATGGACGTGATTGGTCCAATCAACCCTAAAGCATCCAATGGACATTTGTTCATATTGGTAGCTATCGATTACTTCACCAAGTGGATCGAAGCTATCACCCTTGCGTCAGTCACTGCAAAGGCCGTGGCTCGCTTCCTCAAACGCGACATCATTGCGCGATACGGGGTCCCTGCGACTCTCATCACCGACAATGCCAAGAACCTGAATAATAAGCTCATTGACAAGCTCTGTGCACAGTTCAGGATCCAACATCGTAATTCCTCTCCATATCGTCCACAAATGAATGGTGCGATAGAGGCAGCGAATAAGAATATAAAGAAAATTATCGAAAAAATGACGGTGAATTACAAGGACTGGCATGAGATGCTCCCGTTTGCACTCTTGGCATATCGGACTTCTATCCGCTCATCCACCGGGGCAACCCCGTATTCTTTGGTCTACGGCATGGAAGCGGTTCTTCCAATTGAAGTGGAGATTCCCTCCATGAGGGTTCTTGCCGAGTCCAAACTCGAGGAAGTAGAATGGGCGAAGCAACGCTATGAACAGCTTAATCTCATCGACGAGAAGCGGCTAACTGCACTTTGCCACGGTCAGTGCTATCAGCAAAGAATGGCTCGAACATTCAACAAAAAAGTTCGTCCTCGCAAGTTCAGCCCCAGCGATCTCGTCTTGCGAAAAGTTTTACACATCGCCCCAGATTCCAGGGGCAAGTTCGCTTACAAGTACGACGGTCCATTCATCGTTAAAGAAGTCTTTGACGGAGGGGCAATCATTCTCAACGATATGGACGGAAACGAGAACGCTCTTCCGGTCAATGCTGATGCTCTTAAGAAATACTATCCGTGATGGTGTTTCTCTTATCCCACTGCGGATGTTTTCTCAAATGCACATTACATTTTATCTTTCTTTGCATGTACAGTTCCCAACACTTTTAATTTTGTTAACTCATGTACTCCCATCTTCTGCTCTTTCCCTTTTCTCTGAATTTTTCCTGAGAGAAAAAGAATGGATTTCCCGCTAGGTTGAAAACCTCTTTGAGGCGGCCTAGGCAAAAATTAGGGAATGAGAGGCACGGTTTAAAATCCCGCAAAGGGGAACCGTGGCAAAAGGAGAGCATGAATCAAAATCCTCGCTAGGCTGAAAACCCGAAAAGGGCGGTCTAGGCAAAAGTTAGAGGAATCGAGAGGTGCGATCAGACCCAATACGGATGATCGTAGCAAAAGGTGAGATCTAAATGAGAGAAATGTCAAACAAAACACCCCGTTAGGTCGTCACGCGTTTTGCGACCAAGGCAAAAATTAGGGGACCTTCGACAACTCGACCACGAAATGACAGCTACATTCAGCATGCAGCGGCAACAAATAGTGGTTTGACAGTCTTCGATGCAAGCAAACTCTCTTTTACTCTCAGAGCATGAGACACGTTTCGACATACAGTCGAATCTTTGTATCCTTGATTTGGAGGATCCCAAAGAATCCCCCTATACCCTTATGCAAATTCTACAGGTCATGCATGTTCTGTAAAAAGCCTTTCTTGTCAAATCACAAACCTAGCGGGATACGACCATCCCTTTAAATGGTCATCAAGTTCAAATCCCCAAAGCATTATTATTCAGACTTCTTTCTACATCTTCATTATGGCTGTAGAGTAGAACTGACAACTACTGTTAGCTCCCATGGTTCTATATGCAGGAATGAAGATGTGAACCTCGGAAGAAGTCTTTCTTTGATGAATGCATGTCTGCCTTATGCTAAGGACCACAACTAAAATCCAAGGAGAAGTCTTCAGGATAATACTCCATGCATTCAATCGCATCACAATCAGTTGGCAAACAATAAAACATTCTGCCACTACATCGATTGCAACACGGACAAGCTCAGTGACGGAGGAAGCACAATGATTCCTTCCACACCTCACGCAACTCCCCAACGTTTGCATTTACCTTTTGCAATGCATCCCATGCAATTTACTTTTCCGCATTTCGGGTACGTCCCGACTACTTTTCCGCATTTCGGGTACGTCCCGACTACTTTTCCGCATTTCGGGTACGTGCCGACTACTCTTCCTGCATGCATTTCGGGTACGTCCCGACTACTTTTCCTGCATTTCGGGTACGTCCCGACTACTTTTCCGCATTTCGGGTACGTCCCGACTACTTTTCCGCATTTCGGGTACGTCCCGACTACTTTCCGCACTTCGGGTACGTCCCGACTACTTTTTCGCATTTCGGGTACGTCCCGACTACTTTCCTGCATTTCGGGTACGTCCCGACTACTTTTCCGCATTTCGGGTACGTCCCGACTACTTTTCTGCATTTCGGGTACGTCCCGACTGTTTTCCGCACTTCGGGTACGTCCCGACTACTTTTCCTGCATTTCGGGTACGTCCCGACTACTTTTCTGCATTTCGGGCACGTCCCGACTATTTTTCGCACTTCGGGTACGTCCCGACTACTATTCCGCATTTCAGGTACGTCCCGACTACTTTTCTGCACCATGCAAACCGCCCGGCAAAATACCCCGCACCTTGCAAACCCGCCGGGCAACACGCCCCGCACCCCGCAAGTCCATTGGGTAGGCGCCTTTGAACCATGTTGTTCATTCGGTACGCTCCCCGTGCATATTGCAAACCCTTCGGGTACGTCCCGACTACTTTTCCGCATTTCAGGTACGTCCCGACTACTTTTCCGCACTTCGGGTACGTCCCGACTACTTTTCCGCATTTCGGGTACGTCCCGACTATTGTCCGCACTTCGGGTACGTCCCGACTGCTTTTCCTGCATTTCGGGTACGTCCCGACTACTTTTCTGCATTTCGGGTACGTCCCGACTATTTTCCGCACTTCGGGTACGTCCCGACTACTTTTCCGCATTTCGGGTACGTCCCGACTACTTTTCTGCACCATGCAAACCGCCGGGCAAAACACCCCGCACCTTGCAAACTCGCCGGGCAACATGCCCCGCACCCCGCAAGTCCATTGGGTAGGCGCCTTTGAACCATGTTGTTCATTCGGTATGCTCCCCGTGCATATTGCAAACCCTTCGGGTACGTCCCGACTACTTTTCCGCATTTCGGGTACGTCCCGACTACTTTTCCGCATTTCGGGTACGTCCCGACTATTTTCCGCACTTCGGGTACGTCCCGACTACTTTTCTGCATTTCGGGTACGTCCCGACTATTTTCCGCACTTCGGGTACGTCCCGACTACTTTTCCTGCATTTCGGGTACGTCCCGACTACTTTTCTGCATTTCGGGCACGTCCCGACTATCTTTCGCACTTCGGGTACGTCCCGACTACTATTCCGCATTTCGGGTACGTCCCGACTACTTTTCTGCACCATGCAAACCGCCCGGCAAAACACCCCGCACCTTGCAAACTCGCCGAGCAACACGCCCCGCACCCCGCAAGTCCATTGGGTAGGCGCCTTTGAACCATGTTGTTCATTCGGTATGCTCCCCGTGCATATTGCAAACCCTTCGGGTACGTCCCGACTACTTTTCCGCATTTCGGGTACGTCCCGACTACTTTTCCGCACTTCGGGTACGTCCCGACTACTTTTCCGCATTTCGGGTACGTCCCGACTACTTTTCCGCATTTCGGGTACGTCCCGACTATTTTCCGCACTTCGGGTACGTCCCGACTGCTTTTCCTGCATTTCGAGTACGTCCCGACTACTTTTCTGCATTTCGGGTACGTCCCGACTATTTTCCGCACTTCGGGTACGTCCCGACTATTTTTCCGCATTTCGGGTACATCCCGACTACTTTTCTGCACCATGCAAACCGCTGGGCAAAACACCCCGCACCTTGCAAACCCGCCGGGCAACATGCCCCGCACCCCGCAAGTCCATTGGGTAGGCGCCTTTGAACCATGTTGTTCATTCGGTATGCTCCCCGTGCATATTGCAAACCCTTCGGGTACGTCCCGACTACTTTTTCGCATTTCGGGTACGTCCCGACTACTTTTCCGCATTTCGGGTATGTCCCGACTACTTTCCTGCACTTCGGGTACGTCCCGACTACTTATCTGTTTAGGGTACCATCCCCTCAGGTTCATCCTGACTTTTACATTTCTGCATTAGGTATAACATCCCCACATATCCAAAGTAAGAGGGAGAAGACTATTATCGGAAATTCCATGTCAATCATTGCTATCAAATTGGGGCGCTTCTGAAGTCTTTGGCTGCATCCTCTACTCGAGCATGCAGTCAAAGAGGGGCAAGCTGTCAGCACCCCATTTTGGCTCACCTTTCCAAACGATGATATCAGCAATGATCCAAGCCACAACCTGAGCAGAATACAGAAAAATGACTTAACAGAGCAGAAAATCACAATTCATCCTCAAGTCGGCAAAATCGGGCAAATGACACATGCATATGACAGAAGGACTCCAGGGGTCACCAAAGGGTAATAGAGTGACTAGAGAGCTCAGCAATATCCAAAACCGGCATTTTCAGTAAATGACGCGGACAGTTCTATTTTCCGATAGTTCACTCGATCATCGGAAGACAGCCAATATTGGACCCCAAAAATCCACTCCAATGCCAAACAGATGAAAAGTGTCCCCAAATGCATTTTGCAAATCATCTGCTCTATACAGAACAACTTTCTGTATACAGACAACTTTTCAGTGGAAGTCCAAAAATGCCGGTTTCTCGAAGAACAGTTAATTCCAAATATCAGATGCGGCCATGCCCCTCAATCATACAGAGCACGAGCAATGCTTCATATTGTCTTTTAGAAGCCATACAGACACTCTGAATGACTTCCGAATGACAAAACGGGCATACCCTTCTTCGGAAGAGCGTAACCGGAGACTGGTCTGATGGAATTACGGCAAACGAAGTTCACACTACATTGCCCTGAAAACTCCAGCGGACATTCGTAATTGGGCAAAACAGACAGCAAAAGCCTTCACGATTTCCCGAGTAACCTCCGAGGGGCACAAAAGGCCATTTTCAGTGAAAATCCATATCCGGAGGTCCTCTTTGGGGAAACTTGACGCCGGATGCTTACCTTACACAATGCTAGCCTTCTCAAGGCTCAATGTGGAATTGTTGGAATGAATCACACAACTCATCTAGACCCCTCGAGCAGTGCTTTAAGGGTCTCAGATGCACTTTCATATCCTTAGAGGCCCGATCTCAGCAACAGAGATCGCAGTAATCTCCGGATCGCCCAAGAAACTCAGAGAGCAATCTGAGGGCCGAAACACTTGAAGTAGGCGAGCGATGAGCGAACGCTCGTCAGTGATGTAGGAAAAGGGATGTGATGAGCAGAACGGCCTGATGTGTGCGAGGAGCCAAATCTGAAGAAGATGCGGAGGTCCTCTCATTCTACCACGTCGAACCTCTCGTACATAGTCAAGAGACCGAATGGTCTCAGCCAAGACGGCGTCTACATAGCTACGGCCTCCTACCACTTGGACGATGACTTGGGCAAGTGCCCCGTCTATGAGGTTCGACGAGTGGGGGAATAGGATGGTCCCAAAGATGAGCAAGAGGAACCCATGACAGGCGTCACCAAAGGGTACGATTCTCCCCTGGCATTGAGAGAACGAACATGTATGAAGTCTATGAGCCATGCGGTCCTAACGCTATGCTCCCCTCCATGCTGAAGCTCAAGACGAATTTCTTCGTCGCGGAGATCTAAGAGGATGGCGAGTCTACTCTGTATCGTGGCGAACTGGTTGGGCGCCACGATGTCGAGGGTCGGCATGGGTCGCTGAATGAGTGCCGCGTACTCCTCTACTGTGGGAGCTAGCTCTGACCCCTGAAAACTGAATACGGCCCGCTGAGTGTCCCAAAAATTAATAGCAGTTCTGAGTAGGGTCCAGTCAATGGGGGAATCAGCGAGTAATGGCAAGTCTCCTATGATGAGCCGGAGGACTGCACGGTCAACTGGGCGGAATGTATTCCAAAGGCGAGTAATGTCCGCAGATGGCATGATGATGACATCGAGCCTAAGACAGGGATGCGAGCGATCCATCCTTGCCTAATGGAGAGATGTTGGTTTAATGTTTATAAACAAACTGATGTAATGTCCTAGGTTGTTTTGAAAACATGCATGCAGTGCAGAAAAGTAAAGTATATCTGTATCTATTACAATGTACATCGCTCATTGTAGAAAAACAACAAAAGGCCCGCCTAAAAGAAAACTACGAGCCGACTCAAAGACTCAACTTTTGGGTCGGTTGACGGCATGAAGGCAATTTTGGTCCAGCATGACGGTCCCTGTTTATGCATGGTTTAGGTGCTACCGGGATAGCAACTAACTAAAGATGGGGGCTCCCGACTCAAGGGTATCAATTCCATGAAATCGGGCGGGATTCTTTTCAAGGCCTAAGCGACAGTCGAACCGCGCGCCGTACCCCTACTTCGAACCCCTGTCTAACCTAGCTTCCTAGATTGCCGCTCATGGGATTTCAAGCGTGGTACCTAAATCCACTAGAATGATGCAATGCAAGTGCAGAAAAGTAAATATGCGTAAAATAGATAAGCGAGAAAGTTGCAGAAAGCGGTAAATGAACATGCAAGCAAGCAAACGGATCGAGCCTGAATCCACTAAGTATATCCCCAGTGGAGTCGCCAAGCTGTACGGACCCGAATGTGGACTCTCGTCGGGGCCCGCATTGCGCGCTTTTGGATCGCACGGCTTGGGAGTGTCCACCTTCCCGTGGGGACGCGTGACGGACACGCGTGAGAGAAGGAGTCGCCACTTATCATTTTACGACCCGTAGGTCGAGGGCGGATAAGTTACCCGAGTCTAGGGGTATGGAACACCTAGTTTGTCGTTAAGGCATTGATCTGTGCGGAACCGGAAAATCCGTGTTCAGGGGTTCATGTTACGTGCGGGTCTATATCCCGCACGCCCTTTCGGTACTCTGGTTTGCGAGGCTTGCATTTTTGTTTTATTTACCGCATGAATTAGGCTGCACTCGGCTCACACGTTTTGACACCGTAACTTCGATGAATTAAACGATGTCGGTGGAGAAGCTGAGAGAGAAGTAAACCCGTGTGTCGGGGAATTGGTTCACAATCTTGCGTTACAGTTCATCGAACCATGGAGGTTGAATCCCTGCGTGAACCAGAACCGAGAGTTCTTGGATTTACTTGTATCTGGGCAAGCATTAGACCGATTCGATTAATTCGACTCTCGGACCGTTCGCTCACCGACTTCCAGTCGACTCGCATTCGGTTATTATTCCACTCTAACTCACCGTGAGTTTAGGGAAAAAGACCGAAGAACTGAAATTCAATGGACGCTCTCACTGAATAGGGCGTTGGACCCTGTGAGTGTTGATTAGGGCGTTGAACCCTGTGCTCGATGATTAGGGTGTTGAACCCTAATATTATTCGTCCTAGGGATCAAGCTCGACCCGTATGGCAAACAAGTGCGGAAAGATAACACGCAACATGTTAATAACAGACAAGGTGTTTTGTATTTACCGAATGTACGTGGATTAACAAGTTTATTAATCCAAAAGTGTTTTTGCAAGCAAATGCCATATGCTAAGCAATCAAACACGTGCCAATGTTTTAGTATTCTGCTTTTGTTGGAAATTTGGAAAAGAGAATCGAATACCATGTGTGTAGATTGCTTTTATAGTGATTCGGTGTTGTGACACTGAATTACCACTGAATTGATCCAAACTTGTATTTTGACTCTAGATTTGGAACCTAGAGTTCCGCCTAACCATTTTCTAGGATTTGGTTAAGTCGAGTGAAATGATTAGTCCGATAACTGTATTTTGATACAGAATACCCAACTGACATCTTAAACTGCGCTAGGATGTCGGCGAATCACGAAATGATGTTCTTGTCCTTGATTTGAAAATTTGTTTTCAGAAAAGGAGAACAACACAATAAGGATTTGAAAGTATGAGGGTTTTGAAAAGGGCATTAACACCGTTTTGTAATTCGTCGACGCGAGTTACAAATTAATGTCCAATTCGTGCAAAGTTATTTAAATGGAATGAATTAACCGTGTGAACGTCCCGATTAACCCGTTCGTGGAATTAATGCTTAAGGTTATTGCCGAATACTTTAATTGTGAAAACGATTCGTGATTCGGCGACCAACACGAATCCGTAAGGATCGAGGATATTTGGTCCAATGACCGAAACTACCCTCGTAACCGAATGGACCCGAATGAGTCAACGATACCCGAATCCATGCATGTTTTGTTTTGAAAAGACATGTAATCGATGTTTTAACATGGGAATCGTGGAAATATCGAAATTACGCTTTCGTACAATCCGAGAAATGAATTAAACTCGAAATAAGGAAATCATTCTTGATCCAAAAAGGGCCAAGAAGCCCTCGGCTTCACCTTGTCAAAGATGGCCGAATACTCTCATGGCTCGATTCAAATCACAAAGAATTTCCTTGTCTTGGTTTAATCATTTTTCGCATGCTCAAACATCAAACATCATGAATAACACGTTTTGACAAAAGCCGGTATTACCATGATTTGATTAACTCATTTAAACATGCAAACATTCACAAACATGTTATTTAAGGAATCGATAAAATAATACCGGCTTCATGCATGCAAGAATAACAAAATAAACTCGGAAAATAACTTGGATCGGGCTAAGGAGACCAATCTTAACCCGAAAAGAGCAACTCAAGTCTCGGCCATCCCATTTAGAGACTTGGCCGTGAGCTCACTTGCCATTTCCGGGTCGGGATGGTCTTCCAAACAACAATCCAAATCTTTTTCCGACATGCTAGCAAGTTATAAGGTAATACACATGCATAATATAACATAAAATTGCATAAAAGTTAAGTCTTGCAAGTTAAGTATGCATAAAATACCATAGTACTCCATAGCCATGCAAAAATATAAAAAGCCCTAACTCCTCTAAGTCAAGAGTGATTTACCTAGCCTCGGGATACGAGGAAAGAGTCGGGGAAGTGTTCGAGAGTCGGGTGACTCGGTTGAACGCTTGGAAGGATGCTCGGGTGCAAAGGATGCACGTTCGGGGAGCTAGGTGCACGGGGAATGCGGCTGGAATGCACGGGAGGCGCGCGGCGTGCGCGGGGCACGGGCAGGCGCGCGGGAGTGCAGGCGTGCGCGCGGGGCGCGCGGGCGTGCGCGGGGCGCGAGCGTGCGCGTGCGCGCGGGCAGGCGCGCGGGCGTGGGCGCGGCCGGCGCTGGCGGGTCACTATTCACCCGAGAGTAGCGATTTCACCCGAAATGCACTATTTGACCTGAAACAATAATTTAAAGACTTCAAATGGAAAAACCAATTTCACCAATGAACTCCATGGGTCCAAAATGAGTGGGATATGAAGTTTGAGAAATTTTGAGCTTAAATCGGGATGATGAACATCGGCTTCCGACTTAAGAACTCAAGGCTCTCTTTTGATCTTTTCGGTTTTCTTTTCTCTTCCTTCTAAGTGCTGAAGTTTTCTAGTTCTTGAGTGTTCTTGGCTATGGAGTTTGAGAGGATTTCTTGAAAGAGAAAGGTTGGAGAGAGTGTGTAAGAGGAGAAGTGATTATCTTAATCACTTTTGGGTCATTTATAGGCAAAGCTAATGACACAATTAGCAAAAGCAAGTGCTCTTAACCCCCATGCTTAGAAAATATCAAGCCTCATCCTCTTCCATTGCATTAATGAAGAAGAGATAAGACATTGATGAGCATTGATGAGCATTGATGGAGGCTTGAGTGTTGTCTTCAAACTCTTGGATATTTTCAAGCAAGAGTGCAAGTTGGCTTCTTGCATTGAAGAAGAAGAAGAAGCTTCTAGAGTAAAAGGTGACTCATCTTGAATAGCCCGTGGGTCCCACGACCGAAGAGGAGAAACCGGGAAAAAGCTCGGGTCTCGATTGATCGCGCATTCGAAGTTCGTGGTTTGAATTGAACGTCGAATTATCGATATACGCGAGGAAATGGATTTAATGAGTCCGAGATTGGCATTTTCCGTGAGAAATTGCCAAATGTCTGTATGAGGCTTGGAAGCCGGTTTTGCTCCTTTTATGCATTCAGAGCGAGGTTACCCACTTCTGACAGCATATCTTGTATCTGCATCCCACGTCGGTCATTTTGACATAAATTGTCAAATTACGTGGGCCCTTGTCCCTTAAGTCGGTAAATACAAATATGGAGCCGGAGATGTCCTAGGAGGCCGAAACTGGATTTCTCAGATTGCTTTCTGAGTTTCTTGGGCGATCCGGAGATTACTGCGATCTCTGTTTGTTGAGATCGGGCCTCTAAGGATATGAAAAGTGCATCTGAGACCCTTAAAGCACTGCTCGAGGGGTCTAGATGAGTTGTGTGATTCATTCCGACAATTCCACATTGAGCCTTGAGAAGGCTAGCATTGTGTAAGGTAAGCATCCGGCGTCAAGTTTCCCCAAAGAGGACCTCCGGATATGGATTTTCACTGAAAATGGCCTTTTGTGCCCCTCGGAGGTTACTCGGGAAACCGTGAAGGGTTTTGCTGTCTGTTTTGCCCAATTGCGTATGTCCGCTGGAGTTTTCAGGGCAATGTAGTGTGAACTTCGTTTGCCGTAATTCCATCAGACCAGTCTCCGGTTACGCTCTTCCGAAGAAGGGTATGCCCGTTTTGTCATTCGGAAGTCATTCAGAGTGTTTGTATGGCTTCTAAAAGACAATATGAAGCATTGCTCGTGCTTTGTATGATTGAGGGGCATGGCTGCATCTGATATTTGGAATTAACTTTTCTTCGAGAAACTGGCATTTTTGGACTTACACTGAAAAGTTGTTTGTATACAGAAAGTTGTTCTGTATAGAGCAGATGATTTGCAAAATGCCTTTGGGGACACTTTTCATCTGTTTTGCATTGGAGTGGATTTTTGGGGTCCAATATTGGCTGTCTTCCGATGATCGAGCGAACTATCGGAAAATAGAACTGTCCGTGTGATATACTGAAAATGCCGGTTTTGGATATTGCTGAGCTCTCTAATCACTCTATTACCCTTTGGTGACCCCTGGAGTCCTTATGTCATATGCATGTGTCATTTGCCCGATTTTGCCGACTTGAGGATGAATAGTGATTTTCTGCTCTGTTAAGTCGTTTTTCTTTATTCTGCTCAGGTTGTGGCTTGGATCATTGCTGATATCATCGTTTGGAAAGGTGAGCCAAAATGGGGTGCTGACACACGCGGGAGTTCAAAAAATGCATGTAGGGATTTCATTGATAGTATGAACGTGAAACCATAACAGAGATCCCTCTTCCGTCGTGTGGCCTATGGCTATGCCAACACGCGGGAAACATCTTGTACATAAATAAACCTTACACATTGGCGATCACAGCCGAGTAGCGCGGGACTGAGGTCCAGTTGTTAAGCTCTTCATTTTCCTGCGCCAGGCAGATGTGAACCCCTGAAGGAATCTCCTCGGTGACAGCATACACGGCTAGCAGAGCGGCAGGCGTGTCGTCGGAGTCCAAGGAAGGGCCGTCAAGGGTGTTCCCGATGATGTATGAAGGTCCGGGAAAGAAGTGAGATAGCTGGGGAACTTGTATGCCCCTGTTGAGCCTCCCATAGTGTGTGGCGAGGCGATGGAGGTGGTTGCCCCTGTGGGCTTCAATGATCTCATGGCAGGAGGGGCGAAAACCGAGTCCTCTCCTGTCTTTGTATTCTTGGACTTCGATGGGGCGGTTGATCCCCTGTCCGCGTGCCCCAAGGCCGGTGCCGGGGATGTAATTGTGGCGCAGCAAAACCTTCCCTATCATGCGGTCAGTGCGAGATGGGTCGATCTCTCCGTAATCCCGGATGACGGAGATTGTTTCGACTGAATGGAACGGGAGGTTTTCATCGTCCCCGACACTGATGTAGGGTACCGCTGTCTCCTTGTAGATGGCGTAATCCTCTTCCCCTTTAATCGTGATGAGCTTCTCTTCGACGATAAACTTCAATCTTTGATGTAGAGAAGAGGGGATGGCCCCGGCCGAGTGGATCCAAGACCTTCCAAGCAATAGGCTGAATGCGTTTGGAATATCGAGCACTTGGAATGTGATGCTGAACAAACACGGGCCGATGTCTATGAGAAGGTTGATTTCCCCGTTCACCTCTCTCCGCGAGTCGTTGAAGGCTCGGACCGCCGTTTTGCTCGGGCGGACGCGGTTGAGATCCACGTTCATCTACTTCAAAGTGGTCACCGGGCAAACGTTGAGTGCGGAACCATTGTCAATCATGACCCGGCCGATGATATAATTGTTGCATTTGCAGACAATGTGCAATGCTCACGAATGTGTCCATCCTTCAGAGGGGAGTTCGTCGTCTGAAAATGAGATGGTGTTGGAGAAGACAGAGCTGACGGTCTCCTCTATCCTGTCCGGAGGTGTTTCTTTTGGGACTTACGCAGCTGTTAACACCCGTAGGAGGGCTTCCCGGTGCAATTCCGAACTGAGGAGGAGAGCGAGTAGTGAGACGTGGGCCGGGGACTTGGCCATCTGTTCGACTACCTTGTACTCCCTCACCTTTATGATCTTCATGAATGCTTCGGCTTCTTCGTCAGTTACCTTCTTGGGCAGAAAGGACGCGACTTCGGGTGCTGTCCCAGTTTCAACGACGGGTGCCTTTCCTTTGTCCGAGACCACCGGATTTTCATACACTCGCCTTGAGCGTGTCATGCCCATGACACTGAACTGTTGCTCGATGTTGTTGATACCTCTTTCATAAGTCCAGGGGACCTGGTTGTTCAAATAGGGGTCCTTAGCAGGGACGTCTATGACAAACGAGGTGGGTGAAGTATCAAGCCTTGTGGACCCGACTGTGGATTCCGCCGGTACATACTCGATTATGAAAGGGGAAGGATTGTCTGATCCACTCTCGTCCTCTCCTAGAACGCAAATGTTGATCATATTGATAGAGGGCCCTTGGGTTTGCCCGTGATTGGGCAGGGGATTGGCTTGCACATTCGGGGGTCTTACAGCGTTGAACGAGAGCTCCTTTGCATCAATCATCTCCTGGATCCTCTCTCGTAACCTCCAACAAGTATCTAGGGTATGCCCCGGTGCCCCCCGATGGTACTCGCACTGCTTGCTTTGATCTTGGGTGGTTGGGTCGAAGTTCGGGCTCGGCGCTATTGTCCCGATCTTGTCGCTCGCGCGGAGTTGTTGGTAAATGTGGGAAAGTAGAACCGGCAAGGATGGGTATTGTCTGCGTGGTCGCGGTTGTGCTGCACCGCCCTGTTGACCTTGCGGGGGTGGGACCCGTTGCGTTGGCTGAGAAGCTCTCGAAGTCGGCGGTTGGTATTGAGGGGCTTGGAGTGGAGTAGGGGTGCAGTGGTGGACAACGTGCCATGGTACCGTAGGTGGGAGTGGGGGCGGCGGTACAGAGTAGTAGATCGATTGGGTAGGTGATTGAGGTCGATATTGAAGCGCATGCGGAGCGTAGGTGGGGACCACGGGGGGTGCAGGCGTGAAATTTACCGAATATTGTTGGGGCGTCGGATGTGCTGGATTAACAGCATTAACTGTAACCTCCTTTCCCCTTCTTCCGCTGGAAGATGTCGTCATTGTAGAGGCCTTCTTCGAGGGTTCTTCTCCTTTACTGGTGGGGCCTTCCATCCTGCCAAGCTTAATCCCCAAGTCAAGCTTTTTCCCGGCCTCGATGAGATCGGAGAATGAAGAGGTGTGAGCCAACAAGTGCGAATAGTACACTCCTCTCAGGGTGGAATGGAACAACTGGATCTGTTGTACTTCGCCGATTGGGGGGATGTGCTTTGCTGCTTGGGCACGCCACTTGGTAGCGTACTCCTCAAACCTTTGGCCTTGCGCCATCTCTTTCATGCTCAATTCCAAGAGAGCCGGAGGCGTTTCCGCACAGTACTGGTATTGGTCGATGAATTTCCGGGAAAGGTCTGCCCATGTTGGAATGTCTTCGGCCTTTAGCGACATGAACCAATCGAGAGCTGACCCCATCAAACTGTCTTGAAACGAGTGGATGACGAATTCCTCGTAATCCCAGTACTGTAGCATCTTGCCTTGGTAATGGCGGAGATGATGTCACGGGTCCGTCGTGCCTTCGTAAGTTTTGAACTCCGGGATCTTAACCTTCGAGGGTAGTCGCATGCCCGGGAAGAGGCTACAATCGCCATAGCTAGCATTGGGGCGAGTCTCATTTGCTTGCAGGGCTCGTATTGTCTCTTCCATTCTCTTCAGTCTACGTTCCTGCTCGGTGTCAGCCTCGGGGAAAAAGTGCGTTGGTGAAGCGAACTAGGCCGCGTGAGTCGGTGTGCCTGGTTCGAGAAAAGTGGTGTTTATGGGAGGCGGTGCTTGGTAGGGGAGGCTAGTGTGGGGTTGTAGAGACGGGTAAGGAGGAAGTTATGCGGCTTGAAGGTGAGCTGGAGCAGGTACGCTTGACGCCGGAAAAACCATCGGCGGAGGGACGGTATAGACTGCGGCTGGGGCCAGCATGGAGACAGGTGGTGGCGCGAAAAAGGCCTGATCCGAAGATAGGAATGTCGCCGGTGGAAGAGGGACGGCTGTTGGGGCCGTCGGCGGCGGAAAGGGGATAGTGAATGGGTGAACCGTGGGCGTGTGCGTTGTTGGCGGGGCGGGAGCATCAGTGCTCTCCGGAACTTGGGTCGGCGGAATCCAAGAGGTTGGATTGACTATTGGCCCTTGTCCCGAAGGAGGTGTGGAGCTCGAGGATGCACGGTTCAGTCTTCTGAGTAGGGCAAACAGTTCGGCCATGTTGGTGGTCATGTTGGCAGCTAGTTGGTTAACTGTGCCCTCAAGTGCCGCGATGCGAGCGTGGTCGTCGGAGGTGGATGATGTCGGTGAGACTCGTGGAAGGGGTGCCTGTCAGCACCCCATTTTGGTCCACCGGCTCCAATAGAGGACTTCCGATCAAAGCTCGGGTCACTATTCACGATCGGGAAACCGGAGGCGAACATGCGGGCAAAGAGTCATGATTACAGGAGAGAAGCAGGGTCCACTAGAAAAGCACAGGAGGGCAATCGGAAAAGTAAACAGACAACGAGCCCCGAAGCAACAGAAGTTGGCACTGTGGCACTATTCATCATCGGATCACCGAAGCGTCAGAAGGTATCCAATATGGGACTCTAAAAATCCCTCTTGGTGCCAAAATGACCAATGGCACATTCGAGCGCATTTCAGAAGCATCCTGCTTAAGCCGGAGCACTCCCGAACATTCACAGACGCCTTCTTGACAAGGCTCCCGGGGCGCCCAATTCACGAACGAACAAACGACACTCGGAGATAGGCCTACACATGCCCCAGGACCACCAGGGCCATGGAACAGGTTTCAGATTGCCTTTCGAAATTTGACTTGGTCTCCTGAGTGTACCCCGATCTGGAAAAATGGCCCCTTTCAAACAGAATCCAACGCTCAAAACTCGTTCGGTGGAAAGTTGACATCCAAGTTTCACACCACTCATTCCCTACAACTCTTAAGATTAGGGAAATCATTTCGCCTCGAGCCAAGCAAATCAGTCAGGTCTCCCGATGACATTTCAGTGGTTACGAACGCCTCTCGGCAAGTCTTCGGGGCATGTTTCTGACAAACAGAGGCCACAGCGGCCTCCAAACACCTTAGAACATTCGGGAAACACTGGAAAGACCCCGATCACAGGTCCCTAGGTCTCCTCCGGCTAATGGTCTTCGGTTAGGGATGGCGAGCCAACGATCCCGCAAGGGACAAAAAGCTCACTGAGACGAGCACTACAATGCACAAAGGTGCCATTGGAGAACGCGGACGGTCAACCCTACCCTGAATGTCCAAACGGGGCAAAACCGACTCTCGGAGTGCCGAACCACCCGAACATTCGTTCACATGAAATATGGCGATATTGGGCTCATTTAAATTCCCTTCATGCAAGCATGCCAAATTTATCAATTAATTGGACCTTGGAGATCGGATGCGCGATCAATCGACCCCCGAGCTTCTTCCAGCTCTTCTCCAAGCCAAGTGGGACCCACGGCCAGCCATGGCTCACCCAAGCCGAGCCATCAGACCGCGATAGCTGCGACTAACTCCCTCCCCACCGGCGGCTCAACCTCAATTTCGGTGGCTCAACCCCAAGCCTCTTCCCTCCACCACACAATTCAAATATCTTACACACACTCACATCCATCACCTCCCATCACCTATCCTCTTGCTTTCCCTTCACTTAACATGACTATTTCCCCTCCCTAACCTCCCTTTAATTTTCGGCAGCCCATTAAACTCCCCCTAAGCACACTTAACTTTCCCTAATTGCTTCATTAAGCTCCCCTTTATAAGCCCTTGCACCATTAAGCTTAATCACTTCTTCAACTCCATCCTCTCTCAAGCCAACTTCTCTCTAAAACCCTCTCAACCTCCAGCCCACTCCCTCATCCCCACACAAGCCATCCCGTGGTCGAAACCGGCCAAAACCGATGGAAAACCACCCGGTATTCCGATCACCGCCCGACCCGACTTAAGCCAAACATAACCAAACTTCATATCCTACATATTTCCCATCCCCTAAGTCCATTTCCGAGCTTAGATTCCCCATTTTAAGCCTCCAACGCCGCATTCCAACCGTGAGAACTATCGGGTCCCAAGAACCCTCATATAATGCACCCGACTTCCTCAACGTGCCATTTCCTCCCGCGACTTTGGCGAGTCGTGCCATCATGTTCAACGGGTCCCTCACAACCCCCACTCTCCCCCGTGAAGAGGTGGTAACGGTCCGAGAGCCATACCACCGTGCACAACCTCCGTTTCATCCATTTTCTCCTCATCGGGTCCGCTGTTTTCTTACCGAGCGTTCTCTCATCGTTTCGGGTTTGTCCAGGCCTTGGCACGTTTGGGACTGTCCACGAACGTCTAGATCCATCTGTTAGGAGTCCAAGGAACCCAATCTTGCTTGGTGCCGCGGTCGGAGCTAGCGTGCCGAGCTTAATCTTCTTCGGCTACCGCGGACGCCACCTTACGAGTGTCTTGCGCCTTCGACTTCTAGCCGAGTCTTCCGACTCCCATTACCACTTCCCCGACTCTTTCCCTCGTACATCGAGGCTAGGTAACAATCCTCTACGACTTAGAGAAGTTAGGTTCTTGATGTTTGTTTGTCTAAGGGTGTTAAGGTGATCATTAATCGAAAAATATGCAAGTTTGAATTTTTATTCATTTCCATGCACGTGTACGTTATTCGTTACGTCTGAATGTCATTTCATCACGTTGTATGTCGCTGAAAAATATGCTCATGATGGGAACTGAGCATGGTCAAAGCGGGAGAGATCCTCATGCCATGGGGAAGCCACGAGAGCCCACGATTGGTACCCATTGGAGGGTACCGTGAGCTTTCCTAGCTCACCCAAGGGCATGAAGTCCTCTCCTTCCTCGAATGTGTCCATTTCCCGTATTTTAAACTTCTATTGTCATATGATATGCGTGTATAACGTGAAATGGCTTGAATCTAGGGGATTGAGATCGACATAGACTCGAGAGAATCACGGAACCTCTCGGCCAAACCTCACGTGGTGAGCCGTGAGCCTCCTTGATTCTCTAGGGTCCATGGCTATCTCATCCCTCCAGATTTAGTCGTTCCTACGTTTGTGACATTTATTCATGGCCGTGACGTGTTGCTATGATGAGAAACACCTGAGATCTAGAGAGGAGAGATCCTATGGGTCGGTTGCACCAAGGGAAAACTCATGGCCACCTCTCGTGAAAGGGGAGGCCGAGAGATCCCTTGGCCTATCCGAAGCCACGAGTCTCTCGTTTCATGACTTCGTGTGTTTCTCATGATTTATTTCCGAGTTTATTATCGAATGAGCCAATGTCATTTCATCAACCCCTTTGAATATGATGTTCATGTTTGCCTTACGTGTCCATGTAACCGAGACCATGATGACATTGGCTTAGCGAAATGCGTGTTATTCTCATACACATGCTACTTGATGTATGCAAGGAACGATTAGAAATGACACGAGAGACCCATCGAAACTCGAATCGGGTCAAGAAGTATTCGGCCAATTATCCTTAGGGGATGGCCGACTTCTTCGTGACCTCTTTTGAGTTCCGGTTGGTCTCTTTATCATTTCGAAGTCGATCCTTGGAATTGTTCGTAATTACGCTTCCTTTTAATTATCGACTACATGTTAATTACTTATTAGGCACGTTGGTTTCGGAAAATTACTCGTTAAATCCATAATACCCATGACATAAGATCACTGGCACCGAATGATTTCACACATGGGGGAAACGGGACGTGTCATTCGATTAATTAAATCACTCAGACCAAATAATTGGATAAATTGATTATTAATTCATCAACGTATCAATGGTTCACAGAACGGCGGAAATGCCCTTTTTTTTAAAAGATCACAATTTCAAAACATCGAGACGTGTAACACGAATAGGATCGTGTCTAGCGAGTACTCGCGTATTGTGACTCGAGTCCGGGCCCAATTTGAGGCGGCTCAAGTCAAGATACGCGAGTTCTCTTTAGACCTCTTCGTGTCATACGATCTTTGATTTATATGCAAACTACACACGTTTTTCCGACCAAGGGCATAATCGTCATTTCGCGATTCACCGATATCTTAGGCATTAGGGAGTCGGAGACACCTTGATCTATGATGAAAAAGGGCGACTCGTTCGGGTGTGAGTTTTATTCGCACGACCCATTTCGTCCACTTTCGGTGTTTCTATCTGCTAGTTTCACGGGGCCAACGGAAATGAAAAGGAACAGAAATTCAAAAATTTCCTACCCGTGAAACTAATCCCAAGACCTACTAGAAAAATAAGTGTAAATAAAAGCGTACCTGGAATTTTATAATTGTCGACCGAGCGTCCCACACGTGACGCCTCTACCGGTATCCACACCGACTGTCGACAAGTCTTCGAGATCGGCGATGCTAGCGGCCAATACTCGAAAGAAACACCGATACGACACCCGAAATTTTTAGACTAATGGACCTAATTTGAGTTGAACAATTCAACCCTAATTATATATATATATATATACACATATGCATATACACTTACGCACATATATATATTAGCATATATATACATCACATATATATATATATATAAATCTCTGTTGATTTATATATATATATATATATATATAAGCAATGCACACACACATATATATACATAACACCTCACTGCCCCTTTTTATAAGCAGTTGAGGGGGGAGCAATTTAAAGTCCCACCGATGTGGGATTAAAGTTAGATTGGCTCCCCACATGACTTGTGTCCATGCCCATGTCCATTAACATAAAAGCCATGTGTCATCATATTGATCGTGCATCAATTGGGTCCAATTAATCTAATAAATCGGGTCTAATTAATCGGTAGATTTAATCGCATTAAATATTCAATTAATCGGTCGCAACATAAATCATCTAATCTATATTAGACGATTTCATTTGTTTCAAAATATCTCGTCAATTTAGTCGTAGTGTGTGACCCTGTAGGTTCCCAATTATGTTGACAGTAATATCGAAATCTCTATTTCAATATTACAAACAGTGAGCGGCATCTAGCAATGCATCACTGTTACTCAAGTAATCGGAAAGTCAATTTCTCGACGAACCTTGTGACCTACGTTACCGTGTAATATAATCCCTTGTCCTCTATATCTCTATTGAGCCCAAGGCATGGTCGATGACATCCTTGTATGGCTCGATATCTCTCTTTCTTGGTTTGCCGGGTAAGTCTATTAGAACAAATGAGTTCGATATCGCTATATCGACTCATTTGGGTATGCATACACTTTTAGACTTAACCACCAAGTGGCCGTGAGATATCACTCCCGTTATGTAGGAGGAACAAATCCTATCTTGATCACTCACATTCCTCTCCATGCTCTGTGGTATACCCAATAACATCTTTATAACCAGCCTATTACGGTAGCGTTTGACAGTATCAAAGTATATGACATTACATGTAGGAATCCATGGTGACCTCAAGTCAAAAGACCATTACACTATAGTCACTTTGAGATATGCTAATGATAGTCACGTAACAACCCATGTAGCAATCTCATGGCGGGTCAGTCCAATACACATTACTCTTAATGTATACATGTGGTGTGATTTGATATCTCCATATCCATGACCTGTGAGACTTGGTCATCAATCAACACCCACACTAGTCTAACCGTATTATCGTTGTCCTAATTAACGATAATACTTTGACTAGGGACATTTAGGAATAATGTTCGGTAATTATAGGATTTCACAATCAAGTCACACTTGATGCCTATTGAACCTATTATTCCAATGACATTATTGTGTAAAATCATATTTAGTGCAATCTACACAATAACAGAAATGCCTCGTATTATAATGAAATACATATCATATTACATAAATGATGATAGATTGCCTCTAGGGCATACACCAATTTCCAACACTATCCCCCTATTGTAGATTCGGTGGCGGGCATTTTCATTTCCATTACAAAACACGAAAAACCAGATTAATCATGAATCTGACCTAATGAAACATTAGATAATGGATAGGTGGAACGCTAGGTTCCAATCTAGAGTAAAAAATACAGGTTTGGCTAATTCAGTGAAACCATAGTGACACATCACTGAATAAAGTTTTAAAACAAATTCACACATGTAATCGGCCTAGAACCATATTCCAGCCTGCCTCTTTGTTTGCCTAGGTTAGATACATTGTTTGCTAATCAACCCCAGTTAATAACTGATTAAATCACGTACATTCGACTTAATATACGACTTGTCTGTATTTATCTATATTCGTCAACTATTGTCTGTTTTTTTATCAGTTTTATCAGTTTTCTTCTGTTTTCCATTTGCTTTTGCTGCTTTGTTGCGGTTCGGGTCCGAGCCCAGAGGTTACGTGTTCCTCGGGGTCCAACGCCCCAAATCACCAAACACGAGGTCCAACGCCTCCTAACTCACTGAGCGCGTGCAACCCGAGTGCGGAATGGGATCTAGCCTTGAGTCACCATCACACTCCAAGTATGGCCTATGTGGAAGGCAACTTGGATTGGATGCGTGAAACAGGTTTAGATATCACCCGGGAGCTCGATCGGTCCAACGGTTATAGTGGGAATCAATCAGTTCTCCCGCAGACCGTTGGTTCGATCGGACCTGACCCCTGGCTCCTTGAGCCCGTGTTGCCTTAATTTATTTATCAGTTATTCAAAACACACGGCGAGCCGGAGCGGAATATTGGCCTAATGCAAACCGATCGGGATCCATTCTCTTATTCAGTTGTATTTTGTAATTATTCGAGAGAACATTGCGAGGATTTTGTTTGTACAATCACTCATTCATTTGTAAGGATCCCCGATCGGCGAGCGAGAAGTCCGAGTGTTGAATCGGTCAAGTTGGTATATTGTTACCAAGAGATGAGTAAGCTCGAATACTCAAGGTCTCGGTTCACGCAGGGAATCGACCATCACGGTTCGATGAACTGTAACGCTATGATAGTGAACCGATTCCTCGACGCCCAAACCTACTCATCTTTCGGATTCTTGGCCCAACTTGATCAATTCATCGACTTTACGGTGTCAAAACGGGCAAGTCAAGTGCAACCCTAAATCGCGCGGTAAATAAACAAAACGGCAAGCCTAGCAAACTAGAGTACCGAAAGGGCGTGCGGGATATAGGCCCGCACGTAACAGAACCCCCGAATTCGGAATTTTCGGTTCCGTATGACCATTGCCTTAGTATTTAGGTGTACCCCGTACCCCTAGACCCAGGCAACTCAATGGCCCTCGACCTACGGGTCGTAATTATTAAATGGCGACTCCTTCTCACGTGCGTCCGTCGCGCGTCCCCGGGAAGGTGGACACTCCCAAGCCGCGTTGCATAGGCTTCGAGCATGTGTGCCCCGACGAGATGAAATTCGGGTGCGCACAGCTTGGCGACTCCACTGGGGACATACTTAGAGGGTTTGGGCTCGATTTCGTTTGCTTGCTTGCGTGTTTATTTATCGCTTTCTGTACATTTATTTTAAGCACATTTATTTCGCGCACATTTATTTCACGCATTTGCACCGCATCATTCTAGCGGGTTCTAGGTACCTCATCCGAAATCCCACGGGCGCCAAAATAGGAAGCTAGGTTAGTCAGAGGTTCCGAGTAAGGGAACGGATCGAGTCGGCTATGCCACCGAACCGGCCCCTAAAGATCCTCGCTCGATTTCAAGGAATTCACACCCTTGAGTCGGGAGCCCCCCATCCCTAGTTAGTGGTTCTCCCAATAGCACCGAAAACCATGCATACACAAGGACCGTCATGCTGGACCAATCTTTGCCTCAATACCGTCAACCGACCCCAAAGTCAAGTCGTTGAGTCGGCCCGTAGTTTTTTTTTAGGACGGGCTTTTTGTTGTTTTCTTTGAAAAAGAGTGATGTATGCTATAAAGAATACGGTTATAGTTTATCTTTCTGCACTGCATGCATTATTTCCAAAACGACTTAGGACATTACATTGGTTTGATTCTTAAGACGTTGAGTCGACATCTCCTCCATTTAGGTAAGGATGGACTGCTCGGCTCCCGGCCTCAGGCTCGAAGCAATCACATCGCCTAGGTAAGAAATCATGCGCATTTAGAGGACACTCCGCCCGGTGGATCGCTCTTCATTCAAGGCATTATCGGAGATGTGGTCATGCTCACTGAAACCCCGGTGGATTGGATCTTCTTGAGGACCGCCACCAAATTTTGGGATCCCCAACATGCAGTGTTCAACTTCCAGGGGACAGAGCTAGCACCTACAATTGAGGAGTATACGGTGCTCATCCAGAGGCCTACCCCCACCACCCAAGGCATCTTCGTACCCAACCCATTCGCAGTGATTCGAAGCCAACTCTCCACCCTTCTCGGCATACCCGTCCAAGAGGTCCACCAAGAGCTTTATCAAGGATGGGATCACGGCGTTAGAATCGCATGACTCTCGGACTGGACACTCCTCCGTCCGTTGACACCTTCGACAGGGTCTTACCAACGTGACGCATGTCACGGGTTCCTGCTCTTGATCTTTGGCACCCTCTTGTTCCCTTACGCGCCAAACCTCATTGACGGGGCTATAGCCCAAGTCGTCCTCCAAGCGGTGGGAGGCCATAGTTATGTGGAGGCTTTACTAGCCGAGATCGTTCGGTCTCTAGACTATGTTAAAGAGGTACGCCGCGGCAGGATGAGGGGATCCCCACACCTCCTACAAGTTTGGCTCCTCGCACACATCCGTCCCTTTTGCTCGTCCCACCCCTTCTCCTACATTGCGAATGAATGTTCGCTAATTGAGTGCCTGGTTCCGGTCTTTCCACCTCCCGAGCGCAGTTTCTCATAATGGAGGCACTGTTGGCGCGAGTTGACAGCCGCGCGGTTCCTATGGGTCGCTCGTTGAAATCTCGGCGGCCCCATGATCACAGGATGTCCCGGAATTGTAGGAGTCCCTCTCCTCAGCCAGTTGGGAAGCACGCTCATATTCCTCGGCCGAGTAATCAGACAACTCGGCGGCCTACAGGACGTCCCTGCTAAAGCAGACCGCCTACCCTACCGCATCCAATGGGCCGACTCAACATCCACGGCTCCTGCAAGATTCCTACAGATCCGCGAGATTCACCGTCAGCGGGACGCTGGCACCATACAACGCCTCTACTTCCTTGAGCATCCTACAGATGAGGAGCGAGCACTTTCCGCCACATCTGCATATGTGGCTCAGTTTTATTCACAGGGACCAACGTCGCTGCAGCGGCCCCAAACCGTCCCGATCCCGCGAGCCGAACCAGCAGTCGCCCCGGAGGCTGAAAGTTCTACCCAAGCAGCCATGCGCGCAGAGCTACATTCCATCAAGGAGGATCGAGATAGACTTCGTTGTGAGCTTGTCGACTCTTGTGCAGAAGTCGCAGACTACAAGGAGCTTCAGACAGAGCTAGCTCGAGCACGCGCCCGGATCACGGCCCTCGACCGGGAGATAGCCCGCCTAAGCGCTACGTTGGACCGAGCACGGGCAAGGGCACGCGGAGTCCCCCACCCCTAGGATTAGCAGGCGCACTTGTTTTTGCCCTCGCTCAGATCTACGCCGCTCTTAGCCGGCTACCGAGCACAAAGGGATATCGGCTTACGTTTATATTCCTTTTTCTTTCGTATGCTGTCTTTTTTATGAAAAACTATGGAATTCGGATCAAACCAATGTAATGACATTAGTATTTTGAAACTCATGCATCTCATACATCCTGTCCTTTTATTTATTGTTCCGCACTTGTCCTTTCAAAAGTGTCGATATCACGCTTACATACTCTTGGAATCCAGGTAACCGCAACTGGCGTCGCACCGTTACCCGACTCGTCAACGTGTCAGGATGGCGGAAGAGAACCGAATTGATATCTCCAAGGAAGTCAATCCACCGGTCCCGGCTCATTCTTAGCCACCCCCGACACATGCTCCGCCGCCTCCAGCTCCCGCGAACGTACCACCGGCGTATTCAGGCGCCCCTTCGATACATCTCCCACCCCAACGTCTTCAGGGGCACCCCTTCCACGAGTCTCACCGACGTCATCCACCTCCGACGACCACGCTCGCATCGCGGCACTTGAGGGCACAGTTAACCAACTAGCTGCCAACTTGACCACCAACATGGCCGAATTGTTTGCCCTACTCAGAGGATCGAACTGCGCATCTTTGAGCTCCACACCTCCTTCGGGACAAGGACCAACAGCCGACCCGACATCTTGGATTCCGCCAACCCAAGTTCCGGAAAGCATTGATGCTCCTGCCCCGCCCACAACGCACACGACCATGACCCACCCCTTTACCATCCCCTTTCCGCCCCCACCGGCCCCCACAACCGTCCCTCTTCCACCGGCGGCATTCCTAACTTCGGATCAAGCCTTGTCTGTGCCACCACCTGTCTCCATGCCGGCCCCAGCCGCAGTCTACACCGTCCCTCCGCCAATGATTTTTCCGACGTCAAGCGTACCTGTTCCAGCTCACCTTCAAGCCGCAGAACCTCCTCCCTACCCGTCTCTACAACCCCACACTAACCTCCCCTACCAAGCATCGCCTCCCATAAACACTACTTTTCTCGAACCAGGCACGCCAACTCACGCGGCCTAGTTCGCCTCACCAACGCACTTTTTCCCTGAGGCTGATGCCGAGTAGGAACATAGACTGAAGAGAATGGAAGAGACGATACGAGCCTTGCAAGCAAATGAGACTCACCCCAGTGCTAACTATGGCGACTGTAGCCTCTTCCCAGGCATGCGGCTACCGCCGAAGGTTAAGATCCCAGAGTTCAGAACTTATGAAGGCACGACCGACCCACGACATCATCTCCGCCATTATCAGGGTAAGATGCTGCAGTATTGGGATTACGAGGAATTCGTCATCCACTCATTTCAAGACAGCCTGACGGGATCAGCTCTCGATTGGTTCATGTCGCTAAAGGCCGAAGACATTCCAACATGGGCAGACCTTTCCCGGAAATTCATCGACCAATACCAGTACTGTGCAGAAACGCCTCCGACCCTCAGTACCAACCCCCGGCTTCGAGAGCTTCTCAGCCAACACAACGGGTCCCACCGCCGCAAGGTCAGCAGCGTGGTGCAGCGCAACCGCGACCATGCAGACAGTACCCGTCCCTACCGGTTCCACTTTCCCACATTTACCGACAACTCCGCGCGAGCGACAAAATCGGGACAATAGCGCCTTGCCCAAATTTCGACCCAACCACCCAAGATAAAAGCAAGCAGTGCGAGTACCATCGGGGTGTATCGGGGCATACCCTAGATACTTGTTGGAGGCTACGGGAGAGGATCCAGGAGATGATTGATGCAAAGGAGCTCACGTTCAATGCTGTAAGACCCCCGAATGTATAGGCTAATCCCCTCCCCGATCATGGACCGGCCCAGGGGCCCTCCATCAATATGATCAGCATATGCGCATTAGGGGAGGGTGAAAGCGAACAAGGTGGTCCCTCCCCCTTCATGATTGAGTACATCCCCGCGGAAGCTACAGTTGGGTTCGTAGGGATAGGCACATCTCCTACCCCATTCGTCATAGATATTCCCGCCCGAGAAACATACTTGGACGACAAGGTCCCCTGGACCTATGAAGGAGGTGCCGGGAACCTCGAACAACAATTCAGCGTCATTGGTTTAACACGCTCGGGATGGCTATATGAGAATCTGGCGGCCACGGACAAAGGGAAGGCACCCGCAGTAGAAATTGAGGCAATACCCGGGGTCCCGCCTACTCCGCCCAAGAAAGTGACCGAAGAAAAGGCCGAAGCCTTCATGAAGATCATCAAGGCGAGTGAGTACAAGGTAGTGGAGCAGATGGCCAAATCTCCGGCCCATATCTCGTTATTCACCCTCCTCCTCAGCTCGAAACCACATAGGGAAGCCCTCCTGCGGGTCCTAACGGCTACACAAGTTCCTAAAGGGACACCTCCAGACAGGATAAAGGAGACCGTCAGCTCTATCTTCTCCAACACCATCTCGTTTTCAGACGACGAACTCCCCTCTGAAGGATGGACACATTCACGAGCATTACACATCGTCTGCAAATGCAACAATTATATTATCGGCCGGGTCATGATCGACAATGGTTCCGCACTCAATGTTTGCCCGGTGACCACTTTGAAGCAGATGAACGTGGATCTCAACCGCGTCCGCCCGAGCAAAACGACGGTCCGAGCCTTCGACGACTCGCGGAGGGAGGTGAATGGGGAAATCGACCTTCTCATAGACATCGGCCCTTGTTCGTTCAGCATCACATTCCAAGTGCTTGATATTCCAAACGCATTCAGCCTATTGCTTGGAAGGCCCTAGATGCACTCGGCCGGGGCCGTCCCCTCTTCTCTACATCAAAGATTGAAGTTCATCGTCGAAGAGAAGCTCATCACGATTAAAGGAGAAGAGGATTACTCCATCTACAAGGAGACGGCGGTACCCTACATCAGCGTCGAGGACGATGAAAACCTCCCGTTCCATTCATTCGAAACAATCTCCATCATCCGGGATTACGAAGAGATCGGCCCATCCCGCACCGACCGCATGATAGGGAAGGTTTTGCTGCGCTACAATTACATCCCCGGCACAGGCCTTGGGGCACGCGGACAGGTGATCAACCGCCCCATCGAAGTCCAAGAATACAAAGACAGGAGAGGACTCGGCTTTCACCCCTCCTGCCATGAGATCATTGAAGCCCGCAGGGGCAACCACCTCCACCGCTTCTCCGCGCACTACGGGAAGTTCAACAGGGGCATCCCAATCCCCCCGCTATCCCACTTCTTTCCCGGACCTCCACACATCATCTGGAGCACCCCTGACGGCCCTTCCTCGGACTCTGACGACACGCCTGACGCTTTGCCAGCTGTATATGCCGTCACCGAGGAGATTCCTTCAGGGGTTGACATCCGCCCGGCGCAGGAAAATGAGGAGCTTAGCAACTGGACTTCAGTCCCGCACTAGCCTCGAGTCACCATCACACTTCGAGTATGGCCTATGTGGAAGGTAACTTGGATTGGATGTGTGAAACGCGTTTAGATATCACTTGGGAGCTCGATCGGTCCAATGGTTACAGTAGGAATCAATCAGTTCTCCCGCAGACCATTGGTTCGATCGGACCCGACCCCCGGCTCCTTGAGCCCGCGTTGCCTTAATTTATTTATCGGTTATTCAAAACACACGGCGAGCCGGAGCGGAATATTGGCCCAATGCAAAACGATCGGGATCTATTCACTTATTCAGTTGTATTTTGTAATTATTCGAGAGAATATTGCAAGGATTTTGTTTGTACATTCACTCATTCATTTGTAAGGATCCCCGATCGGCGAGCGAGAGGTCCGAGTGTCGAACTAGTCAAGTTGGTATATTGTTACCAAGAGATGAGTAAACTCGAATACTCGGGTCTCGGTTCACGCAGGGAATCGACCATCACGATTCGATGAACTGTAACGTTAAGATAGTGAACCGATTCCTCGACGCCCAAACCTACTCATCTTTTGGATTCTTGGCCCAACTTGGTCAATTCATCGACCTTACGGTGTCAAAACGGGCGAGTCAAGTGCAACCCTAAATCGCGCGATAAATAAACAAAACGGCAAGTCTAGCAAACTAGAGTACCGAAATAGCGTGCGGGATATAGACCCGCACGTAACAGAACCCCCGAATTCGGAATTTCCGATTCCGTATGACCATTGCCTTAGTATTTAGGTGTACCCCATACCCCTAGACCCAGGCGACTCAACAGCCCTCGACCTACGGGTCGTAAACAGTAAGTGGCAACTCCTTCTCACGTGCATCCGTCGCGCGTCCCCGGGAAGGTGGACACTCCCAAGCCACGTTGCATAGGCTTCGCGCATGCGTGCCCCGACGAAATGAAATTCGGGTGCGCACAGTGCTTCTGGAGACGTTGGGGGCGGAAGATGCATCGAAGGGGCGCCCGAATACGCCGGTGGTATGCCCGCGGGAGTTGGAGGCGGTGGAGCATGTGTTGGGGGAGGCTAAGAATGAGCCGGGACCGGTGGATTGACTTCCTCGGATTCGGTTCTCTTCCATCATCCTGACACGTTGACGAGTTGGGTAACGGTGCGACGCCAGTTGCGATTACCTAGATTCCAAGAGTATGTAAGCGTGATATCGACACTTTCGAAAGGATAAGTCTGGAACAATAAATAAAAGGATAGGATGTATGAGATGCATGAGTTTCAAAATACTAATGTCATTACATTGGTTTGATTCGAGTTCCATAGTTTTTATAAAAAGACAGCACACGAAAGAAAAAGGAACATAACGTAAGCCGACATCCCTTTGCGCTCGGTAGCCGGCCGAGAGCGGCGTAGGTCCGAGCGAGGGCAAAAAATGAGTGCGTCTACTAATCCTAGGAATGAGGGACTCCACGCGCCCTTGCCCGTGCTCGGTCCAACGTAGCGCTCAGGCGGGCTATCTCCTTGTCTAGGGCCGTGATCCGGGCGCGTGCTCGAGCTAGCTCTGTCTGGAGCTCCCTGTAATCCGCGACTTCCACACGAGAGTCGACAAGCTCGCAATGCAGTCTATCTCGCTCCTCCCTGATGGAATGTAACTCTGCGCGCATGGCTGCTTGGGTGGAGCTTTCGGCTTCCGGGGCGGATGTAGGTGCGCTCGCAGGAAGGGACGGTCTGGGGCCGCTGTGGCGACGTGGGTCCCTGTGAATAAAACTGAGCCACGTATGCTGACGTGGCAGAAAGTGCTCGCTCTTCGTCGGTGGGATGCTCGGGGAAGTAGAGGCGCTGTATGGTATTAGCGTCCCGTTGACGGTGAATCTCTCAGATCTGTAGGAATCTTGTGGGTGCTGTGGATGTGGAGTTGGCCCATTGGATGCGATAGGGTAGGCGGTCTGCCTCGGTGGGGATGTCCTGTAGGCCGCCGAGTTGTCTGATTACCCGGCCGGGGAATATGAGCGTGCTTCCCAAGTGGCTGAGGAGAGGGACCCCCACAATTTCGGGACATCCTGTGATCATGGGTCCGCCAGGATTCCCACGAGCGACCCATAGGAACCGCGCGGGTGTCAACTCGCACCAAAAATGCCTCCATTCCGAGAAACTGCGCTCAGGAGGTGGAAAGATCGGAACCAGGCGCGCAATTAGCGAATGCTCATCTGCAATATAGGAGAAGGGGTATGATGAGCAAAAGGGACGGATGTGTGCGAGGAGCCAAACTTGTAAGAGGTGTGGGGATCCCCTCATCCTACCGCGCCGTACCTCTCTAACATAGTCTAGAGACCGAATGGTGTCATCTAGTAAAACCTCCACATAACTATGGTCTCCTACCGCTTGGAGGACGACTTGGGCTATAGCCCCGTCAATGAGGTTTGGCGCGTAGGGGAACAAGAGGGTGCCGAATATCAAAAGCAAGAACCCGTGACACGCGTCACGCTGGTAGGACCCTGTTGAAGGTGTCAACTCACGGATGAGCGTCTAGTCCGAGAGCCATGCGATTCTAACGCCGTGATCCCATCCTTGATGAAGCTCTTGGTGGACCTCTTGGACGGGTATGTCGAGGAGAGTGGAGAGTTGGCTTCTGTCAGCACCCCATTTTGGCTCACCTTTCCAAACAACGATATCAGCAATGGTCCAGATTATGACTTGAGCAGGAATACAGAAAACGGCTTGGCAAAGCAAGAAATCACTATTCATCTTCAAGTCGGCAAAATTGAGCAGAAGACATGAACATGTGACAGAAGGACTCCAGGGGTCACCAAAGGGTAACAAAGTGACTAGAGAGCTCAACAATGTCCAAAAACCGGCATTTTCAGTTTATCACATAGATAGTCCTATTTTTCGATAGTTCGCTCGATCATCGGAAGATAGCCAATATTGGACTCCAAAAATCCACTCCAACGCCAAATAGATGAAAAGTGTCGCCAAAGGCATTTTGCAAATAATCTGCTCTATACAGAACAACTTTCGGTATACAGATAACTTTTCAGTGGAAGTCCAAAAATGCCGGTTTCTCTGAGAAAAGTTAATTCCAAATATCAGATGCAGCCATGCCCCACAATCATACAGAGTACGAGCAATGCTTCAGATTGTCTTTTGGAAGCCATACAGACACTCTTAATGACTTCCGAGCGACAAAACGGCCATACCCCTCTTCGGAAGAGCATAACCGGAGACTGGTCTGATGGAATTACGGCAAACGAAGTTCACACTACATTGCCCTAAAAACTCCAGCGGACATTCGCAATTGGGCAAAACAGACAGCAAAGCCCTTCTCGGTTTCCCGAGTAACCTTCGAAAAGCACAAAAGACCATTTTCAGAGGAAATCCATATCCGGAGGTCCTCTTTGGGGAAACTTGACGCTGGATGCTTACCTTACACAATGCTAGCCTTCTCAAGGCTCAATGTGGAATCGTCGGAATGAATCACACAACTCATCTAGACCCCTCGGGCAATGCTTTAAGGGTCTCAGATACACTTTTCATATCCTTAGAGGCCCAATCTCGGCAAACAAAGATCACAGTGATCTCTGGATCGCCCAAGAAACTCAGAAAGCAATCTGAGAAATCCAGTTTTGGCCTCCTAGGACATCTCCGGCTCTATATTTGCATTACCGGCTTAAGAGTCAAGTGCCCACGTAATTTGACAATTTACGTCAAAATGACTGACGTGGGATGCAGATACAAGATATGCTGTCAGAGGTGGGTAACCTGGCTCTGAATGCTTAAAAGGAGCAAAACCGGCTTCCGAGCCTCACACAGACATTTAGCAATTTCTCACGGAAAATGCCAATCTCGGACTCTTCAAACCCGTTTCCTCGCGTATATCGATAATTCGACGTTCAATTTAAACCACGAACTTCGAATGCACGATCAATCGAGACCCGAGCTTTTTTCCGGTTTCTCCTCTTCGGTCGTGGGACCCATGGGCTACCCAAGATGAGTCACCCTTTGCTCTAGAAGCTTCTTCTTCTTCTTCAAGCCAAGAAGACAACTTGCCTTTGTCTTCCTTTTGCAAAATATCTAAGTGTTTCAATTCAACACTCCAACTTCCCATCCAAGCCATCAATGCTCCTATCTCTTCTCCATTAATGCAATGGATGAGGATTGAGCTTGATATTTCCTTAAGAAATTCGGATTCCACTAATCCATGGCCCTAATTGCACTTTTCTTCACTAATCTTGCATTTAAGCTTTCCTATATATTGTCCAAATGTCATTAACTTAAGGATAGACCTTCAAGCACTCTCTCTCTAGCATTTCTCACTCAAACAAAAGCTCTCAAACTCTCAAGGAGTTCAGCAAAATCGCAGCTCAGCAACAACAAGCAAAACCAAGCAAAACCGGGCAAAGTCTTAAGTCGGAATCCATTCCGGCTTAAATCCAAACTTTACCAAACTTCATATCCCACATGTTTTTGACCCCCTCTATCCATTTCTGAGCTTAGATTTTAAGTTTGAAGCCTCTAAGCCATAGAACAAGCCTTGAACAAAATCTGGACAGATTTGGTCCTTCTCGGGTCAAAAATGTCAAACCGGGTTTCAAGCCTTTCCAAGTCGGTTTGAGCTACCAAAACCCATCCAACACCTCCCCACACAACCCTAGGGTGTCAAGGAGTAAAGAAATCCAAGAAAAATCCGTCGGTTTAACCCCAGGAAGAAGAAACAGCCCGACTGCCCAGTCGGGTCGAAATTTCTGACTGTTTGAACGGTTTTCTTGCAGATCGGGTCCATCCACAACTCTTTTCGGAAAACAACCACCACCGCCACCGCCGGAGGTGAGTTAGCAGTTGGGAGCCGTTGGCCTTGCTCAAAAAGTCCATCGGGAGCCTCCGTGGCGACGTCCGAACCGACTTGTGCCAGTCAAGTCCGAAATTCCAGACGTGCTCTGTTTTGGGTGATTTTTGCAGGACTGTACGGGTCGACCCGACAACTCTGGGAACAAACGACCACCACGGTCACCTAGAGGGGTCCCTTGGCTACCCAAGGCCGCTGACCTTACCTCAAAATTCCATCGGGAGCCTCCGTGGCGACGTCCGACCCGACTTGTGCCAGTCGGGTCTATCCAGTATTCCAGCCGGCTCTGTTTGGTGCCATTCGGGTCTGTTCAATGGAAAACAGCCCAAACCCGACCCATCAACGGTCCAACCCGACTCTTTCCCATCCCACATCTCGAGACTAGGTATGACCATTCCCGACTTAGAAAGGCTAGGACTTTTACATTCTCGTTGCGTTTATGGAATTATAAGGGGTTTTATGCATGTTTTATTTTCAAGTTTTAATCTTTATGCATTTTCCATGTTATATCATGCATATTTATCCTTGATTTATATGCTAGCATGTCGGGAAACACTTGGATCGTAGTCGAGAAGAACATCCCAACCCGGGAAAAGCAAAGAGCTCACGAGTTTCCCTCCAAGGGAGGTGACCGAATGCTCTCTTGCTCCTTTCGGGTAAGGAACGATCTTCTTGACCCGATCCAAGTTCGATTCCCGAGTTTCATCATATTATCTCACGTGCATGAAGTCGGTATTGTTTTATCGATTCCTTAAATAACTTGTTTGTGCATGTTTCCATGTTCGAATGCGTTATTCAAATCATGGCAATACCGACTTTTGTTTAATCGTGTCATTTATAATGTTTGTCGTTTAAGCATGCGAGAAATGATTCGAAATGAGACAGGGAAACCTCGTGGAACCCCATTCGGGCCATGGGACCTCTCGGCTATCTCCAAGGAGAAGTAATCGAGAGCCTCTTAGACTCGCACGGGTTGCATGAGACTTCCTCTTCCCGTTTTGAGTTCGTTTTCGGCTTTCGAGTAATTTGCAATTTATATTATCGTCGCAATATCGCATGAAAATGTCTTTTCAAAACAAAGCATGCATGGATTTGTGTATCGAGGACTCATTCGGATCCATTTGATTATAAGGATATTGTCGGTTATTCAACCGGATTATTCTTGATCATTATGGATTCGTTTTGGTCGTCGAATCATGAATCGTTTTCATAATTAATGCATTCGGCAATAACCTTAAGCATTAATTCCACAAACGGGTTAATCGGGACGCTCACATGATTAAACCCACTTCACACTGATAAAGTTTACACGAATTGACCCTTAACTGATAACTCGCGTCAATGAGTTGTCAAATGACGTTGGTGCCCTTTTCAAACTTATCAATTTCAAAACCCGAAACGCGCTGTCCGATGTAGCATGGACGTCTGAAAAGGGCTTATGTGTCTCAACTTGAGTTTTTACCTGATTCCAGGTAGATCAGGTCAGGATACAAAAGATCTTTTTAGATCACTTCCGGGCAGATCGACTGGTTCTTTGGCTTTTTCGGGGTTCTTGCACAACCCTGGACGATCCAGGGATTTGTTTGACACCGGCTACAGGCCGAGGTGGCCCGCACTGCGATGTTTCCCATTTTCTGAAAACAATTTTCAAATAAAGGGCAAAATCATCTTTTCACAATTCAGCGACAACCTTAGGGTTATCCTGACAGAAACACTACAGTACGTGATAAGAACGGGCTGCCTGTTCAGGTGCAGGTTCATCTGCATAGCCTTTTCTTATCTAACTGATGAGTTTTTGTCATCCTAACATAGACTTGGATAACTAGAACGATTATCTCTGTCAGAAAACATGCAAAATGTTGATTAACCTTTCACTCGACCTAACCAAACACTAGATAATGGTTAGGAGGAATTCTAGATTCCAAATCTAGAGTCAAAATACGAGTTTGGCTAATTCAGTGAAAATTCAGTGTCATAATACAAAACAACTGTAAAAGCAATCCACACACATGAGATTTGACTCTCCTTTTCAAGTTTCAAACCAAAGCCGAATGCTAAAACATTGGCACGTGTTTGATTGCTTAGCATATGGCATTTGCTTGCAAAAACACCCCTGGGTTAATAATCTGTTATTTCACGTAAACACGACAATAACAAACACTTTGTCTGTTATTAACATGTTGCGTGTTATCTTTCCGCACCTGTTTGCCATGCGGGTCGAGCCTGATCCCTAGGCCGAATAATGTTAGGGTTCAACGCCCTAATCATCGATCCCAGGGTCCAACGCCCTAATCAACACTCACAGGGTCCAACGCCCTATTCAGTGAAAGCGTGCATTGAATTTCAGTTCTTCGGTCTTTTCCCTAAACTCACGGTGAGTTAGAGCGGAATAATAACCGAACGCGAGTCGACTGGAATTCAGCCATTTGTAATTTGTATTTATTGTTTTCGAGAGCATTGTAAGGACTTTTATTTTGTACATTTTTTCTGTAAGAATTCCAGTCGATGAGCGAACGGTCCGAGAGATGAATTAATTGAATCGGTCTAATGCTTGCCCAGACACAAGTAAATCCAAGATTTCGCGGTTTTGGTTAACGCAGGGATTCAACCTCCATGGTTCGATGAACTGTAACGCAAGATTGTGAAACAACTCCCCGACATACGAATTTACTTCTCTCTCGACTTCTCAACCGACATCGTTTAATTTACCGAATCTCCGGTATCAAAACGTGCGAGCCGAGTGCAGCTTAATTTATGCGGTAAAACATAAAACATGCAAGCCTAGCAAACCAGAGTACCGAAAGGGCGTGCGAGATATAGGCCCGCACGTAACATGAACCCGCGAACACGAATTTTTCGGTTCCGCACAGATCAATGCCTTGACGACAAACTTTCCATACCCCTAGACCCGGGTAACTTATCCGCCCTCGACCTTTAGGTCGTAAAATGATAAGTGGCGACTCCTTCTCTCACGCGTGTCCGTCACGCCTCGACGAGAGTCCACATTCTGGTCCGTACAGCTTCGAATCACTGCGAACGGGTTGGGTACGAAGATGCCTTAGGTGGTGGGGGTAGGCCTCTGGATGAGCGCCGTATATTGCTCAATTGTGGGTGCCAGCTCTGTCCCCTGGAAGTTGAACACTGCATGTTGGGGATCCCAAAATTCGGTGGCGGTCCTCAAGAAGATCCAATCCACCGGGGTTTCAGTGAGCATGACCACGTCTCCGATAATGCCTTGAATGAAGGAGCAATCCACCGGGCGGAGTGTCCTCCAAATGCGCATGATTTCTTGCCTAGGCGGTGTGATTACTTCGAGCCTGAGGCCAAGAGCCGGGCGGTCCATCCTTACCCAAATGGAGGAGATATCGACTCAACGTCTTAAGAATCAAATCAATGTAATGTCCTGAGTCGTTTTGGAAATAATGCATGCAGTGCGGAAAGATAAACTATAACCGTATTCTTTACAGTATACATTACTCTTTTTCAAAGAAAACAACAAAAAGCCCGTCCTAGAAAAAAAACTACGAGCCGACTCAACGACTTGACTTTGGGGTCGGTTGACGGTATGGAGGCAAAGATTGGTCCGGCACGACGGTCCCTATGTATGCATGGTTTTTGGTGCTATTGGGAGAACCACTAACTAGGGATGGGGGCTCCCGATACAAGGGTGTGAATTCCTTGAAATCGAGCGAGGATCTTTGGGGGCCGGTTCGGTGGCATAGCCGACTCGATCCGTTCCCTTACTCGGAACCTCTGACTAACCTCGCTTCCTATTTTTGGTGTTGTACGGACCCGAATGTGGACTCTCGTCGGGGCCCGCATTGCGCGCTTTTGGATCGCGCGGCTTGGGAGTGTCCACCTTCCCGTGGGGACGCGTGACGGACACGCGTGAGAGAAGGAGTCGCCACTTATCATTTTACGACCCGTAGGTCGAGGGCGGATAAGTTACCCGAGTCTAGGGGTATGGAACACCTAGTTTGTCGTTAAGGCATTGATCTGTGCGGAACCGGAAAATCCGTGTTCGGGGGTTCATGTTACGTGCGGGCCTATATCCCGCACGCCCTTTCGGTACTCTGGTTTGCTAGGCTTGCATTTTTGTTTTATTTACCGCATGAATTAGGCTGCACTCGGCTCACACGTTTTGACACCGTAACTTCGATGAATTAAACGATGTCGGTGGAGAAGCTGAGAGAGAAGTAAACCCGAGTGTCGGGGAATTGGTTCACAATCTTGCGTTACAGTTCATCGAACCATGGAGGTTGAATCCCTGCGTGAACCGGAACCGCGAGTTCTTGGATTTACTTGTATCTGGGCAAGTATTAGACCGATTCGATTAATTCGACTCTCGGACCGTTCGCTCACCGACTGGAATTCTTACAGAATAAATGTACAAAATAAAATCCTTACAATGCTCTCGAAAACAATAAATACAAATTACAAATGGCCGAATTCCAGTCGACTCGCGTTCGGTTATTATTCCACTCTAACTCACCGTGAGTTTAGGGAAAAAGACCGAAGAACTGAAATTCAATGGACGCTCTCACTGAATAGGGCGTTGGACCCTGTGAGTGTTGATTAGGGCGTTGAACCCTAATATTATTCGGCCTAGGGATCAGGCTTGACCCGCATGGCAAACAGGTGCGGAAAGATAACACGCAACATCTTAATAATAGACAAAGTGTTTGTTATTATCGAGTGTACGTGTTTTAACAAGTTGTTAATCCGGGGTATTTTGGCATGCAAATCCTACCCTAGACAAACCAGCACGTGCCAATGTTTTAGCATTCGGCTTTGTTTTGAGAACCTGACAAAGAGAGTCAAATCTCATGTGTGTGGATTGATTTTACAGTTGTTCTGTATTGTGACACTGAATTTCCACTGAATTAGCCAAACTCGTGTTTTGACTCTAGATTTGGAATCTAGAATTCCTCCTAACCATTATCTAGTGTTTGGTTAGGTCGAGTGAAAGGTTAATCAGCATTTTGCATGTTTTCTGACAGAGATAACCGTTCTAGTTACCCGAGTCTATGTTAGGATGACAGAAACTCATCAGTTAGATAAGAAAAGGCTATGCAGATGAACCTGCACCTGAACAGGTAGCCCGTTCTTATCCCGTACTGTAGTGTTTCTGTCATGCTAACCTTAAGAGTGTTGTTGAATTGTGAAATGACGATTTTGCCCTTTATTTGAAAATTGTTTTCAGAAAAGGGGAAACATCGCAGTGCGGGCCACCTCGGCCTGTAGCAGGTGTCGACCAATTCCCTGGATCGTCCAGGGTTATGCAAGAACCCCGAAAAAGCCAAAGAACCGGTCGGTCTGCCCGGAAGTGATTTAGAAAGATCTTCTGCATCATGACCTGAGTTACCTGGAATCAGGTAAAAACTCAAGTTGAGACACAAAAGCCCTTTTCAGACGTCCATGCTACATCGGACCGCGCGTTTCGGGTTTTGAAATTGATAAGTTTGAACAGGGCACCGACATCATTTGACAACTCATCGACGCGAGTTATCAGTTAATGGCCAATTCGTGTAAACTTTATCAGTGTAAAGTGGGTTTAATCATGTGAGCGTCCCGATTAACCCGTTTGTGGAATTGATGCTTAAGGGTTATGCCGAATGCATTAATTGTGAAAACGATTCACGACTCGACGACCAAGACGATTCCATAAGGATCGAGGATAATTTGGTCCAATGACCGAAACTACCCTCATAACCGAATGGACCCGAATGAGTCATCGATACCCGAATCCATGCATGCTTTGTTTTGAAAAGACATTTTCATGCGATATTGCGACGATAATGTAAATTGCAAATTACACGAAAGCCGAGAACAGACTCAAAACGGGAAGAGGAAGCCTCATGCAACCCGTACGAGTCTAAGAGGCTCTCGGCCACTTCTCTTTGGAGATAGCCGAGAAGTCCCATGGCCCGAATGGGGTTCCACGAGGTTTACCCGTCTCGTTTCGAATCATTTCTCGCATGCTCAAACGACAAACATGATAAATGACACGATTAAACGAAAATCGGTATTGCCATGATTTGAATAACGCATTCGAACATACAAACATGCACAAACAAGTTATTTAAGGAATCGATAAAACAATACCGACTTCATGCATGTAAGAAAACACGAGAAGACTCGGGAATCGAACATGGATCGGGCTAAGAAGGTCGTTCTTAACCCGAGGAAAGCAAGCCAAGTCTCGGTTACCTCTTCTTGAGGCAAACCCGAGAGCTCTTTTGCTTATTTCGGGTCGGGAAGGTCTTCCGAGGGTCGATCCAAACGTTTCCCGACATGCTAACATGTTAATCGAGGATAAACATGCATGATATAATGTAAAAAGTGCATAAACATGAAGTCTTGCAAGTGAACATGCTTTGTGCACCATATTACTCCATAGCCATGCAAATAATGTAAAAAGCCCTAACTCCTCTAAGTCAAGAGTGATTTACCTAGCCTCGGGATACGAGGAAAGAGTCGGGGAAGTGTTCGAGAGTCGGGTGACTCGGTTGAACGCTTGAAAGAATGCTCGGGTGCAAGGACATGCACGTTCGGGGAGCTAGGTGCACGGGAGGCGGCGGCGTGGCGTGCGCGGGGCGCGCGCGGCGCGCGGCGGGCGCGCGGCTGTGCTCGCGGGCGCGCTGCTGTGCGCGCGTGTGCGCGGCTGGACGCGCGAGTGTGCAGCTACGGGTGCACTGTTCACCCGAGAGCACGATCTTCACCCGAAATGAGGAAATCAACCTGAAATGATGAGCAAATGACTTCAAACCAAAAATCTAATTTCATGAATGAACTCCTTGGGTCCAAAACATGTGGTCCATGGAGTTTGAGAAGTTTTGAACTTAAGTCGGGATGATGAACATCGGCTTCCGACTTAAGAAACTCAAAGCTTTCTTCGGGTTTGCTTCGATTTTTCTCTCTTGGTTTTGAAGTGTTGAAGCTTGCTGGTTCTTGGCTATGGAGTTGAGAGCTTTTCTTGAGGGAGAAAGCTTGGAGAGAGTGTGCAAGAGGAGAAGTGATTATCTTAATCACTTTTGGGCCATTTATAGGCAAAGCTAATGACACAATTAGCAAAAGCAAGTGCTCTTAACCCCCATGCTTAGAAAATATCAAGTCTCATCCTCTTCCATTGCATTAATGAAGAAGAGATAAGACATTGATGAGCATTGATGAGCATTGATGGAGGCTTGAGTGTTGTCTTCAAACTCTTGGATATTTTCAAGCAAGAGTGCAAGTTGGCTTCTTGCATTGAAGAAGAAGAAGAAGCTTCTAGAGTAAAGGGTGACTCATCTTGAATAGCCCGTGGGTCCCACGACCGAAGAGGAGAAACCGGGAAAAAGCTCGGGTCTCGATTGATCGCGCATTCGAAGTTCGTGGTTTGAATTGAACGTCGAATTATCGATATACGCGAGGAAATGGATTTAATGAGTCCGAGATTGGCATTTTCCGTGAGAAATTGCCAAATGTCTGTATGAGGCTTGGAAGCCGGTTTTGCTCCTTTTATGCATTCAGAGCGAGGTTACTCACTTCTGACAGCATATCTTGTATCTGCATCCCACGTCGGTCATTTTGACATAAATTGTCAAATTACGTGGGCCCTTGTCCCTTAAGCCGGTAAATACAAATATGGAGCCGGAGATGTCCTAGGAGGCCGAAACTGGATTTCTCAGATTGCTTTCTGAGTTTCTTGGGCTATCCGGAGATTACTGCGATCTCTGTTTGCTGAGATCGGGCCTCTAAGGATATGAAAAGTGCATCTGAGACCCTTAAAGCACTGCTCGAGGGGTCTAGATGAGTTGTGTGATTCATTCCGACAATTCCACATTGAGCCTTGAGAAGGCTAGCATTGTGTAAGGTAAGCATCCGGCATCAAGTTTCCCCAAAGAGGACCTCCGGATATGGATTTTCACTGAAAATGGCCTTTTGTGCCCCTCGGAGGTTACTCGGGAAACCGTGAAGGGTTTTGCTGTCTGTTTTGCCCAATTGCGAATGTCCGCTGGAGTTTTCAGGGCAATGTACTGTGAACTTCGTTTGCCGTAATTCCATCAGACCAATCTCCGGTTACGCTCTTCCGAAGAAGGGTATGCCCGTTTTGTCATTCGGAAGTCATTCAGAGTGTCTGTATGGCTTCTAAAAGACAATATGAAGCATTGCTCGTGCTCTGTATGATTGAGGGGCATGGCCGCATCTGATATTTGGAATTAACTTTTCTTCGAGAAACCGGCATTTTTGGACTTCCACTGAAAAGTTGTCTGTATACAGAAAGTTGTTCTGTATAGAGCAGATGATTTGCAAAATGCCTTTAGGGACACTTTTCATCTGTTTGGATTGGAGTGGATTTTTGGGGTCCAATATTGGCTATCTTCCGATTATCGAGCGAACTATCGGAAAATAGAACTATCCGTGTGATATACTAAAAATGCCGGTTTTGGATATTGCTGAGCTCTCTAGTCACTCTATTACCCTTTGGTGACCCCTGGAGTCCTTCTGTCATATGCATGTGTCATTTGCCCGATTTTGCCGACTTGAGGATGAATAGTGATTTTCTGCTCTGTTAAGTCGTTTTTCTGTATTCTGCTCAGGTTGTGGCTTGGATCATTGCTGTTATCATCGTTTGGAAAGGTGAGCCAAAATGGGGTGCTGACAGCTTGCCCCTCTTTGACTGCATGCTCGAGTAGAGGATGCAGCCAAAGACTTCAGAAGCGCCCCAATTTGATAGCAATGATTGACATGGAATTTCCGATAACAGTCTTCTCCCTCTTACTTTGGATATGTGGGGATGTTATACCTGATGCAGAAATGTAAAAGTTAGGATGAACCTGAGGGGATGTACCCCTAAACAGATAAGTAGTCGGGACGTACCCGAAGTGCAGGAAAGTAGTCGGGACGTACCCGAAATGCAGGAAAGTAGTCGGGACGTACCCGAAATGCGGAAAAGTAGTCGGGACGTACCCGAAATGAAGGGAAAGTAGTCGGGACGTACCCGAAATGCGGAAAAGTAGTCGGGACGTACCCGAAATGCAGGAAAAGTAGTCGGGACGTACCCGAAATGAAGAAAAGTAGTCGGGACGTACCCGAAGGGTTTGCAATATGCACGGGGCGCATACCGAATGAACAACATGGTTCAAAGACGCCTACCCAATGGACTTGCGGGGTGCGGGGCGTGTTGCCCGGCGGGTTTGCAAGGTGCGGGGTGTTTTGCCCGGCGGTTTGCATGGTGCAGAAAAGTAGTCGGGACGTACCCGAAGTGCGGAAAAGTAGTCGGGACGTACCCGAAGTGCGGAAAGTATTCGGGACGTACCCGAAGTGCAGAAAAGTAGTCGGGACGTACCCGAAGTGCGGGAAAGTAGTCGGGACGTACCCGAAGTGCGGGAAAGTAGTCGGGACGTACCCGAAGTGCTGGAAAGTAGTCGGGACGTACCCGAAGTGCGGGAAAGTAGTCGGGACGTACCCGAAGTGCGGGAAAGTAAATTGCATGGGATGCATTGCAAAAAGTAAATGCAAACGTTGGGGTGTTGCGTGAGGTGTGGAAGGAATCATTGTGATTCCTCTATCACTGAGCTTGTCCGTGCTGCAATCGATGTGGTGGCAGAATGCTTCGTTACTTGCCAACTGATTGCGATGCAACTGAGTGCCTGGAGTGCTGCTTTGAAGATTCTTCTTTTGGGTTGAGATTGTCACCCGTCACATGAAGTAGAGATGAATCGATCTTGGGGAAACATCTTCCAAGGAGCTTTGATTTGTCGGAGGCAGGCGTTGATGCTGGGACGAAGTCATTTCACTGAAGCCTTACCTCTGTGGCAGTGATGCGTTTGATCTGCCGAAAGTCGGGCTCGCCGCTAGGCGGTTACCTATTGGGCTGCCGGAAACCGGCTTTGCTGTTAAGGAATGATTATGCTTTGCCAGAGGCCAGCTCTGCTGCTTGGGCGGTCATGCTTTGACCTGCAAGAAGTTCGCCGAAAGTCGGCGTCTTGTATTGCGAGACTCGAGCTCTAAGACAGAGCGCCTACGTATCCCATGGAACCGGGAATCAGAGTCTGTCGTAGTTCATGCTGTTTGCAGTACCTGTGATCCTGACATTACTAGTAAATCATGTGAGAAATACTAACAAGTGATAGATACAGGTAAGCATGAAAATGTTGTTGCAACACGCAGATCTTCAGTTTTGGGTCACCTAAGTGACTCGTGAAGAATTTTGCTTTAATAATGCAGATGGGTCTCGTTCTCGGAGGCCTAGATGCGTGGCCTCCATGGGCTCCCATTAGCTATGTATTGGGCATATCGAGACATCCCCGACAATGCCCTAGCAGCTCTATCGGTTGTTCGACGCACCCGTCGGCTTTGAACCCTTCTCAATAGGGTACCGTAGGGCGGCTGCATTTGCAACTCGTTTGGAGATTTCTGTTTAGATTTGATCAGACTCGGTCTGACCATTTCCAGAATGCTATGACTAGACCTCGGAAAGGAATGTCTGGGATTTCGGCTTTGTAGTAGCCTGTTGAAGGGTGGCTGTGACCCATTTTGGGGTTATGCAAAGACAAAGAGAAAAGAGAAAGCTTGGGGGAACGCGCTGCCCCAAGCTAAAAGGATACACGAGTTCACGCCTGCAGCGAGATGTACCCATTTTCCTCTGTTCTTTTGTTGTGTAGACTATCCCAAACTGCTTGGATGGCACGCTCGGTTTGCCCACTGTGCTTGAGGAGGAATCCGCGCTGAACGGTTGAGCTGTATTAGAGGGCTGATCGAGGATCATGTTGGAGTAGATAATCTGGCCACTTCCGTTGAGGATCCCTAGTTCGCACGATGTGTGAGGAACCAGGGAGTCATTTTTATCCATCTCTCGTTTAACTCGCCTTTTGCTACGGTCACCCACCTCGGGGCCGTACCTCTCAACCTAAAGGGGATGAGCTCTCCTTTTGCCACGACCACCCTAGAGGGTTTCCGGTCGTGCCTCTCTTTTGCCCTAGCTTTTGCCTAGGCCGCCCCAAAAGGGGTTTTCGACCTAGCGGGCTCGATTCTTTTATCTCTCGAGTTTGTAAGGGCGAAGGGTTCGAAGGATTCAACCTCCGAGTGCATTGTGTTCTGTCTCAGTCGAGGAGTTGTGTCTGCTGCTTCCCCCTTTTATTTTTTATTTTTTTATTTTTTTTTCGGGGTTTATTGACTGCTTTTAAATTGGCGGGGCCGGTGCTTTTGGTGAACGTCGGCGTTGCCTTGTTTTGTTCTTTGGCGGGTTTTCCCCTCGTCTTTTCTCTCTCTCTTCATTGGCGGGTTTTTCCCACTTCTTTTCGCTCTGTTTTTTTTTTCTTTGCAGCTGGGGTTTGTTTTGTGCCCCGTGTCTTTGTTTGAAACTCCTCGACTTTGTATCGCCGAGGCCACTTTGGTGTGCTTTGCCTCGTGGAGACTTGTTGTGTGTTGCTAGCCCTATTTTGTGAGGACCGGCTTTCTTGGAAGTTTGACTCCCGTGCACTCGAAAGTTGAACTTCGCGTCATTTGCCCTTGCAATCTTCAAGTGAATTCCCCTATAGTCTAGAAGGAAAATACAAAATTGCCATAGGGAATCAGTGGCAGGGGTTGTCTTGGTGCTTGTTGTGGAGGAGGCCTGGTCTTGACGCAAATGACCAGGAGCGTTTCCAACGTCACTTGCTGGAGTGACCCACTATGGCGACCTCGGGACGAACTTCCACCAGGGAGGCCCCAGTGTACGTCGCTTGCCAAGGTTGTGTTGGCGCGAACTTCAACCGGGGATGCCCCAGTGTACGTCGCTTGGAAAAGTTGTGCTAGTGCGAACTTCAACCGGGGATGCCCCAGTGTACGTCTCTTGGAAATGCTTATCGTGGGTGGATGATGTCCGAGGTGTTCTCGGTGCAAGTGTTGAACGCGAATGCCCCGGTCTTTATCGTCGATGTGACTTGTGGTGGGCGGTTTGTGCAACTGTCGCCCCTGACCGTCTCATGTCGTCAATGTCAATTGAAATGGTTGTGTTGATGGCATATGGCTCGCTCAGTTGTTTTTGTCTTTAGCTTTGTAGGGGGTACCTCCGTGCTGAGCCCCTTCCCTGTCAAAGTATAAGGGAGGAGGCTCGAGAGGAGTTCTCGGAAGGAGTGAGCTTGTGCATCACTCTTCGCCTGTGACCGGCGTGTCCCTGTAAAAGATAACAAAGAAGATGGTGTGTTAGGCGACTATGCGGGGGAATATGTGGTAAGAAATATGGGGTGGACCCATGGGAAAATCCCTTTTGTCCCGCACGCGACCCATGGGGTGTCGCGTGTGGATGACATTTGTTTCCGGGAATGTAGTCATCACCACTCTGGAGTGGTTAGACCATGACTGAGGTCACATAAGCATGTTTTCCCTAATTGCGAGTAGGTATGAGCAGCCGTCTTAGGGAAGGCTCGAGGAGCCGGGTCCCATGAGGAGAGGTGAGTCGAACAGGTCCAACAGAACTAATAGGGCGTCTTCAAGACTGTCCTAATGCTCCATTGAAGGATGTGTTCATGTCGAGAGCCCATTTGTGGGAATGCATTTGAATGAAAGCAACAGAGAGTTTAAAGAAAACTGCGCTTGTTGCCCCAGTATTCAATCAGTGACCCCAACGGAGGAGGATGAGATCCATTTTTTTGATCGGAGGCATGATCGTGCTGGTATCTCCTACGACTGAGGGTTGGGTCATGCTCTGTTTGTGGAGCTGTCACTTTCGGTCTTTGTAGTGGAAGGATTAGACTTGCTCCTCGGAGTATCGCTTGGATGAATTTGAATCCAAGTCGATTTTTGGATTTCAGATGAGCCTGAAAGCAGTAAATGCGAGGCGTCAAAACCTAAAGGCAGTAACTGCCGGGCCGGAGCCCAAAAGTGGGGCCGAAACCCGATAGTGGCCGAAGCCCAAAAGTGGGGCCAAAGCCCGATGCGGGGCCAAAGTCTGATGCGGGGCCAAAGCCCGATGCAGTAAATGCGGGGTCGATAGGAAAGTGCAAGAAATGTGAAAGCAAAGGTCAATGCTAGGGAATAGCGCAGGGCGCTGCAAGGCGGTGACTCTAATTTGCTTGCGGTATTGCTCTGTGGAGCAAGGATGGGGACTTAGTGTTGAAATCCCAAGGAGCCGGATGAGAGACGTTTGTTGTCTCAATTGTGGTCGCTTAGTATTCAGGCTGTCTTCTTGTTGAGAATTTCCTGCAATAGGAAAAGAAAACAATGAAGGAGCATGAACTGTTCAGGATTTCAATGCAAGAGTGTAAGGAAGCGAACTGGCCTGGTAGGTGTCGTGCGAGCACACCGAGAGACATGCATTGATTCTTTGAGCGTGCGTGCATGAGTTAGTGTGAACATGCTTGGACATGTATGAGGCACGCTTAATCGTTGGTAGATGCGTGGGGTCATGTGGAGAGATGTGCGTCCAATCATGCGATGATGCTCTCTGTTAGTAAGAAGTTGTTGTTGGTTAGTTTCGCCTTGGAAGGTGGGTCAACCCTCGGTCCATAGCTCGCCTTGCCATGGAGGAAGAGTGAAGGTCGCAGGTGGCCTGCCCGCGAAGGTTGGCACGACTCGCCGGTCATGTGGGGTGGGTGGCCGGGATGGACGGCTTCTGGTCATAGCACATCTCGCTATGGAGAAGTGAAGACCGTGGGTGGTCTACCCGCAAAGGTTGGCACGACTCGCCTGTCGTGCGGGGTGGGTGGCCGGGATGGACGGCTTCTGGTCATAGTACATCTCGCTATGGAGAAGTGAATACCGCGGGTGGTCTACCCGCGAAGGTTGGCACGACTCGCCGGTCATGTGGGGTGGGTGGCCGGGATGGACGGCTTCTGGTCATAGCACATCTCGCTATGGAGAAGTGAAGACCGCGGGTGGTCTACCCGCAAAGGTTGGCACGACTCGCCTGTCGTGCGGGGTGGGTGGCCGGGCTGGACGACTTCTGGTCATAGTACATCTCGCTATGGAGAAGTGAAGACCGCGGGTGGTCTACCCGCAAAGGTTGGCACAACTTGTCTATCGTGTGGAAATGCGTTGTAGCCGCAACACAATAAATATATCAAATGTATGCAATGCATGAGTTTTGAAAGCTAATGTTGTCGTTCGCATCGATTCAAAGAGTTTAAAATACAATGCAGTTTGGAAAATAAATCCTTAAGTCGATCTTCCATCCCGCTCGGGGCACAAGTGAACATTGCCACGGAAAACACCAATTCCAGGCGAAAGCCAAGTGGAGATATCTATCCTAAGATGGGTGGGGACCTCCATGGGTCCTCTTCTTGGATCTCTCCAAGGTAGCGTTCGCACGTGCCAACTCCTGATCGCGTCTCTGTAACTCGACGCGTGCTTGTGATTCGATAAAGCAGAGAAGTTTCGTGGTTACTATCTCAATGCCTCCGGAGTATGCAAGTTCGGCATGCAGTTGATATCTGTGCACCCTGAGTAGGCGCGAGACTAAGACCAATCGAGTAGTACGGAGGTTAGGCTCCACAATGCCGTGGGAAATAGCAGTCCTGCCAATGAGGGTCCGATACTCCTCAATGATAGGCGTAAGCTCTATACCCTGAATGTTGAAGACCGCATGGGTTGGATCCCAGAACGTCACAGCTGCTCCTAGGAAATTCCAATCTACTCGGCGTGTGGAGAGCATGGGCACATCTCCGACGAAGGAAGTGATATAGTTTCAGTCAATTTGACGCAAGCTGGTCCATATGTGACTGATCTGTTCAAGCGGTGGCGTGATTCTGTCGAGGTGCAGAAAGGAAGCCGAATGCGACATCCCTTACCAAGATGTAAAGAAGATCAGCTTAGGACTCATCAATGCGAATGACACCCTAATTTTGAAAACTGTATGATGCATGAGTGCGAAAAATAAATGCCCATGGCTTAATAAAATTACAAGGTACATGTACACCGCTCTTGAAATGGAAAAGACTCAAGTGGCTCGTAGGCCGACTCGATAGACTGTTGCCGAAGTCGGGTAGAAGGCTTGCATGGAAGCATAGCACGATGCATGGTTCAGTGCTACAGGGACTGTGCTACCTAGGGATGGAGGCCCCCGACTCAAGGGTATCAATTCCTTGAAATCGGGCAGGATTCTTTTCAAGGCCTAAGCGACAGTCGAACCGCGCGCCGTACCCCAACTTCGAACCCCTGTCTAACCTAGCTTCCTAGATTGCCGCTCGTGGGATTTCAAGCGTGCTACCTAAATCCACTAGAATGATGCAATGCGAGTGCAGAAAAGTAAATGTGCAAGAAAAGTAAATGTCCGGAAAGCGATAAATAAACATGCAAGCAAGCAAACAGATCGAGCCTGAACCCACTAAGTATGTCCCCAGTGGAGTCGCCAAGCTGTACGGACCCGAATGTGGACTCTCGTCGGGGCCCGCATTGCGCGCTTTTGGATCGCGCGGCTTGGGAGTGTCCACCTTTCCGTGGGGACGCGTGACGGACACGCTTGAGAGAAGGAGTCGCCACTTATCATTTTACGACCCGTAGGTCGAGGGCGGATAAGTTACCCGAGTCTAGGGGTATGGAACACCTAGTTTGTCGTTAAGGCATTGATCTGTGCGGAACCGGAAAATCCGTGTTCGGGGGTTCATGTTACGTGCGGGCCTATATCCCGCACGCCCTTTCGGTACTCTGGTTTGCTAGGCTTGCATTTTTGTTTTATTTACCGCATGAATTAGGCTGTACTCGGCTCACACGTTTTGACACCGTAACTTCGATGAATTAAACGATATCGGTGGAGAAGCTGAGAGAGAAGTAAACCCGTGTGTCGGGGAATTGGTTCACAAACTTGCGTTACAGTTCATCGAACCATGGAGGTTGAATCCCTGCATGAACCAGAACCGCGAGTTCTTGGATTTACTTGTATCTGGGCAAGCATTAGACCGATTCGATTAATTCGACTCTCGGACCGTTCGCTCACCGACTGGAATTCTTACAGAATAAATGTACAAAATAAAATCCTTACAATGCTCTCGAAAACAATAAATACAAATTACAAATGGCCGAATTCCAGTCGACTCGCGTTCGGTGATTAGGGCGTTGAACCCTGTGCTCGATGATTAGGGCGTTGAACCCTAATATTATTCGGCCTAAAGATCAGGCTCGACCCGCATGGCAAACAGGTGCGGAAAGATAACACGCAACATCTTAATAATAGACAAAGTGTTTGTTATTATCGAGTGTACGTGTTTTAACAAGTTGTTAATCCGGGGTATTTTGGCATGCAAATCCTACCCTAGACAAACCAGCACGTGCCAATGTTTTAGCATTCGGCTTTGTTTTGAGAACCTGACAAAGAGAGTCAAATCTCATGTGTGTGGATTGATTTTACAGTTGTTCTGTATTGTGACACTGAATTTCCACTGAATTAGCCAAACTCGTGTTTTGACTCTAGATTTGGAATCTAGAATTCCTCCTAACCATTATCTAGTGTTTGGTTAGGTCAAGTGAAAGGTTAATCAGCATTTTGCATGTTTTCTGACAGAGATAACCGTTCTAGTTACCCGAGTCTATGTTAGGATGACAGAAACTCATCAGTTAGATAAGAAAAGGCTATGCAGATGAACCTGCACCTGAACAGGTAGCCCGTTCTTATCCCGTACTGTAGTGTTTCTGTCATGCTAACCTTAAGAGTGTCGTTGAATTGTGAAATGACGATTTTGCCCTTTATTTGAAAATTGTTTTCAGAAAAGGGGAAACATCGCAGTGCGGGTCACCTCGGCCTGTAGCAGGTGTCGACCAATTCCCTGGATCGTCCAGGGTTATGCAAGAACCCCGAAAAAGCCAAAGAACCGGTCGGTCTGCCCGGAAGTGATTTAGAAAGATCTTCTGCATCATGACCTGAGTTACCTGGAATCAGGTAAAAACTCAAGTTGAGACACAAAAGCCCTTTTCAGACGTCCATGCTACATCGGACCGCGCGTTTCGGGTTTTGAAATTGATAAGTTTGAACAGGGCACCGACATCATTTGACAACTCATCGACGCGAGTTATCAGTTAATGGCCAATTCGTGTAAACTTTATCAGTGTAAAGTGGGTTTAATCATGTGAGCGTCCCGATTAACCCGTTTGTGGAATTGATGCTTAAGGGTTATGCCGAATGCATTAATTGTGAAAACGATTCACGACTCGACGACCAAGACGATTCCATAAGGATCGAGGATAATTTGGTCCAATGACCGAAACTACCCTCATAACCGAATGGACCCGAATGAGTCATCGATACCCGAATCCATGCATGCTTTGTTTTGAAAAGACATTTTCATGCGATATTGCGACGATAATGTAAATTGCAAATTACACGAAAGCCGAGAACAGACTCAAAACGGGAAGAGGAAGCCTCATGCAACCCGTACGAGTCTAAGAGGCTCTCGGCCACTTCTCTTTGGAGATAGCCGAGAAGTCCCATGGCCCGAATGGGGTTCCACGAGGTTTACCCGTCTCGTTTCGAATCATTTCTCGCATGCTCAAACGACAAACATGATAAATGACACGATTAAACGAAAATCGGTATTGCCATGATTTGAATAACGCATTCGAACATGCAAACATGCACAAACAAGTTATTTAAGGAATCGATAAAACAATACCGACTTCATGCATGTAAGAAAACACGAGAAGACTCGGGAATCGAACTTGGATCGGGCTAAGAAGGCCGTTCTTAACCCGAGGAAAGCAAGCCAAGTCTCGGTTACCTCTTCTTGAGGCAAACCCGAGAGCTCTTTTGCTTATTTCGGGTCGGGAAGGTCTTCCGAGGGTCGATCCAAACGTTTCCCGACATGCTAACATGTTAATCGAGGATAAACATGCATGATATAATGTAAAAAGTGCATAAACATGAAGTCTTGTAAGTGAACATGCTTTGTGCACCATATTCCTCCATAGCCATGCAAATAATGTAAAAAGCCCTAACTCCTCTAAGTCAAGAGTGATTTACCTAGCTTCGGGATACGAGGAAAGAGTCGGGGAAGTGTTCGAGAGTCGGGTGACTCGGTTGAACGCTTGAAAGAATGCTCGGGTGCAAGGACATGCACTTTCGGGGAGCTAGGTGCACGGGAGGCCGGCTGGCGTGCACTGTGCGCGCGGCTGGACGCGCGGGCGCGCGGGCGCGCTGCTGTGCGCGCGTGTGCGCGGCTGGACGCGCGAGTGTGCGGCTACGGGTGCACTGTTCACCCGAGAGCACGATCTTCACCCGAAATGAGGAAATCAACCTGAAATGATGAGCAAATGACTTCAAACCAAAAATCTAATTTCATGAATGAACTCCTTGGGTCCAAAACATGTGGTCCATGGAGTTTGAGAAGTTTTGAACTTAAGTCGGGATGATGAACATCGGCTTCCGACTTAAGAAACTCAAAGCTTTCTTCGGGTTTGCTTCGATTTTTCTCTCTTGGTTTTGAAGTGTTGAAGCTTGCTGGTTCTTGGCTATGGAGTTGAGAGCTTTTCTTGAGGGAGAAAGCTTGGAGAGAGTGTGCAAGAGGAGAAGTGATTATCTTAATCACTTTTGGGCCATTTATAGGCAAAGCTAATGACACAATTAGCAAAAGCAAGTGCTCTTAACCCCCATGCTTAGAAAATATCAAGCCTCATCCTCTTCCATTGCATTAATGAAGAAGAGATAAGACATTGATGAGCATTGATGAGCATTGATGGAGGCTTGAGTGTTGTCTTCAAACTCTTGCATATTTTCAAGCAAGAGTGCAAGTTGGCTTCTTGCATTGAAGAAGAAGAAGAAGCTTCTAGAGTAAAGGGTGACTCATCTTGAATAGCCCGTGGGTCCCACGACTGAAGAGGAGAAACCGGGAAAAAGCTCGGGTCTCGATTGATCGCGCATTCGAAGTTCGTGGTTTGAATTGAACGTCGAATTATCGATATACGCGAGGAAATGGATTTAATGAGTCCGAGATTGGCATTTTCCGTGAGAAATTGCCAAATGTCTGTATGAGGCTTGGAAGCCGGTTTTGCTCCTTTTATGCATTCAGAGCGAGGTTACCCACTTCTGACAGCATATCTTGTATTTGCATCCCACGTCGGTCATTTTGACATAAATTGTCAAATTACGTGGGCCCTTGTCCCTTAAGCCGGTAAATACAAATATGGAGCCGGAGATGTCCTAGGAGGCCGAAACTGGATTTCTCAGATTGCTTTCTGAGTTTCTTGGGCGATCTGGAGATTACTGCGATCTCTGTTTGCTGAGATCGGGCCTCTAAGGATATGAAAAGTGCATCTGAGTCCCTTAAAGCACTGCTCGAGGGGTCTAGATGAGTTGTGTGATTCATTCCGACAATTCCACATTGAGCCTTGAGAAGGCTAGCATTGTGTAAGGTAAGCATCCGGCGTCAAGTTTCCCCAAAGAGGACCTCCGGATATGGATTTTCACTGAAAATGGCCTTTTGTGCCCTCGGAGGTTACTCGGGAAACCGTGAAGGGTTTTGCTGTTTGTTTTGCCCAATTGCGAATGTCCGCTGGAGTTTTCAGGGCAATGTAGTGTGAACTTCGTTTGCCGTAATTCCATCAGACCAGTCTCCGGTTACGCTCTTCCGAAAAAGGGTATGCCCGTTTTGTCATTCGGAAGTCATTCAGAGTGTCTGTATGGCTTCTAAAAGACAATATGAAGCATTGCTCGTGCTCTGTATGATTGAGGGGCATGGCCGCATCTGATATTTGGAATTAACTTTTCTTCGAGAAACCGGCATTTTTGGACTTCCACTGAAAAGTTGTCTGTATACAGAAAGTTGTTCTGTATAGAGCAGATGATTTGCAAAATGCCTTTGGGGACACTTTTCATCTGTTTGGCATTGGAGTGGATTTTTGGGGTCCAATATTGGCTATCTTCCGATGATCGAGCGAACTATTGGAAAATAGAACTGTCCGTGTGATATACTAAAAATGCCGGTTTTGGATATTGCTGAGCTCTCTAGTCACTCTATTACCCTTTGGTGACCACTGGAGTCCTTCTGTCATATGCATGTGTCATTTGCCCGATTTTGCCGACTTGAGGATGAATAGTGATTTTCTGCTCTGTTAAGTCGTTTTTCTGTATTCTGCTCAGGTTGTGGCTTGGATCATTGCTGATATCATCGTTTGGAAAGTTGAGCCAAAATGAGGTGCTGACAGGTGCTTGTGGGATTTCGGACAAGGTACCTAAAAACCCGCTAGAATGATGCGATGCAAATGTGTAAAGTAAATGTGCGCGAAAAAAATGTGCTTAAAATAAATGTGCAGAAAGCGATAAATAAACATGCAAGCAAGCAAACGGAGTTGAGCCCGAACCCACTAAGTATGTCCCCAGTGGAGTCGCCAAGCTGTGCGCACCCAAATTTTAATCTCGTCGGGGCACGCATGCGCGAAGCCAATGCAACGCGGCTTGGGAGTGTCCACCTTCCCGGGGACGCGCGACGGACACGCATGAGAAGGAGTCGCCACTTACTTCTTACGACCCGTAGGTCAAGGGCCGTTAAGTCGCCCGGGTCTAGGGGTACGGGGTACACCTAAATACTAAAGCAATGGTCATACGGAACCGAAAATTCTGAATTCGGGGGTTCTATTATGTGCGGGCCTATATCCCGCACGCCCTTTCAGTACTTTAGTTTGCTAGGCTTGCCGTTTTGTTTATTTACCGCGTAATTTAAGGTTGCACTTGACTCGTCCGTTTTGACACCGTAAAGTCGATGAATTGATCAAGTTGGGCCAAGAATCCGAAAGATGAGTAGGCTTGTGCGTCGAGGAATCGGTTCACTATCTTCGCATTACAGTTCGTCGGACCGTGATGGTCGATTTCCTGCGCGAACCGAGACCACGAGTATTCGAGTTTACTCCTCTCTTAGTAACAATAGACCAACCTGACCAGTTCGACACTCGGACCTCTCGCTCGCCGATCGGGGATCCTTACAAATGAATGAATGAATGTACAAACAAATCCTCGCAATGTTCCCTCGAGTAATTACAAAATACAACTGAATAAGTGAATGGATCCCGATCGGTTTGCATTGGGCCAATATTCCGCTTCGGCTCACCGTATGTTTTGAATAACCGATAAATAAATTAAGGCAACGCGGGCTCAAGGAGCCGGGGGTCGGGTCAGATCAAGCCAACGGTCTGCAAGAGAACCGATTGGTTCCAACTGTAACCGTTGGACCGATCGAGCTCCCAGGTGATATCTAAACGCGTTTCACACATCCAATCCAAGTTGCCTTCCACATAGGCCAAACTCAGAGTGTGATGGTGACTCGAGGCTAGATCTCATTCTGCACTCGGGTTGCACGTGCTCAGTGAGTTAGGAGGCATTGGACCTCGTGTTCGGTGATTTGGGGCGTTGGGCCCCATGCGATACGTAACCTACGGGCTCGGGCCCGAACCGCAACAAGTAAACAAAAGCAAATGGAAAACAGAAGAAAACTGCTAAAACTGATGAAAAACAGACAAGAACAGATAAATACAGATAAATACAGACAAGTTGTATATTTAGGCCGAATGTACGTGAGTTAATCAGTTATTAACCGGGGTTGATTAGCAAACAATGTATCTAACCTAGGCAAACAAAGAGGTGGGCTGGAATAAGGTTTTAGGCCAATTACATGTGTGAATTTGTTTTAGAACTCTATTCAGTGAGGTGTCACTGCAGTTTCACCGAATTTGCCAAACTCGTATTTTGACTCTAGATTGAAATCTAACATTCCGCCTATCCGTTATCTAATGTTTGATTAAGTCAGATGCATGATTAATCCGATTTTTCGTGTTTTGGCAACAGAAATGATGATGCCCGCCACCGAATCTACAATTGGGAGATGGGAACACCGAAAGCGGACGGAATGGGCCGTGCGAATGAAACTCGTGTCCGAACGGGTTGCCCCTTTCCGTCCATAGATCGAGGTGTTTCCGACTCCCTAATGCCTTGGATATCGACGAATCGCGGAAAGACGACTATGCCCTTGGTCTGTAAAACGTGTGTAGTTCACATATATATTAAAGATCGTGTGACACGAAGAGGTTCAAGAAGGACTCGCACGTCTAGACTCGAACCGCCTCAAATTGGGCCCAAACTCGAGTCATAGTACGCGAGTACTCGCTCGACACGATTCTATTCGTGTTACACGTCTCGGTGTGTTGAAATTGTGAGCTTTTAAAGAAAAGGGCATTTCTGTCATTCCGTGAACCATCGATGCGTTTACGAGTTAATAATCAATTTATCTAATTCTTTGGTCTTAAGTGATTTAATTAATCAAATGACGCGTCCCGTCTTTCCCTATTTGTGAAATTATTCGATGGCGATGATTTTATGTCGGGGGATTATGGACTTAACAGATTATCTTCCAAGACCAACTCTCTTAGAGGGTGGTTAGCACATGATCAACGATAAAAATGTGAGACATGAATACAATCAATTCCAAGGGACGATTCCGGTCATATCTTGCATACATAATACATCAAACACAAGGACAGCTGTGCGCACCCGAATTTCATCTCGTCGAGGCACGCATGCGCGCGCCTAAGCAAACGCGGCTTGGGAGTGTCCACCTTCCCAGGGAAGCGCGACGGACGCACGTGAGAAGGAGTCGCCACTTGCCATTTTACAACCCGAGGGTCGAGGGCCGGCAAGTTACCCGGGTCTAGGGGTACGGGGTACACCTAAATGCTAAGGCAATGGTCGTACGGAACCGAAAATTCCGAATTCGGGGGTTCTATTACGTGCGGGCCTATATCTCGCACGCCCTCTCGGTACTCTAGCTTGCTAGGCTTGCCATTTTGTTTATTTACAGCGTGATTTAGAGTTGCGCTCGACTCGCCCGTTTTGACACCGTAAATTCGATGAATTGATCAAGTTGGACCAAGAGTCCGAAAGATGAGTAGGCTTGTGCATCGAGGAGTCGGTTCACTATCTTAGCGTTACAGTTCATCGAACCGTGATGGTTGATTCCCTGCGTGAACCGAAACCACGAGTATCCAAGCTTACTCACCCTTTGGTGGCGATAGACCAACTTAACCGATCCAGCACTCGGACCTCTCGCTCACCGATCGGGGATCCTTACAAGGAGATGAATGAACATACAAATAGAATCCTCACAATGTTCTCTCGAACAATTACAAAGTATAACCGAATAAGTAAATGGATCCCGATCGGTTTGCATTGGGCCACTATTCCGCTCCTGCTCACCGTGTATTTTGAATAACCGATAAATAAATTAAGGCAACGCGGGCTCAAAGAACCGGGGGTCGGGTCCGATCGAACCGTCGGTTTGCAGAAAAACGACTTGTTTCCACTATAACCGTTGGATCGATCGAGCTCCCGGGTGATATCTAAACACGTTTCACGCGCTCAATCCAAATCCGCCTTCCACATAGGCCGTATTCGGAGTGTGACGGTGAATCGAGGCTAGATCCCATTCCGCACTCGGGTTGCACGCGCTCGGTGAGTTAAGAGGGGGTGGACCTCGTGTTCGGTGATTTGGGGCGTTGGACCCCATGCAACACGTGACTTATGGGTTCGGGCCCGAACCGCAATAAATCATCAAAAGCAAGAATGAAACGGAAGAAAACTGATGTAACTGACACGATACAGAAAGCAACTGACAATTGTCGGTGAATACAGACAAGTGGTGTATTAAGTCGAATGTACGTGATTTAATTAGTTATTACCCGTGGTTGATTGGCAAACAATGCATCTAACCTAGGCAAACATAGAGGGCGGGCTAGGATAAGGTTCTAAGCCGATTACATGTGTGTGTTTGTTTTATGACTCTTATTCAGTTAAGTGTCACTGCGGTTTCACTGAATTAGCCAAACTCGTGTTTTGACTCTAGATTGGAATCTAATATTCCACCTATCCATTATCTAATGTTTATTTAAGTCAAGTACATGATTAATCCGGTTCTTCGTCTTTTTCAACTGAAATAAAAAGGTTCACCACCGAATCTACGATAGGAAGATAGAAACACCGAAAGTGAATGGAATGGGCCGTACGAATGAAACTCGCACCCGAACGGGCCGTCCCTTTCCGTCCATAGATTGAGGTGTTTCCGACTCCCTAAAGCCTAGGATATCGATGAATCACGGAATGACGACTATGCCCTTGAGTGGTAAAACATGTGATGTTCATATATAAATTAAAGATCGTGTGACACGAAGAGGTCTAAAGAGGACTCGCGCATCTCGACTCGAGCCGCCTCAAATTGGGCCCGGACTCGAGTCATAGTACGCGAGTACTTGCTAGACACAATTCTATTCGTGTTACACGTCTCGATGTTTTGAAATTATGAGCTTTTAAGGAAAAGGGCATTTCCGCCGTTCCATGAACCATCGATACGTTTACGAATTAATATTCAATTTGTCCAATTATTTAGTCCGAGTGATTTAATTAATCAAATGATGTGTCCCATTTCTCGTTTGTGGAATGGTTTAGTGATTGAGGAGTTAAACCTTGATTATTATGGGCTAATGAGATGATTGTTCGGGGTTAATGCGCCTAACATGTAAATTAATCGTGAAGCTAATGATTTAAACAAAAAATATAATTGCAATCAATTACAAGAATCGGTTTTAATCGTTTCTTGCATGCGTAAGACGCCAAACATAATAAGAACACACACATTTACAAAGTCGATGCCACCATGGTCTTGGAATCACAAATAAACATGTAATACAAACACAAACATGATATATAATGGAATCAATAAAATGGCATCGGCACGAAAAACGAGGTAAATCGTAAATGTAATAAACATGAAAACAGAGTCGGATCAGGGTCAAGGGGTCTATTTTGGATCTAGATTCAGTTTGGAGAGGGCTAAATTAGACCAAAAAAAAAACAGTGTGATCTGATTTGTCGAATATACGAAAAGTTCGGTAAATAATTTTTATTTGGAGTTTCAGCGCCCATAAAAATATGAAATTTTGTGTGGAACCTTAAAATAACATCAGGAATGTGTGGTAAAAATTTCAGTTCATTTTGAAGTCGGATGGTTCGCGAGATCTATCAAAATCAGATCGGAAACACCGAAATAACGGGTAAACATTTTTATCCGGAGATCCAGTGCACAGAAAAATCTGAAATTTTGTATGGGGACTTAAAATATCATCAAGTGTCTGTGGTAAAAATTTCAGCTCATTTCGAACTTGGATGATTCACGAGACACATCAAAATCTGGCCGAGAATACCGAAATACCGGGTAAACATTTTTTATCCAGAGATCCAGCGCCCAGAAAAATCTGAAATTTTATGTGGGGACTTAAAATAACATCAAGAGTCTGTGGTAAAAATTTCAGCTCATTTCGAAGTCGGATGGTTCACGAAGTTGCTCAAGGGCCTAACCCGGGATCTAAGGAAAATCATGCGAAATGAGCCCCTAACACCCCATATCAAACAAATATCGAAGAACCTAGCTTCTCTAAGTCATAGAGGAGTCTTACCTAGCCTCGGAACACGAGGAAGGAGTCGGAGAAGTGGCTGTGGGAGTCGCAAGACTCGGCTTGAAGTCGCGGAAGTAGCAATCCGAGAGAAAACAGCCGCGGCTAGTCTCGGGAGAACGGCTTGGCACGCGAGCTCCGGGCACGGCACGGTGCAAGGTCGGGCTCGTTGGACTCCTAAGAGGTAGATCTAGACGAGCACGGGCAGACCCGAGCGTGCCGAGCCCTAGACAAGCTTGAAAAACGTGAGAGAAGTTCGGGTATGAACACGGAAAACCCGGTAAGTGAAAAACAATGAAACGGAGGTTGTGCACGGTGGATCGGCCCTCGGATCGTGACCACCTCTTCACGAGAGAGGGTGAGGGTTGTGAGGAACCCTTTGAACGTGATGGCATGACTCTCCGAAGTCGCGGGAGAAAATGGCACGTCGAGGAGCTCGGTTGCACACGGCTTGGAGACTCGGGACCCGATTACAACTTTGGCTGGAAAGTGATGTTAGGGACCTCAAATGGAAAATCTAAGCCCGGAAACGGACTTAGGGGATGGAAAATAGGTAGGCTAGGGAGTTTGGTGATTTTTGGTTTAAGTCGGGTCGGGTGGTTACCGGAATACCGGGTGGTTTTCCGACGGTTTTGGCCGGTTTCGGCCTTGCCAAGGAGTGGTACGAGCTGTGGGAGTGGGCTGAAAGTTGAGAGGATTTTAGAGGGAGATTGGCTTGAGAGAGAAGGAGAATGAAGAAGTGATTAAGTCTAATGATCAATGGGAACTTATAGGGAGGCTTAACGGTGTGATTAAATGATGTTAAGTGCGGTTTTTTGTATGCTAAACTAGGGCTGCAGAATTTCAATGGGATTAAGGGGGAAAGTGTCACATTGAGTGTGGGGAAAGGAAGAGGAGTTGATGGGAAGTGATGGAGTGATGGATGGGTGTAAGTGTGTAAGAAAAAGTGATGGGTGTAAGAGCCAAAATTCAAATTGTGTGGAGGGGGAGCTTTGGAGCCGACGGGTGAGAGAGCTTGAGCCGCAGCTTGGGCTGTCAATTCGGAGCCGAGGGTTGAGCCGTGGCTTGGGGTTGAGCCGCGGCTTGACGGCTTGGCTTGGCTGAGCTGTGGGTCCCGTCTGATTGAGATAAAAGCCAGAAAATGCTTGAAACCCGATTGAGCTTGCATCCGACCTCCGATGTCCAATTAATTTGAAGATTTGGAATGCTTGAACTACGAGGATTTGAATGAGCCCAATATCGCCGTACGTCGTGTGAACGAACGTACGGGTGACTCGGCGCTTCAAGAGTCGGTTTTGCCCTGTTCGGACGTTCGGAGTGGAATTTAATGCCCTTCGACCTCCGATTGACCTCTGTGCATCCTTGCATTTGTTTTGACGATCCTTTTGCCCCGCGGGGGATCGTTGGCCCGTTGTCCTCGGTCGGGGACCGTTGGCCCGGGAAGGCCTAGGGACTTCGGCCGGGATTTTCTCAGTGTGCCCTGAATGCCTTGAGGTGCTTGGAGGTTATCGTGAGGTACTCAGAGATCGTTGTCGTCTCTGCTTTCCGTGGAAATACCCGAAGGTTCACCGAGAGGCGTTCGTGATCACTGAAGCGTACTTCGGGAGATTGAGCCGAGTTTCGGAAGGTTGTCTGAAACTTGTTCCCCGGCCCTGGTGGTCCCTGGGCGCCTGTAGACCCGTTTTGAGGGGCTGTTTGCTTGTCAGTGGAGCGAACCCCTGGAGCTCTGTCAGAAAAGGCGTCCGTGGGGGATCGGGGTGTCCCGGCTTAAGCAGGATGTCCCGGAAATGCGTCCGGACGTGTCATTAGTCATTTTGGACTGGGAGGGATTTTTGGAGCCCCATATTGGGCACCTTTCAGTGCTTCGGTGACTCAGTGATGAATAGTGCCACAGTGCCAGCTCCGTTGTTTTCGGGATTCCTCGCTCGTCTGTTCTTCTGACTGCTTTCTTTCGCCTTTCTCAGTGGACCGTGTTTTTCTTTATTGTCCATGACCCCGTGCCCGCCTATTTGCCTCCGATTGCCGGGCGATGAATAGTGTCCCGAGCTTCAGTCGAGAATCCTTGTGCGGGAAGCCGGTGGGCCAAAATGGGGTGCTGACAACAGCACATGTTTCGGTGAAAGGGAAAGGAAACCGACGCCGTCAAGATCTCTAAACACAACCGAACACACAAACGAACACATATCATACATAAAGTAAAGGAAACAACAAGAACGGCGTCGATTCATGCGATGGTAAAATGTGTAAAATACGGGAACCGATCTATTTCGGAACGAAAGAAGCCTCCTTGGACCCGTGTGGTCCAAAGAGACTCTCGGCCACATCTCCTCAAGAGTGGCCGTGAGTCTCCATGGCTCACACGGGTCAAGGAGGGTTCTCCAATCCCGATTTAAATCCTTTCCTGCCATGCTAATACGTTACACGTGGGAACCAAGGGAAGAGGAGACCGCTTCTAGCCTCGGAGGAACCAAGGGAGCTCAAGGGTCCCTCCCTTGGGACTAGGTTGTGGGTCCCCATGGTTCGACCGCGGCTTAGGCGTCTCTCTTACCTCGATCCTAGCCGTTTCCCATCGTGGCACATACATTCATGCAACATATAAGCGAGATATAGGGGACGTATGTGCATGGGGTTGCATGGAAATGCTTGGATCCATAAAAAAAACCTAACTTGCATGCAATACACGTATATATCACCTTATCACCCCACAACAAACGAAGATTGAAGACCTAACCCTTTTTAAGTTGTAGAGGGGTGTTACCTAGCCTCAATACACAAGAAGAAGAGTCGGGGAAGCGGCAATGGGAGTTGGAAGACTCGGCTAGACGTCGAAGGCAAAAGGCACCTGCAAGGTGGCGTCCGTGGTAGCTCGGGAAAATGAGGTCGGCACGCTAACTCCGACCACGGCACCAAGTGAGATCGGGTTCCTCGGACTCCTAAGGGACAGATCTAGACGTTCATGGACAGTCCCGAACGTGCCGAAGCCTGGACAAACCCGAAATGATGAGAGAAAACTCGATAAGAAACGGTGGACCCGGTAAAGAGAAAATGGATGAAATGGGGGTTGTGCACGGTGGTATGGCCCTCGGACCGTGACCACCTCTTCACGGGGGAGAGTGAGGGTTGTGAGGGACCCTTTGAATGTGATGGCACGACTTGCCAAAGTCGTGGGAGGAAATGGCATGTGTGGAGAACTCGGATGCGCCGGAGGAACCGCCTAGGGACCCGATGGTGTTTACGGTTGGAACGTGGGGTTGGACGCTTCAAACCGAAAATCCAAGCCCGGAAATGGACTTAGGGTGTGGGAAATATGTGGGCTAGGAAGTTTGGTGATGTTTGGCTTAAGTCGGGTCGGGCGGTGATCGGAATACCGGGTGGTTTTCGGTTGATTTTGGCCGGTTTCGTCCACGAAGTAGGCTGTGCGAGGATGAGGCAGTGGGCTGGGGGTTGAGAGGATTCTAGAGGGAAGTTGGCTTGAGAGAGAGTGGAGTTCCAGAAGTGATTAAGCTTAATGATGCAAGGGCTTATAAAGGGGAGCTTAATGAAGCAATTAGGAAAAGTTAAGTGTGCTTAGGGGGAGTTTAATGGGCTGCCGAAAATTAAAGGGAGGTTAGGGAGGGGAAATAGTCATGTTGAGTGAAGGGAAATCAAGAGGATAGGTGATGGGAGGTGATGGATGTGAGTGTGTGTAAGAAGATATTTGAATTGTGTGGTGGAGGGAAGAGGCTTGGGGTTGAGCCGCCGGTGGGGAGAGACTTAGCCGCGGTTGTCACGGCCTGATGGTTCAGCTTAGGTGAGCCATGGCTGGCCGTGGGTCCCACTTGGCTTGGAGAAGAGCCGGAAGAAGCTCGGGGCTCGATTGATCGCGCGTCTGATCTCCGAGGTCCGATTAATTGATAAATTTGGCATGCTTGCATGAATGGAATTTAAATGAGCCCAATATCGCCACATTTCATGTGAATGAATGTTCGGGTGGTTTTGCACTCTGAGAGTCGGTTTTACCTCGTTTGGACATTCAGGGTGGAGTTGACCGTTCGTGTTCTCCAATAGCTCCTTTGTGCATTGTAGTGCTCATCTCAGTAAGCTTTTTGTCTCGTGCAGGATCGGTGGCTCGTCGTCCCCGACTGAAGACCATTAGTCGGAGGAGACCTAGGGACCCGCGATCGGGGTTTTTTCAGTGTTTCCCGAATGTCCCGAGGTGTTTGGAGACTGTTGTGGCCTCTGTTTGTCAGAAACATGCCCCGAAGAATTGCCAAGAGGCGTTCGTGACCACTGAAATGTCACTCGGGAGACCTAACTGATTTGCTTGGCCCGAGGCGAAATGATTTCCCTAATCCTAAGAGTTGTAGGGAATGAGTGGTCTGAAGCTCGGACGTCAACTTTCCACCGAATAAGCTCTGAGTGTTAGATTCTGTTTGGAAGGGTCCCTTTTTCCAGGTCGAGGTCCACTCAGGAGACCAAGTCAAATTCCGAAAGGCAATCTGAAACTTGTTTCATGGCCCTAGTGGACCTAGGGCATGTGTAGGCCTGTCTCCGAGTGTCGATTGCTCGTTCATGGATCGGGCGCCTCGGGGGCCCTGTCAGGAAGACGTCTGTGAATGTTCGGGAGTGCCCCGGCTTAAGCAGGATGCTTCTGAAATGTGCCCGGACATGCCATTGGTCATTTTGGCACCAAGAGGGATTTTTACAGTCCCATATTGGATACCTTCTGACGCTCCGATGATCCGGTGATGAATAGTACCCAGTGCCAGCTCCTGTTGCTTCGGGGCTCGTCGTTTGTTTACTCTTCCGATTGCCCTCCTGTGCTTTTCTAGTGGACCCTGCTTCTCTCCTGTAATTCATGACTCTGTGCCCGCATGTTCGCCACCGGTTTTCCGATCATGAATAGTGACTCGAGCTTTGTTCAGAAGTCCTCTATTGGAGTCAGTGGACCAAAATGGGGTGCTGACAGGTGATACTTCACAAAAAATTTTGATCTACTCGAAACCTTGCATTCTTCCACTTGCACTAAAGGTAGTAACAGGACTGAGCGCACGAGGCCGAAAGGGCTTGCATGGCTTTGTAGCCAAATTTACAAAAGGATTTTGGACCCCCTCAACCTTCGATCAACTGTTCGCGTAATGCGGTCAAGCGACCGAATGGTCTCAGCCACTAAGGCTACCTCATGCCCGCGGCCTTCGACCACTTGGAGGACGACATTAGCCAGAGTTGCGTCTATGCGATTGGCTATGCTAGGGGATAAAAGGGTTCCAAAAATAAGGAGCAAAACTGCATGGCATAAATTTGCTTGAAAAATGTCCCCTCAAACCTCGCGTGCTCGTATTCGATAAAGCATAAAAGTTTCATGGTTACTATCTCAGTGCCCCCAAAGTATGCAAGTTCGGCATGCAGTTGAGATCTGTGCACCCTGAGTAGGCGCGAGACTAAGACCAGTCGAGTAGTACGGAAGTTGGGCTCCATAATGCCTTGGGCAACCGCAGTCCTGCCAATAAGGGTCCGATACTCCTCAATGGTAGGTGTGAGCTCTGTACCTTGAATGTTGAAGATAGCATGGGTTGGATCCCAGAACGTCACAGCTACTCCTAGGAAATTCCAATCTACTCAACGTGTGGAGAGCATGGGCACATCTCCGACGAAGGCAGTGATATAGTCTCGGTCAATTTGGCGCAGGCTAGTCCATATGTGACTGATCTGCTCAAACGGTGGCGTGACTCTGTCGAGACGTGGAAAGGAAGCCGAGTGCGACATCTCTTACCAAGATGAAAGGAAGATCGGTTTAGGACTCATCAATGCAAATGACACCCTAATTTTGAAAACTGCATGATGTATGAGTGCGGAAAAAATAAATGTCTATGGCTTAATAGAAATTACAAGGTACATGTACACCGCTCTTAAAATGAAAAAAACTCAAGTGGCTCGCAGGCCGACTCGATAGACTGTTGTTGAAGTCGGGTAGACGGCTTGCATGGAGGCATAACACGATGCATGGTTCGGTGCTATAGAGACCGTGCTACCTAAGGATGGGGGCCCCCGACTCAAGGGTGTCAATTCCTTGAAATCGGGCGGGATTCTTTTCAAGGCCTAAACGACAGTCGAACTGTGCGCTGTACCCCAACTTCGAACCCCTGTCTAACATGGGTTGCCTAAAACCGGACGTGGGACGCGACCCATAAGTACCTAGTGCTAGCGTGATATGCAATGCAAGTGCTTTAAATAAAAGTGCGTAAAGTAGATAAGCAGGAAATTGCGGAATGTAGTAAATAAACAAGCAAGCAAAGCAAGCGGGGATGAGTCCGAACCCTCTAAAAGAAATCCCCAGTGGATAAGGTCTCCAGCTACGTTTTTCTATAGAAAGGGCCCTTTTTTCAGGTCGGGATCCACTCGGGAGATCAAGATGAGTTTCAAAAAACAGTATAAAACCTGTTCCCTGGTCCTAGTGACCCTTGGGTGTGTGTAGGTCTGTTTCCAGGTGCAGTTTATCTGTTTGTAGATCGGGCGTCCCGGGACCCTGTAAGGAAGGCGTTTGCGAATGTTCGGGGGTGCCCTGGCTTAAGCAGGAGATTTCTGAAGTGCGCTCAGAAGTGCCATTGCTCATTTTGGCACCAAGAGGGATTTTTTGAGTCCCATATTGGATACCTTTTGACGCTCCGGTGATATGACGGTGAATAGTGCCACAGTGTCGGCTTTTGTCGTTTTGGGGTTTGCTGCTTGTCTGCTCCTTCCAGTTGTTCATCGCGGCCCTCTAGTTGTCCTAACTTCTCCTCTGTAGTCCATGCTATCCAACTGCGTGTTTGCCCCTATCGACCTGGTTGTGAATAGTGACTCGAGCCTCTGTTGGGCATTCCTCTATCTTGTTCGTCGAGCTGTGGTTAGGGTCGCTGTTGGTGTTCCCTGTTGGAGCCGGTGGGCCCGAATGGGGTGCTGACAGGGACAATATGTCAACTTATCGAAATCGAGAGTCTACTTCTCAAAGAACACACCAGCCACTTCCCGGAGAGAAATTAAAGATGCAATGGGAATGAAAAAGCTCAAAGAAGACTCTCGCTATCTTGGTAACCAGTTCCTTGCCAAGAAAAAAAAAAGATTCTTTCCAATTCATCATTGATAAAATAAAGAACAAAATTTCGTCTTGAAAAGCAAAATTTCTATCTTGGACAGGTCGGGCAACTTTAGTAAGCTCAATAATCTCCACTATCCCCATCTACACCATTTTTTTATTTCGACTCGCCAAATCCACGCTCAACGCAATTGACCGTGCTACAAGTCGCTTTTGGTAGGGGAGCAAAAAAGAAGAAAGGAATTTCTTCACATCGGAAAGCTAGACCTCATTGTGCCAAGCCAAAGCTTTCGGGGGCTTGGGCTTTAGGAGAGCGGAAGACTCCAATTGTGCCATGCTTTCCAAAACAGCTTGGGCCCTCACTTCAAACTCTAACAGCCTAGCCACTCGAATCATGAAAGCCAAATATGGAAGTTTCATAGCGCCCTTTCAACACTCAATCTTGACTACCTCAAGCATTTGGAAGGGGCTACTTTGGTGCAAAAATACATTACAAATAGATACATGTTTTTCCATAGGGGATGGCGCCTCCACTTCAGTTTGGCACGACCCATGGATTCCAAGAAACCCCCACTTTAAACCCATCCCAAGCTTAGGAATACATGTTGAACTGTACACCAAGGTACGTGATCTAATGCTCTTTAACCCAACAAGATGGAACATCCCCCTCTTGAAGAACCTGTTCAATCAAGACACGAAGAGAACTATCTTGAAAGTTCACATCCCCCAAGAGGAATGCAAAGACTTTGTTATCTAGACCCTGACCTCTTTAGGCTCATACAGTGTTAAATCCTTTTATCTTCTATACCAACAATACAGGTTCAATATTGCCCGGACGTGAATTGGAAGGCTCGAGCCCGCATGCGCGATTTTGGATCGCGCGGCTTGGGAGTGTCCACCTTCCCGGGGATGCGTGACGGACACACATGAGAAAGAGTCGCCACTTATCATTTTATGACCCGAAGGTCGAGGGCCGATAAGTTACCCGGGTCTAGGGGTAGTGAAATACCTAGTTTTACTAAGGCATTGATCAGTGAGAAACCGGAAAGTCCGAGTTCGAGGTTCACGTTATGTGCGGGCCTATATCCCGCACGCCCTTTCGATACTCTGGTTTGCTAGGCTTGCAGTTTTATTTATTTACCGCGTGAATTAGGCTATGCTCGGCTCACACGTTTTGACACCGCAAATTCGGTGAATTAAATGATGTTGGTTGAGAAGCCGAGAAAGAAGTAGACCCGTATGTCGGGGAATCAATTCACAATCTCACGTTACAGTTCATCAAACCATGATGGTTGAATCCCTGCGTGAACCAAAACCGCAAGATATAGGGTTTACTTTCCTTTGGGCAAGCATTAAACCGATTTAAAAGATTCGACTCTCGGACAGTTTGCTCACCGACTGAGATTCTTGCAGAATGAATATACAAATTAAAATCCTTACAATGTGCTCTAAAAAATAATACAAAAAATTATAAATTACAAATGGTTGAATCTCAGTCAGCTTGCATTCGGTTATTATTCCGCTCTAACTCACCGTGAGTTCAAGGAAAACACCGAAAAACTGAAATTCAAGCGTTCTCAGTGAATACGGCATTGGACCCTGTAAGCGATGATTAGGGTGTTGAACCCAAGTGCTATGCATTATAGGAGTCGGGCTCGACACGCATGACAATCAATTGCATAAAAGTTACAAGTAGCATGAAGAACAAACAAGGTGTTTGATTTTGTCGTGTTTACACGAATTAGCAAGTTGTTAGCCTAGGGTATTTTGACATACAAATCTTACCCTAGACAAACAAACGCGTGCTAGCATCTTTTTGCATTCAACTTTGCTTTGAGAACCTGACAGACAGGGTGCTCGTCGTCAAATCTCGTGTGTAGGGATTGCTTTTATAGTTATTCGGTATTGTGTCATTAAAATTATACTGAATTCACCCAAACTTGTGTATTGACTCTAAATTTGGAACCTAGAGTTTCACCTAACCATTTTATAGCATTTGGTTAGATCAAGTGAATGATTAGTCAAGTATTTATGTTTTGATCCAGAATATCCGACTAATACCCAAAGCTATGCTAGGATGACAAAAACTTATCAATTAGATAAGAATGGGCTATGCAGAAGAACCTGCACCTGAACAGGTAGCTCGTTTCTATGTCGATACCGTCGTGTTCCTGTCATACTAACCCTAGGGGTGTTGGCAAATTACAAAATGACGCTTATGTCCTTGATTTGAAAATTTTGTTTTCAGAAAAGGGAAACAAGCGCAATACGAGCCACTTAGGCCTGTAATCGGCGCCGACGAATTTCTTAGATTTTTCAGGATTATAAGAGAACCCCGTAAAAGCCAAAGATTCGGTCGATCTATCCGGAAGTGATCTAAGAAGAACTTTTGTATTTCGACTTGAATTACCTGAAATCACGTAAAGCTCAAGTCAAAAAGACAATCTGAAGCACTGTTCATGCTCTGTATGTTCATGGGACATGGTTGCGTCTGACATTTGGAATTAAATTTTCTCTAATAAACCGGCATTTTTGGACTTTCGCTGAAAAGTTGTCTGTATACAGAAAGTTGTTCTGTATAGAGCAGATGATCTGTAAAATGTGTTTGAAGACACGTTTCATCTGTTTGGCACTGATGTGGATTTTTGGAGTCAAATATTGGATATTTTCTGATGGTTGAGCGAACCATCGAAAAATAACACTGTTGGTGTGGTATTCTAAAAAATGTCGGTTTGGGGATGGTTTGGCTTTTGCTTGCTCTGTTGGCTCTGGATGACCTAGGAAGTTCTTCTGTTGTTCACCCATATCATCTGCTTATTCTTGCTGACTACTGATACTGTTGCTTGGATTGATGAGCCAAAATGTGGTGCTGACAGTTTGCCCCTCTTTGACTACGTGCTCGGGTAGAGGATGCAGCCAAAGACTTCAGAAGCACCCCAGTTTGATTGACAATAATCAGCATGGCACCTCCGATCACCCTTTTCTTCTCTCTTTTTTGGATGCGTGGGAAATATCGTACCTAATGCGAAAGTGAAAGAAACAAAATAAGACATGGACAAGCTTTGCAATAAACAGGATGGGGCATAAATAAATTGCTTGTCGGAGTGTGCAAAGTGTGAAACTTGATGAAAAATGGGAAACTTTGACAAAAATGTGTGAAGCTTGATTGAAAGATTTCAGTTTAATAAAATGCGCGGAGCCTAATGAAAAGTCTGGCGCAAAAGGCAATGGGCGCTTGCCCAATGGCTTTGCAGGAATCACGGACAAGCAAGTCCAACGTATTTGCAAGAAGCACGAGCAAGCAGGCTCGGCAGTTTGAAAGAAGCATGAGTGAGCGGACTAGGCGAACTTGCGAAGCGTAAAAGAAAGGATGCAAGGGCGAGCAGGCCCGACAGATTTGCAAGAAGCACCAGTGAGCTGACTCGACGAACTTGCGAAGCATAAAAGAAAGGACTCACAGGCGAGCAGGCCCGGCAGTTTGAAAGAAGCATGAGTGAGCGGACTAGGCGAACTTGCGAAGCGTAAAAGAAAGGATGCAAGGGCGAGCAGGCCCGACAGATTTGCAAGAAGCACCAGTGAGCTGACTCGACGAACTTGCGAAGCATAAAAGAAAGGACTCACAGGCGAGCAGGCCCGGCAGTTTGAAAGAAGCATGAGTGAGCGGACTAGGCGAACTTGCGAAGCGTAAAAGAAAGGATGCAAGGGCGAGCAGGCCCGACAGATTTGCAAGAAGCACCAGTGAGCTGACTCGACGAACTTGCGAAGCATAAAAGAAAGGACTCACGGGCGAGCAGGCCCGGCAGATTTGCAAGAAGCACCAGTGAGCGGACTCGGCGAACTTGTGAACCGTAAACGAAAGGATACAAGGGTGTGCAGGCCCGGCAGATTTACAAGAAGCACTAGTGAGCGAACTCGGCGAACTTGAGAACCGTAAAAAGGATGCACAGTGAGTAGGCCCGGTAGATTTGCAAGAAGCACCAGTGAGCGGACTCGGCGAACATGCGAAGCGTAAAAGAAAGGATGCATGGACGAGCTCACTCGACAGATTTGCAAGAAGCACGAGTCAGCGGACTCGGCGAACTTGCAAAGCGTAAAAGAAAGGATGCACGGACGAGCAGGCCTGACAGATTGAGAGAAGCACCTGTGAGCGGACTCGGCGAACTTATGAAGCGGAAAAGAAAGGATGCACGGGCGAGCAGGCCCGACAGATTTGCAAGAAGCACCAGTAAGTGGACTCGGCGAACTTGCGAAGCGTAAAAGAAAGGATGCACGGGCGAGCAGGCCAGGCGGATTTACAAGAAGCACTAGGGAACGAACTCGGCGAACTTGTGAACCGTAAAAGAAAGGATGCACGGGCGAGCAGGCCCGGCAGATTTGCAAGAAGCATGAGTGAGCGGATGCGGTGAACTTACGAAACATAAAAGAAAGGATGCACGGGCCAGCAAGCCCTGCAGATTTGCAAGAAGCACCAATGAGAGGACTCAACGAACTTGCGAAGCGTAAAAGAAAGGATGCACGGGCGAGCAGGCACGACAGATTTACAAGAAGCACCAGTGAGCGGACTCGGCGAACTTGCGAACCGTAAAAGAAAGGATGCCCAGACGAGCAGGCCTGACAGATTTGCAAGAAGCACGAGTGAGCGGACTCGATGAACTTGCTATGCGTAACAGAAAGGATGCACGGGCGAGTAGGCCCAGCAGATTTTGCAACAAGCACGAGTGAGCGGATTCGGCAAATTTGCGAAGCATAAAAGAAAGGATGCACGGGCAAGCAGGCCCCGCATATTTGCAAGAAGCACGAGTGAGCGGATTCGGCAAACATGCGAACCGTAAAACAAAGGATGCATGGACGAAGAGGCCCAGCAAATTTGCAAGAAGCACGAGTGAGTGGACTCGGCGAACTTGCGTGGCGCCAAAGAAAGGATGCATGGGCGAGCAGGCCCCATAGATTTGTAAGAAGCACGAGTGAGCGGACTCGGCGAACTTGCGAAGCATAAGGGAAAGGATGCATTGGCGAGCAGGGCCAGCAGATTTGCAAGAGGCACAAGTGAGCGAACTCGGCGGACTGGCTCGGCTTGCTTTCGGCTGACTTGGAAAGCGTAAAAGAAAGGATGCATGGGCGAGCCGGCCCGACAGATTTGCAAGAAGCACGAGTGAGCAGACTCGGCCAACTTGCGAAGTTTAAATGAAAGGATGCACGAGCGAGCAGGCCCGACAGATTTGCAAGAAGCACCAGTGAGCTGACTCACTGAGCTTGCGAAGCGTCAAAGAAAGAATGAACGGGCGTGCAGGCTCTGCAGATTGCAAGAAGCACCAGTGAGTGGACTCGGCAACTTGCGAAGCGTAAAAGAAAGGATGGACAGGCGAGCAGACCCGGCAGTTTGAAAGAAGCACGAGTGAGCAGACTCGACGAACTTGCGAAGCGTAAAAGAAAGGATGCACGGGCGAGCCGACCCCACTGATATGTAAGAAGCACCAATGAGCGGACCCGGCGAATCTGCGAAGCGTAAAAGAAAGGATGCACGGGCGAGCCGGCCCTGCAGATTTACAAGAAGCACCAATGAGCGGACTCGGCCAACTGGCGAAGCATAAAGAAAGGATGCACGGGCGAACAAGAGGCGCAAATTTGCAAGAAGCACGCTTGAGCGGACTGGGCGAACTTGCGAAGCGTAAAAGAAAGGATGCACGGGAGAGCAGGCCCCACATATTTGCAAGAAGCACCAGTGAGCAGACTCGGCGAACTTGCGAAGCATAAAAGAAAGGATGCACGGGCGAGCGGGCCCTGCTGATATGTAAGAAGCACCAATGAGCGGACCCGGCGAATCTGCGAAGCGTAAAAGAAAGGATGCACGGGCGAGCCGACCCGGCAGATTTGCAAGAAGCACTAGTGAGCGGACTCGGCGAACTTGCGAAGCATAAGAGAAAGGATACACGGGCGAGCAGGCCCGGCAGATTTGCAAGAAGCACCAGTGAGCGGTCTCGGGGAACTTGCGAACCGTAAGAGAAAGGATGCACGGGCGAGGAGGCCCGGCACATTTGCAAGAAGCACCGGTGAGCGGACTCGGCGAACTTGCGAAGCGTAAAAGAAAGGACGCACGGGCGAGCAGGCCCCAGATATTTGCAAGAAGCACGAGTGAGCGGATTCGGCGAACTTGCGAACCGTAAAAGAAAGGATGCATGGACGAGTAGGCTCGGCAGATTTGCAAGAAGCACGAGTGAGCGAACTCGGCGAACTTGCGAGGCGTCAAAGAAAGGATGCATGGGTGAGCAAGCCCCACAGATTTGAAGGAAGCACGAGTGAGCGGACTCGGCAAACTTGCGAAGCGTAAGTGAAAGGATGCACTAGCGAGCAGGTGTAGCAGATTTGCAAGAGGCAAAAGTGAGTGAACTCGGCGGACTGACTCGGCTTACTTTAGGCGGACTTGCAAAGAGTAAAAGAAAGGATGCAGGGGCGAGCCGGCCTGGCAAATTTGCAAGAAGCACAAATGTGCAGACTCGGCCAACTTGCAAAGTGTGAAAGAAAGGATGCACGAGCGAGCAGGTCCCGCAAATTTGAAAGAAGCACCAGTGAGCGGCTTAGCGAACTTGCGAAGCGTAAAAGAAAGGACGCACGGGCGAGCAGGCCCGGCAGTTTGGGAGGAGCACGAGTGAGCGGACTCGGCGAACTTGCGAAGCGTAAAAGATAGGATGCACGTTCGAGTAGGACCGGTAGTTTGAGAGAAACCCGAGTGAGCGGACTCAGCGAGCTTACGAAGCGTTAAAGAAAGAATGCTCGGGCGAGCGGGCCCGACAGATTTGCAAGAAGCACCAGTGAGCTGACTCGGCGAGCTTGCGACGCATCGAAGAAAGGATGAACCGGAGTGCAGGCTCCGCAGATTGCAAGAAGCACCAGTGAGCGGATTCGGCGAACTTGCGAAATCGTAAAAGAAAGTAAGCAGGGGCGAACAGACCCGGCAGTTTGAAAGAAGCACGAGTGAGCAGACTCGGTGAACTTGCGAAGCGTAAAAGAAAGGATGCACGGGCGAGCAGGCCCGACAGATTTGCAAGTAGCACCAGTGAGCTGAGTCGGCGAGCTTGCGACATGTCAAAGAAAGGATGAACGGGCGTGCAGGCTCCGCAAATTGCAAGAAGCATCAGTGAGCGGACTCTGGAAACTTGCGAAGAGTAAAAGAAAGGATGCACGGAACAGCAGGCCCAGCAGATTTGCAAGAAACACGAGTGAGCGGACTTGGCGAACTTGCGAACCGTAAAAGATAGGTTGCATGGGTGAGTAGGCCCAGCAGATTTGCAAGATGCACCAGTAAGCGGACTCGGCAAACTTGCGAAGCATAAAAGAAAGGATGCACGGGCGAGAAAGAAGGGCAGATTTGCAAGAATCACAAGTCAGCGGACTCAGCGAACTTGCGAAGCGTAAAAGAAAGGATGCACGGGCGAGCAGGCCAGGCAGATTTACAAGAAGCACTAGGGAACGAACTAGGCGAACCTGTGAACCGTAAAAGAAAGGATGCACAGGCGAGCAGGCCCGGCAGATTTGCAAGAAGCATGAGTGAGCGGACTCGGCGAACTTGCAAAACGGAAAAGAAAGGATGCACGGGCCAGCAGGCCCAGCAGATTTACAAGAAGCACTAGGGAGAGGACCCGGCAAACTTGCGAACTGTAAAAGAAAGGATGCACGGGCGAGCAGGCCCGGTAGATTTGCAAGAAGCATGAGTGAGCGGATGCGGCGAACTTGCGAAACATAAAAGAAAGGATGCACGGGCCAGCAAGCCCCACAGATTTGCAAGAAGCACCAAGGAGAGGACTCAACGAACTTGCGAAGTGTAAAAGAAAGGATGCACGGGCGAGCAGGCACGACAGATTTACAAGAAGTACCAGTGAGCGGACTCGGCGAACTTGCGAACCGTAAAAGGAAGGATGCCCGGACGAGCAGGCCTGACAGATTTGCAAGAAGCACGAGTGAGCGGACTCGATGAACTTGCGATGCGTAACAGGAAGGATGCACGGGCAAGTAGGCCCAGCAGATTTTGCAACAAGCACGAGTGAGCGGATTCGGCGAATTTGCGAAGCGTAAAAGAAAGGATGCACGGGCAAGCAGGCCCCGCATATTTGCAAGAAGCACGAGTGAGCAGATTCGGCAAACATGCGATCGTAAAACAAAAGATGCATGGACGAAGAGGCCCAGCAAATTTGCAAGAAGCACGAGTGAGCGGACTCGGCGAACTTGCGTGGCGCCAAAGAAAGGATGCATGGGCGAGCAGGCCCCATAGATTTGTAAGAAGCACGAGTGAGCGGACTCGGCGAAATTGCGAAGCATAAGGGAAAGTATGCATTGGCGAGTAGGTCCAGCAGATTTGCAAGAGGCACAAGTGAGCGGACTCGGCGGACTGACTCGGCTTGCTTTCGGCTGACTTGGAAAGCGTAAAAGAAAGGATGCAAGGGCCAGCCGGCCCGACAGATTTGCAAGAAGCACGAGTGAGCAGACTCAGCCAACTTGCGAAGTGTAAATGAAAGGATGCACGAGTGAGCAGGCCCGACAGATTTGCAAGAAGCACCAGTGAGCTGACTCGCTGAGCTTGCGAAGCGTCAAAGAAAGAATGAAAGGGCGTGCAGCCTCCGCAAATTGCAAGAAGCACCAGTGAGTGGACTCGGCAAACTTGCGAAGCGTAAAAGAAAGGATGGATAGGCGAGCAGACCCGGCAGTTCGAAAGAAGCACGAGTGAGCAGACTCGACGAACTTGCGAAGTGTAAAAGAAAGGATGCACGGGCGAGCCGGCCCCGCTGATATGTAAGAAGCACCAATAAGCGGACCCGGCGAATCTGCGAAGCGTAAAAGAAAGGATGCACGGGAGAGCAGGCCCCACAGATTTGCAAGAAGCACCAGTGAGCAGACACAGCGAACTTGCGAAGCATAAAAGAAAGGATACACGGGCGAGCAGGCCCGGCAGATTTGCAAGAAGCACCAGAGAGCGGTCTCGAGGAACTTGCGAACCGTAAGAGAAAGGATGCACGGGCGAACAGGCCCGGCACATTTGCAAGAAGCACGGGTGAGCGGACTAGGCGAACTTGCGAAGCGTAAAAGAAAGGACGCACGGGCGAGTAGGCCCCAGATATTTGCAAGAAGCACGAGTGAGCGGATTCGGCGAACTTGCGAACCGTAAAAGAAAGGATGCATGGACGAGTAGGCCCGGCAGATTTGCAAGAAGCACGAGTGAGCGAACTCGGCGAACTTGCGAGGCGTCAAAGAAAGGTTGCATGGGTGAGCAAGCCCCACAGATTTGAAGGAAGCACGAGTGAGCGGACCCGGCAAACTTGCGAAGCGTAAGTGAAAGGATGCACTAGCGAGCAGGTGTAGCAGATTTGCAAGAGGCACAAGTGAGCGAACTCGGCGGACTGACTCGGCTTACTTTGGGCGGACTTGCGAAGAGTAAAAGAAAGGATGCACGGGCGAGCCGGCCCGGCAGATTTGCAAGAAGCACAAATGTGCAGACTCGTCCAACTTGCAAAGTGTGAAAGAAAGGATGCACGGGCGAGCAGGCCCCGCAAATTTGAAAGAAGCACCAGTGAGCGGCTCAACGAACTTGCGAAGCGTAAAAGAAAGGACACACAGGCGAGCAGGCCCGGCAGTTTGAGAGGAGCACGAGTGAGCGGACTCAGCGAACTTGCGAAGCGTAAAAGATAGGATGCACGTTCGAGTAGGACCGGTAGTTTGAGAGAAGCCCGAGTGAGCGGACTCAGCGAACTTACGAAGGGTTAAAGAAGGAATGCACGGGCGAGCAGGCCCGACAGATTTGCAAGAAGCACCAGTGAGCTGACTCGGCGAGCTTGCGACGCATCGAAGAAAGGATGAACCGGCGTGCAGGCTCCGCAGATTGCATGAAGCACCAGTGAGCGGATTCGACGAACTTGCGAATCGTAAAAGAAAGTAAGCACGGGCGAACAGACCCGGCAGTTTGAAAGAAGCACGAGTGAGCAGACTCGGTGAACTTGCGAAGCATAAAAGAAAGGATGCACGGGCGAACAGGCCCGACAGATTTGCAAGTAGCACCAGTGAGCTGAGTCGGCGAGCTTGCGACGTGTCAAAGAAAGGACGAACGGACGTGCAGGCTCCGCAAATTGCATGAAGCATCAGTGAGCGGACTCGAGAAACTTGCGAAGAGTAAAAGAAAGGATGCACGGGAAAGCAGGCCCAACAGATTTGCAAGAAGCATGAGTGAGCGGACTTGGCGAACTTGCGAACCGTAAAAGATAGGTTGCATGGGTGAGTAGGCCCAGCAGTTTTGCAAGATGCACCAATAAGCGGACTCGCCAAACTTGCGAAGCATAAAAGAAAGGATGCACGGGCGAGCAAGAAGGGCAGATTTGCAAGAATCACAAGCAGCGGACTCGGCGAACTTGCGAAGCGTAAAAGAAAGGATGCACGGGCGAGCAGGCCCGACAAATTTGCAAGAAGCACCAGTCAGCGAACTCGGCGAACTTGCGAAGCGTAAAGAAATGATGCACGGGCCAGAAGGCCGGGCAGAATTGCAAGAAGCACGAGTGAGCGGACTCTGCGAACTTGCGAAGCGTAAAAGAAGGGATGCACGGGCAAGCAGGCGCCCCAGATTTGTAAGAAGCACGAGTGAGCGGACTCGGCGAACTTCTGAAGCGTAAAAGAAAGGATACAAGGGCGTGCAGGCTCCGCATATTTGCAATAAGCACCAGTGAGCTGACTCGGCGAGCTTGCGACGCGTCAAAGAAAGGATGCACGGGCCAGCAGGCCCGGCAGAATTGCAAGAAGCACCAGTGAGCGGACTCTGCGAACTTGCGAAGCGTAAAAGATAGGATGCACGTTCGAGCAGGACCGGTAGTTTGAGAGAAGCCCGAGTGAGCGGACTCAGCGAACTTACGAAGGGTTAAAGAAGGAATGCACGAGCGAGCAGGCCCGACAGATTTGCAAGAAGCACCAATGAGCTGACTCGGCGAGCTTGCGACGCATCGTAGAAAGGATGAACCGGCGTGCAGGCTCCGCAGATTGCATGAAGCACCAGTGAGCGGATTCGACGAACTTGCGAATCGTAAAAGAAAGTAAGCACGGGCGAACAGACCCGGCAGTTTGAAAGAAGCACAAGTGAGCAGACTCGGTGAACTTGCGAAGCATAAAAGAAAGGATGCACGGGCGAGCAGGCCCGACAGATTTGCAAGTAGCACCAGTGAGCTGAGTCGGCGAGCTTGCGACGTGCCAAAGAAAAGACGAACGGGCGTGCAGGCTCCGCAAATTGCAAGAAGCATCAGTGAGCGGACTCGAGAAACTTGCGAAGAGTAAAAGAAAGGATGCACGGGACAGCAGGCCCAGCAGATTTGCAAGAAGCACGAGTGAGCGGACTTGGCGAACTTGCGAACCGTAAAAGATAGGTTGCATGGGTGAGTAGGCCCAGCAGATTTGCAAGATGCACCAATAAGCGGACTCGGCAAACTTGCGAAGCATAAAAGAAAGGATGCACGGGCGAGCAAGAAGGGCAGATTTGCAAGAATCACAAGTCAGCGGACTCGGCGAACTTGCGAAGCGTAAAAGAAAGGATGCACGGGCGAGCAGGCCCGACAAATTTGCAAGATGCACCAGTTAGCGAACTCGGCGAACTTGCGAAGCGTAAAAGAAATGATGCACGGGCCAGAAGGCCGAGCAGAATTGCAAGAAGCACGAGTGAGCGGACTCTGCGAACTTGCGAAGCGTAAAAGAAGGGATGCACGGGCGAGCAGGCGCCCCAGATTTGCAAGAAGCACGAGTGAGCGGACTCGGCGAACTTCCGAAGCGTAAAAGAATGGATGCAAGGGCGTGCAGGCTCCGCATATTTGCAATAAGCACCAGTGAGCTGACTCGGCGAGCTTGCGACGCGTCAAAGAAAGGATGCACGGGCCAGCAGGCCCGGCAAAATTGCAAGAAGCACCAGTGAGCAGACTCTGCGAACTTACGAAGCGTAAAAGATAGGATGCACGTTCGAGCAGGACCGGTAGTTTGAGAGAAGCCCGAGTGAGCGGACTCAGCGAACTTACGAAGCGTTAAAGAAAGAATGGATGGGCGAGCAGGCCCGACAGATTTGCAAGAAGCACCAGTGAGCTGACTCGGCGAGCTTGCGACGGATTGAAGAAAGGATGACACGGAGTGCAGGTTCCGCATATTGCAAGAAGCACCAGTGAGTGGATTCGTCGAACTTGCGAATCGTAAAAGAAAGTAAGCACGGGCGAGCAGACTCGGCAGTTTGAAAGAAGCACGAGCGAGCAGACTCGGTGAACTTGCGAAGCGTAAAAGAAAGGATGCACGGGCGAGCAGGCCCGACAGATTTGCAAGAAGCACCAGTGAGCTGACTCGGCGAGCTTGCGACGTGTCAAAGAAAGGATGAACGGGCGTGCGGGCTCCGCAAATTGCAAGAAGCATCAGTGAGCGGACTCGGGGAACTTGCGAAGAGTAAAAGAAAGGATTCACGGGACAGCAGTCCCAGCAGATTTGCAAGAAGTACGACTGAGCGGACTTGGCGAACTTGCGAACCGTAAAAAATAGGTTGCATGGGGGAGTAGGCCCAACAGATTTGCAAGATGCACCAATAAGCGGACTCGGCAAACTTGCGAAGCATAAAAGAAAGGATGCACGGGCAAGCAAGAAGGGCAGATTTGCAAGAATCACAAGTCAGCGGACTCGGCGAACTTGCGAAGCGTAAAAGAAAGGATGCACGGGCGAGCAGGCCCGACAAATGTGCAAGAAGCACCAGTTAGCGAACTCGGCGAACTTGCGAAGCGTAAAAGAAATGATGCACGGGCCAAAAGGCCGGGCAGAATTGCAAGAAGCACGAGTGAGCGGACTCTGCAAACTTGCGAAGCGTAAAAGAAGGGATGCACGGGCGAGCAGGCCCCCCAGATTTGCAAGAAGCACGATTGAGCGGACTCGGCGAACTTCCGAAGCGTAAAAGAAAGGATGCAAGGGCGTGCAAGCTCCGCATATTTGCAATAAGCACCAGTGAGCTGACTCGGCGAGCTTGCGACGCGTCAAAGAAAGGATGCACGGGCCAGCAGGCCCGGCAGAATTGCAAGAAGCACCAGTGAGCGGACTCTGCGAACTTGCGAAGCGTAAAAGATAGGATGCACGTTCGAGCAGGACCGGTAGTTTGAGAGAAGCCCGAGTGAGCAGACTCAGCGAACTTACGAAGCGTTAAAGAAAGAATGGACGGGCGAGCAGGCCCGACAGATTTGCAAGAAGCACCAGTGAGCTGACTCGGCGAGCTTGCGACGGATCGAAGAAAGGATGACACGGAGTGCAGGTTCCGCAGATTGCAAGAAGCACCAGTGAGTGGATTCGTCGAACTTGCGAATCGTAAAAGAAAGTAAGCACGGGCGAGCAGACTCGGCAGTTTGAAGGAAGCACTAGTGAGCAGACTCGGCGAACTTGCGAAGCGTAAAAGAAAGGATGCACGGGCGAGCAGGCCCGACAGATTTGCAAGAAGCACCAGTGAGCTGACTCGGCGAGCTTGCGACGTGTCAAAGAAAGGATGAACGGGCGTGCGGGCTCCGCAAATTGCAAGAAGCATCAGTGAGCGGACTCGGGGAACTTGCGAAGAGTAAAAGAAAGGATGCACGGGACAGCAGTCCCAGCAGATTTGCAAGAAGCACGACTGAGCGGACATGGCGAACTTGCGAACCGTAAAAGATAGGTTGCATGGGCGAGTAGGCCCAGCAGATTTGCAAGATGCACCAATGAGCAGACTCGGCGAACTTGCAAAGTGTAAAAGAAAGGATGCACGGGCGAGCAAGAAGGGCAGATTCGCAAGAATCACAAGTCAGCAGACTCGGCGAACTTGCGAAGCGTAAAAGAAAGGATGCACGGGCGAGCAGGCCCGACAGATTTGCAAAAGCAGCAGTTAGCAGGCTCGGCGAACTTGCGAAGCGTAAAAGAAATGATGCACGGGCCAGCAGGCCGGGCAGAATTGCAAAAAGCACGAGTGAGCGGACTCTGCGAACTTGCGAAGCGTAAAAGAAGGGATGCACGGGCGAGCAGACCCCCCAGATTTGCAAAAAGCACGAGTGAGCGGAGTCAGCGAACTTCCGAAGCGTAAAAGAAAGGATGCAAGGGCGTGCAGGCTCCGCATATTTGCAATAAGCACCAGTGAGCTGACTCGGCGAGCTTGCGACGCGTCAAAGAAAGGATGCACGGGCAAGCAGGCCCGGCAGAATTGCAAGAAGCACTGGTGTGCGGACTCTGCAAACTTGCGAAGCGTAAAAGAAGGGATGCACGGGCCTACAGGCTCCGCATATTTGCAATAAGCACCAGTGAGCTGACTCGGCAAGCTTACGACGCGTCAAAGAAAGGATGCACTGGTCAGCAGGCACGGTCGAATTGCAAGAAGCACCAGTGAGCGGACTCTTCGAACTTGCGAACCGTAAAAGAAAGGTTGCACGGGCGAGCTAGAACGGCAAATTTGCAAGAATCACAAGTGAGTGGATGTCAGCACCCCATTTTGGCCCACCGGCTTCCCACACGAGGATTTCCGACCGAGGCCCGGGACACTATTCATCACCCGGCAATCAGAGACAAATAGGCGAGCATGGGGTCATGAGCAATAGGAGAAGAGCACGGTCTACTGAGAAAAGCGGAGGAAAGCCATCGGAAGAACGAACGAACAAGGAATCCCCAAAACGACGGAGCTCACACTGTGGCACTATTCATCACCGAGTCACCGAATCACCGAAATGTGCTCAATATGGGACTCCAAAAATTCCTCTCAGTGCCAAAGTGACCAATGACACGTCCGGGCGCATTTCCGGGGCGTCCCGCTTAAGCCGGGACACCCCAATCCCCCACGGACGCCTTTTCTGACAGAGCTCCCGGGGTTCGCCCCACTGACAAGCAAACGGCCCCTCAAAACGAGCTTACAGGCATCTAAGGACCACCAGGGCCGGGGAACAAGCTTCAGACAACCTTCCGAAACTCGACTCGGTCTCCCGAGCTACGTTTCAGTGGGCACGAACGTCTCCCGGAGAACCTTCGGGGCATTTCCACGGAAAACAGAGATCACAACGATCTTCGAGCACCCCACGACGATCCCCGAGCGCCTCAAGACATTCAGGGAACACTGAGAAAATCCCGGTCACAAGTCCCTAGGCCTCCCCGGGCTAACGGTCCTCGGCCGGGGACGACGAGCCGACGATCCCTACGGGGTAAAAGGGTCACCGAAACGAATGTTAGGATGCACAAAGAGCAATCGGGGACCGGGGGACGCTAAACTCCGCTCCGAACGTCCAAACAGGGCAAAACCGACTCTCGAGGCGCCGAGTCGCCCGAACGTTCGTCCACACGACGCATGGCGATATTAGGCTCATTCAAATCCTCGTCATTCAAGCATTCCAAATCCATAAATTAATTGGACATCGGAGATCGGACGCGCGTTCAATCAAGTCTCGAACTTTTCCCGGCTTTTCTCTTAGTCGAATGGGGTCCACAGCTCAGCCAAGCCAAGCCTCCAAGCCACGGCTCAACCCCAAGCCATGGCTCAAACTCCAAGCCGCGGCTAAAACCCAAATTCGGTGGCTCAATCCTTCAAGAAGCTCTCTCCACCACACATTTCAAATATCTCTTACACCCATCAACTCCACTCTTACACCCATCAACTCCACTCTTCCATCCATCAACTCCACTCTTCCATCCATCACTTCCCATCAACCTTTTCAAGACAACTTCCCCTCCCTAATCCCTCTTAAGAAATTCGGATGCTCTAAGCACCATTTAATTGCATTTAACTTCACTCAATCTTGTCATTAAGCTAGCATTTATAAGTTCATTTGGTCATTAACTTAAACACAACTCATCTTGCACTCCCTCTCTAGCATTTCTCACTCAAACAAATGCTCTCAACCTCCCAAGAACTTCAGCAAAATCGCAGCAAGCAAGAACCACCCAAAAACCAAACAAAACACTCAAGACTTAAGTCGGAATCCATCCCGACTTAAATCCAAACTTCACCAAACTTCATATCCTACATGTTTTCGACCCCCTCTCTCCATTTCCGAGCTTAGATTTCAAGTTTGAAGCCTCTAAGTTAGAGAATCAGCTCAGTACAGAACCGAGCACAGTTTTGGCCCAGCCGGTCAAAACTTCCAACCCTGTTTTCTCACCTTCTCGAGTCGGTCTGAACTTTCAAAACCCATCAAACACCTCCGGGGGTTCGTTAGGAGTCGGGAGCCACCGACATTGCTCAAACATTCCATCGGAATCCACCGTTATGAATTCCGACCCGAAAACTGCTCAGTCGGGCCGGCGTTTCTGACTGTCTGTTCGGTTTTCTTGCAGATCGGGTCGATCCGTGACCCTTTTCGATGAACTACCACTTCTACCACCTCCAGGGGTCAGTTAGGAGTCAGGAGACGTTGGCCTTGCTCAAAAATTCCATCGGAATCCATCGTTATGAATTCCGACCCGAAAACTGCCCAGTCGGGCCAGTTTCCAGACGTGCTCTGTTTTGGGTGATTTTTGCAGGACTGTACGGGTCGACCCGACAACTCTGGGAACAAACGACCACCACGGTCACCTAGAGGAGTCCCTTGGCTATCCAAGGCCGCCGACCTTGCCTCAAAATTCCATCGGGAGCCTCCGTGGCGACGTCCGACCCGACTTGTGCCAGTCGGGTCTGTCCACCCTTCCATTCGGGTCTGTTTGGTGCCATTCGGGTCTGTTCAACGGAAAACAGCCCAAACCCGACCCATCAACGGTCCAACCCGACTCTTGAAGGTACCAGCCCGCATCTCGGGACTAGGTATGACCATTCCCGACTTAGAGGAGCTAGGACTTTTACATTATTGTTGTGTTTATGGAGTTTTGAGGGGTTTTAAGCATGATTTTAATTCCGAACTTTAATATTATGCAATTTCCTTATTACACCATGCATGTTTATCATCGTTTAACTTGCTAGCATGTCGGGAAATATTTAAATCGAAGTCGAGGAAACTATCCCGACCCGGAAAAGCCGAGATCATTCGGGTTAACCTCTCCATGAGGTAACCTAGAGCTTTCTTGACCTTTTTGGGTCAAGACCGGATTCCTTTGCCCCGATTTAAATTGTTTCCTGAGTTTTATTGTTTTTCTCACATCCATGAAGTCGGTATGGTTTTATCAATTCCTTTAATAATATGTTTGTGCATGTTTGCATGTTTGAATGTGTTATTTAAATCATGATAATACTGACTTTCGTTTAATCGTGTTATTTAACATGTTTGATGTTTGAGCATGCGAGAAATGATTCAAAACAAGACGGGGAAAACTCGTGAAACCAAATACAAGCCATGAGACCTCTCGGCTTTATCCAAGGAGAATAGGCCGAGAGTCTCATGGAGTTATTCGGGTTCCATGAGGCTTCCTCTTCCCGTTTTAAATCCGTTCTCGGATTTCGTGTAATTTGGAAGTTCAATTACATCGAGAATTTCACATGAAATGTCTTTCCAAACCAAAATATGCATGGATTCGCAATTCGGAGACCCTTTCGGGCCTATTAGGACCAAAGGGTGTTTCGGCCATCGTTGGCCGAATCTTCCTCGGTCTTTCTTGACCCGTCTTGGTCGCCGAGTCACGAATCGTTTTTACAATTAATGCATTCGGCACAACCCTTAAGCATTAATTCCACAAACGGGTTAATCGGGACGCTCACATGATTAAACCCACTTCACACTGATAAGGTTTACACGAATTGGCCATTAACTGATAACTCGCGTCGATGAGTTGTCAAATGACGTTGGTGCCCTTTTCAAACTTATCAATTTCAAAACCCGAAACGCGCGGTCCGATGTAGCATGGATGTCTGAAAAGGGTTTCTGTGTCTGTCAGCACCCCATTTTGGCTCACCTTTCCAAACGATGATATCAGCAATGATCCAAGCCACAACCTGAGCAGAATACAGAAAAACGACTTAACAGAGCAGAAAATCACTATTCATCCTCAAGTCGGCAAAATCGGGCAAATGACACATGCATATGACATAAGGACTCCAGGGGTCACCAAAGGGTAATAGAGTGACTAGAGAGCTCAACAATATCCAAAACCGGCATTTTCAGTATATCACACGGACAGTTCTATTTTCCGATAGTTCGCTCGATCATCGGAAGACAGCCAATATTGGACCCCAAAAATCCACTCCAATGCCAAACAGATGAAAAGTGTCCCCAAAGGCATTTTGCAAATCATCTGCTCTATACAGAACAACTTTCTGTATACAGACAACTTTTCAGTGGAAGTCCAAAAATGCCGGTTTCTCGAAGAAAAGTTAATTCCAAATATCAGATGCGGCCATGCCCCTCAATCATACAGAGCACGAGCAATGCTTCATATTGTCTTTTAGAAGCCATACAGACACTCTGAATGACTTCCGAATGACAAAACGGGCATACCCTTCTTCGGAAGAGCGTAACCGGAGACTGGTCTGATGGAATTACGGCAAACGAAGTTCACACTACATTGCCCTGAAAACTCCAGCGGACATACGCAATTGGGCAAAACAGACAGCAAAACCCTTCACGGTTTCCCGAGTAACCTCCGAGGGGCACAAAAGGCCATTTTCAGTGAAAATCCATATCCGGAGGTCCTCTTTGGGGAAACTTGACGCCGGATGCTTACCTTACACAATGCTAGCCTTCTCAAGGCTCAATGTGGAATTGTCGGAATGAATCACACAACTCATCTAGACCCCTCGAGCAGTGCTTTAAGGGTCTCAGATGCACTTTTCATATCCTTAGAGGCCCGATCTCAGCAAACAGAGATCGTAGTAATCTCCGGATCGCCCAAGAAACTCAGAAAGCAATCTGAGAAATCCAGTTTCGGCCTCCTAGGACATCTCCGGCTCCATATTTGTATTTACCGGCTTAAGGGACAAGGACCCACGTAATTTGACAATTTATGTCAAAATGACCGACGTGGGATGCAGATACAAGATATACTGTCAGAAGTGGGTAACCTCGCTCTGAATGCATAAAAGGAGCAAAACCGGCTTCCAAGCCTCATACAGACATTTGGCAATTTCTCACGGAAAATGCCAATCTCGGACTCATTAAATCCATTTCCTCGCGTATATCGATAATTCGACGTTCAATTCAAACCACGAACTTCGAATGCGCGATCAATCGAGACCCGAGCTTTTTCCCGGTTTCTCCTCTTCGGTCGTGGGACCCACGGGCTATTCAAGATGAGTCACCCTTTACTCTAGAAGCTTCTCTTCTTCTTCAATGCAAGAAGCCAACTTGCACTCTTGCTTGAAAATATCCAAGAGTTTGAAGACAACACTCAAGCCTCCATCAATGCTCATCAATGCTCATCAATGTCTTATCTCTTCTTCATTAATGCAATGGAAGAGGATGAGACTTGATATTTTCTAAGCATGGGGGTTAAGAGCACTTGCTTTTGCTAATTGTGTCATTAGCTTTGCCTATAAATGGCCCAAAAGTGATTAAGATAATCACTTCTCCTCTTACACACTCTCTCCAACCTTTCTCTTTCAAGAAATCCTCTCAAACTCCATAGCCAAGAACACTCAAGAACCAGAAAACTTCAGCCCTTAGAAGGAAGAGAAAAGAAAACCTAAAAGATCAAAAGAGAGCCTTGAGTTCTTAAGTCGGAAGCCGATGTTCATCATCCCGACTTAAGCTCAAAATTTCTCAAACTTCATATCCCACTCATTTTGGACCCATGGAGTTCATTGGTGAAATTGGTTTTTCCATTTGAAGTCTTTAAATTATTGTTTCAGGTCAAATAGTGCATTTCGGGTGAAATCGCTACTCTCGGGTGAATAGTGACCCGCCAGCGCCAGCGCACGCGCACGCACGCCCGCGCACGCCCGCGCGCCTACCTGCGCGCACGCCTGCGCCCCGCGCACGCCCGCGCGCACGCCTGCACGCCCGCGCGCCTGCCCGCACCCCGCGCACGCCGCGCGCCTCCCGTGCATTCCAGCCGCATTCCCCGTGCACCTAGCTCCCCGAACGTGCATCCTTTGCACCCGAGCATCCTTCCAAGCGTTCAACCGAGTCACCCGACTCTCGAACACTTCCCCGACTCTTTCCTCGTATCCCGAGACTAGGTAAATCACTCTTGACTTAGAGGAGTTAGGGCTTTTTATATTTTTGCATGGCTATGGAGTACTATGGTATTTTATGCATACTTAACTTGCAAGACTTAACTTTTATGCAATTTTATGTTATATTATGCATGTGTATTACCTTATAACTTGCTAGCATGTCGGAAAAAGGTTTGGATTGTTGTTTGGAAGACCATCCCGACCCGGAAATGGCAAGTGAGCTCACGGCCAAGTCTCTAAATGGGATGGCCGAGACTTGAGTTGCTCTTTTTGGGTTAAGATTGGTCTCCTTAGCCCGATCCAAGTTATTTTCCGAGTTTATTTTGTTATTCTTGCATGCATGAAGCCGGTATTATTTTATCGATTCCTTAAATAACATGTTTGTGAATGTTTGCATGTTTAAATGAGTTAATCAAATCATGGTAATACCGGCTTTTGTCAAAACGTGTTATTCATGATGTTTGATGTTTGAGCATGCGAAAAATGATTAAACCAAGACAAGGAAATTCTTTGTGATTTGAATCGAGCCATGAGAGTATTCGGCCATCTTTGACAAGGTGAAGCCGAGGGCTTCTTGGCCCTTTTTGGATCAAGAATGATTTCCTTATTTCGAGTTTAATTCATTTCTCGGATTGTATGAAAGCGTAATTTCGATATTTCCACGATTCCCATGTTAAAACATCGATTACATGTCTTTTCAAAACAAAACATGCATGGATTCGGGTATCGTTGACTCATTCGGGTCCATTCGGTTACGAGGGTAGTTTCGGTCATTGGACCAAATATCCTCGATCCTTACGGATTCGTGTTGGTCGCCGAATCACGAATCGTTTTCACAATTAAAGTATTCGGCAATAACCTTAAGCATTAATTCCACGAACGGGTTAATCGGGACGTTCACACGGTTAATTCATTCCATTTAAATAACTTTGCACGAATTGGACATTAATTTGTAACTCGCGTCGACGAATTACAAAACGGTGTTAATGCCCTTTTCAAAACCCTCATACTTTCAAATCCTTATTGTGTTGTTCTCCTTTTCTGAAAACAAATTTTCAAATCAAGGGCAAGAACATCATTTCGTGATTCGTCGACATCCTAGCGCAGTTTAAGATGTCAGTTGGGTATTCTGTATCAAAATACAGTTATCGGACTAATCATTTCACTCGACTTAACCAAATCCTAGAAAATGGTTAGGCGGAACTCTAGGTTCCAAATCTAGAGTCAAAATACAAGTTTCGATCAATTCAGTGTCACAATACAGAACAACTGTAAAAGCAATCTACATACATGAGATTTGACTCTCTTTGTCAAGTTCTCAAAACAAAGCCGAATGCTAAAACATTGGCACATGCTTGTTTGTCTAGGGTAGGATTTGCATGCCAAAATACCCCGGATTAACAACTTGTTAAAACACGTACACTCGATAATAACAAAGACCTTGTCTGTTATTTACTTGCTGCGTGTTATCTTTCCGCACATGTTTGCCATGCGGGTCAAGCCTGATCGCTAGACCGAATAATATTAGGGTTCAACACCCTAATCATCGATCACAGGGTCCAACGCCCTTATCAACACTCACAGGGTCCAACGCCCTATTCAGTGAGAGCGTCCATTGAATTTCAGTTCTTCGGTCTTTTTCCCTAAACTCACGGTGAGTTAGAGTGGAATAATAACCGAACGCGAGTCGACTGGAATTCGGCCATTTGTAATTTGTATTTATTGTTTTCGAGAGAATTGTAAGGATTTTATTTTGTACATTTATTCTGTAAGAATTCCAGTCGGTGAGCGAACGGTCCGAGAGTTGAATTAATTGAATCGGTCTAATGCTTGCCCAGATACAAGTAAATCCAAGAACTCGCGGTTCTGGTTCACGCAGGGATTCAACCTCCATGGTTCGATGAACTGTAACGCAAGATTGTGAACCAATTCCCCGACACACGGGTTTACTTCTCTCTCAGCTTCTCCACCGACATCGTTTAATTCATCGAAGTTACGGTGTCAAAACGTGTGAGTCGAGTGCAGCCTAATTCATGCGGTAAATAAAACAAAAATGCAAGCCTAGCAAACCAGAGTACCGAAAGGGCGTGCGGGATATAGGCCCGCACGTAACATGAACCCCCGAACACGGATTTTCCGGTTCCGCACAGATCAATGCCTTAACGACAAACTAGGTGTTCCATACCCCTAGACTCGGGTAACTTATCCGCCCTCGATCTACGGGTCGTAAAATGATAAGTGGCGACTCCTTCTCTCACGTGTCCGTCACGCGTCCCCACGGGAAGGTGGACACTCCCAAGCCGCGCGATCCAAAAGCGCGCAATGCGGGCCCCGACGAGAGTCCACATTCGGGTCCGTACAGCTTGGCGACTCCACTGGGGACATACTTAGTGGATTCAGGCTCGATCCGTTTGCTTGCTTGCATGTTTATTTATCGCTTTCTGTACATTTACTTTTCTTGCACATTTACTTTTCTGCACTCGCATTGCATCATTCTAGTGGATTTAGGTACCAAATGCCTGAAATCCCACGGGCACCAATCTAGGAAGCTAGGTTAGTCAGAGGTTCCGAGTAAGGGAACAGATCGAGTTGGCTCCGCCACCGAACTGGCCCCCAAAGATCCTCGCTCGATTTCAAGGAATTGATCCCCTTGAATCGGGAGCCCCCATCCCTAGTTAGTGGTTTTCCCAGTAGAACACTGAAACCATGCATAAACAGGGACCGTCATGCTGGACCAAAACAAACCTCATGCCGTCAACCGACCCAAAGTCCGGTCTTTGAGTCGGCCCCTAGTTTTCTTTTAGGCGGGCCTTTTGTTGTTTTTCTACAATGAGCGATGTACATTGTAATAGATACAGATATACTTTACTTTTCTGCACTGCATGCATGTTTTCAAAACAACCTAGGACATTACATCAGTTTGTTTATAAACATTAAACCAACATCTCTCCATTAGGTAAGGATGGATCGCTCGCATCCCTGTCTTAGGCTCGATGTCATCATCATGCCATCTGCGGACATTACTCGCCTTTGGAATACATTCCGCCCAGTTGACCGTGCATTCCTCCGGCTCATCATAGGAGACTTGCCATTACTCGCTGATTCCCCCATTGACTAGACCCTACTCAGAACTGCTATTAGTTTTTGGGACACTCAGCGGGCCGTATTCAGTTTTCAGGGGTCAGAGCTAGCTCCCACAGTAGAGGAGTACGCGGCACTCATTCAGCGACCCATGCCGACCCTCGACATCGTGGCGCCCAACCAGTTCGCCACGATACAGAGTAGACTCGCCATCCTCTTAGATCTCCGCGACGAAGAAATTCATCTTGAGCTTCAGCATGGAGGGGAGCATAGCGTTAGGACCGCATGGCTCATAGACTTCATACATGTTCATTCTCTCAATGCTAAGGGAGAATCGTACCAGCGTGACGCCTGTCACGGGTTCCTCTTGCTCATCTTTGGGACCATCCTATTCCCCCACTCGTCGAACCTCATAGACGGGGCACTTGCCCAAGTCATCCTCCAAGTGGTAGGAGGCCGTAGCTATGTAGAAGCCGTCTTGGCTGAGACCATTCGGTCTCTTGACTATGTACGAGAGGTTCGACGTGGTAGAATGAGAGGAGCTCCGCATCTTCTTCAGATTTGGCTCCTCGCACACATCAGGCCGTTCTGCTCATCACATCCCTTTTCCTACATCACTGACGAGCGTTCGCTCATCGCTCGCCTACTTCAAGTGTTTCGGCCCTCCGATCGCGACTACACCGATTGGATCCAGTTTTCAAGAGACTCACCCCGGCACAGTTTTTGTGGGCTGCTCGCTGGAATCCCGGTGGACCCATGACCATTGGATGCCCTTCAGTCATAGGACTTCCTCTGATCAGTCACTTAGGGAGCACACTTGTTTTCCCAGCCCGAGTCATCAGACAACTTGGCGGCTTACAGGATATTCCTAGAGAGGCAGATCGCACTCCACACCGCTTCATGTGGACGGATATTATAACTTTACTTCCAGATAGGGTTCTGCGGATTAGAGAAGTTCAACGTTTATGGAACACGCGCACCGTTCAAGAGCTCTATTTCCCGGAGCACCCTACCGACGACGAACGAGCTTTCTAAGCTACCGTAGCATATGTGGCGCAATTCCATCCACAGGGACTCACACCCGTTCGTCGACGACATTTGCCGCGGATTCCTCACGCACCGCATGCAGACATTCCAGACGCGGAGAGCTCAGTCCAAGGAGTCATGCGCACAGAATTGCAGTCCATCAGAGAAGAGCGAGATCGACTCCGTTGTGAGCTTGTGGATATTCGCGCAGAACTCACTGATCACAAAGAGCTTCAGAGCGAGTTGGCTCAGATTCGCGCACGCATAGCGAACCAAGACAGGGAGATAGCGCGTTTGAGCGCTATGCTGGACCGAGCGCGGGCAAAAGCTCGCAAGGTCTTTCATCCTTAGGTTTAGTTTGTTAACGCTTTTGCCCCGCACCGGACCCACGCAGCGTTCACTTAGCTACGGGTTGTAATAGTTGGCGGTTTAATGTTTATGTTTCCTTTTCAAACAGACTGTCTTTATAAATTATAGAATATGAATCAAACTGATGTAATGCCATTAGTATTTTCAAACTTATGCACCTCATGCATTCATATATTGTCATCTATATTTTGAAGATAGTCAAAGCACTATAAGTACACTCATACACTTACGCATACAGGTACTAACAATTGGCGTCCCATCGATATCCGACTCGTGCACGAGTAAGGATGGCAGAAGACCAACAACCCGCCATTCTTGAACAGGATACTCCGCCAACGCTGATACATTCTCAAACACCACTAACGCAAGTTACATCACCTGTAATGCTCACGGACATATCTACAGCGCATTCAGGCGTCCCTATCGGACATCCTCCACCAACAGTACAAACGGCGTCCAACCTTGTGGAGTCCGCACGTTTTACTGCGTTAGAAGGAATGGTGAACCACTTGGCGGCCAACATGGCCACCAACATGACTGAGCTCATGGCCATGCTCAGGAATCAGAATCAGGCCTCATCGAGCTTTACTCCGCCTCTGGAGCATAGACCAATTGTCGATCCAAATCCAATGGTCACTCCAACCTTTGCTTCGGAGGCTGAAGACGCATCTTTCTCGGCAATGGCGTTTGCACCAACAGTCCATCCGATCAATGATCCTTTACCGCCACCACCTGCTCCAACAGCAGTTCCGTTGCCACCAGCAGCTTTCTTATCCACGGACTCTACTATGCATGCGCTGCCACCGCTAACCGTGTCAATGCATCCTCCAATCTATACTGTGCCACCACCGACAGTTCCTCCGGTCACGATCGCACAGGCTCCTGTTTCCACTGCAGACCAATTTCCTTTCCAAACTCCACAACCCCAAATAAGCTTTTCTTACCCTGCTCCACCGCCCCTAAAGATTCCTCCCACTGAACCGGGCACGCCTACTCAGGCTGCCCCTCCAGCTCCACTGACAAATGTTCCTCTCGAAGCGGAGAATGAACAGGAGAGGAGAATAAAGAGAATGGAGGAAACCATTCGAGCCCTCCAAGTAGGCAACCCCCGTTTCGATTTCAGTGACAGTGACTGGAATCTCTTTCCAGGCATGCGGCTGCCCCCTAAGATCAAAATTCCAGAGTTCAAAAGATATGATGGGACCAGAGACCCTCGGCATCATCTCCGTCATTATCAGAGCAAAATGCTCTCATACTGGGATTATGAGGAATTCGTCATTCAGACTTTCCAAGATAGTCTTATGGGATCGGCGCTAGATTGGTTTATGACCCTGAAAGCCGGCGATGTCCCTACATGGACAGATCTTTCTCAGAAGTTCCTCGACCAGTATCGATTTTGTGCGGAAACACCTCCTACCCTTCTCGATCTCAGCATGACAGAGATGAAGGAGGGTCAAGCTTTCGAAGCATACGCAACGGAATGGAGAGGAAGAGCAGCAAAGCACATTCCTCCAATCACTGAGCGACAACAAGTTCAGCTGTTCCACTCCACACTCAGAGGCGCGTATTACTCACATCTCCTGGCTCATACTTCCTCCTTCTCGGACTTGATCGAGGCAGGAAAGAAGCTTGACATGGGTGTTAAGTTAGGAAGAATCGAAGGCCCATCAAAGAAGAAGGATGGAGAGACGTCAAAGAAGCAGACTGCTGGAACCTCCAGAAGAAGCAAAGACATGACTATTGGCGCCGTCAACTCCGGATATCAGGCTTCACAGCCGATTTCGGTGGACTATACTCCTGCATTACAGACTCCCCAGGCATATGCACATCCCGTGCATTATGTGCAGCCCTACCAAACATCGCAGGCTTATTTCCCAACCCCGCCAACTGTTATCCAGTCGCAACTTCCGCAACAGCATATTCCTGCTCAGGCTCAACAAGGTAGACCCCCGGCTTCGAGATCTCCTCAGTCGGTTCAACGTGCTCCAGCCCCCAGAACTTATCAGGACAAAGTTGCACAACCGCGTCCACGCAAGCAGTACACCACTTTACCAGCCCCTCTCTCTCACATATTCAGGCAGCTTCTTGCAGGCAACAAGATCAGAACAGAAGCGCCTGGTCCCAACTTTGACCCCGCAGTGCAGAATCAGAACTTACACTGTGAATTCCATCGGGGTGCTCCTGGTCATACCCTCGACAATTGCTGGACACTCCGGAATAAAATTCAGGAGTTGATCGACGCAAGGCAAATCTCCTTTAATGAAGTGAAGCCACCGAATGTCCGCGCAAACCCTCTCCCCGATCATGGATCAGGTTCAGGACCTTCTATCAACATGATCAGCATCGCTTCTATCAAAGAGGAAGAAGACGCGCAGAAGACCTCAATTCCCTTTATTGTCAATTATGCTCCGACAAATGATGCATTTACATCTGACGTCCCATTCGTTATCGAGGTTCTTGCGAAGGAGCCATACCAAGACCGTCGAGTTCCCTGGGATTATGGGAATGAGGTTGCCAACATGGAGCATGAGATGAGTGCGATGGGCATCACGCGCTCAGGACGAGTTTATCAGGGTCCAGAGTCTACAGACAAAGGGAAAGCCCCTGTTATTACATCCTCAGCCGTTCCAGAAGCCGTGCCAGTCTTTACAAAGAAGGTCACCGATCAAGAAGCGGAAGCTTTCATGAAAGTGATCAAGGCAAGTGAGTACAAAGTGGTGGAGCAAATGGGCAAGTCACCCGCCCATATCTCGCTCCTCGCGTTGCTTTTGAGCTCCGAGCCGCATCGGAATGCTTTGTTGAAAGTCCTCACCGCGGCACAAGTCCCAAAAGACACGGCACCGGATAATATCGAGCAGACTGTTAGTTCAATCTTCTCGAATCAGATATCCTTTGCAGATGATGAGCTTCCATCCGAAGGTCAGGAACACTTACGGGCATTGCACATAGTCTGTAAGTGCAACAATCACATTGTTGGTCGAGTCATGATCGACAACGGCTCTGCTCTCAACATTTGCCCCGTCTCCACACTGAAACAGATGAACGTGGACATGAGCCGCATCCGTGCAAGCAAGACCACTGTTCGAGCCTTTGATGGCTCTAGGAGAGAAGTGAATGGAGAAATCGATCTCCTGATCGATGTGGGTCCTTGCTCATTCTCTGTCACCTTTCAGATCCTCGAGATACCTAATGCTTTCAGTCTCTTGCTCGGGAGACCATGGATTCACGCCGCCGGCGCTGTTCCTTCGTCGCTGCACCAGAAACTGAAGTTCTTCGTCGAAGGTAAGCTTATCACTGTCAACGGTGAGGAAGACTACGCAGTCTACAAGGAGACAGCCGTTCCTTACATTAGCATTGGAGAAGATCCGAATCTTCCCTTTCACTCTTTCGACACGATTTCCGTAATCCGAGACTACGGAAAAGTCGGTCCATCACGAACCGATCGTATGATTGGAAAGGTTCTATTGAAGAACGATTACGTCCCCGGAACTGGACTTGGGGCACGTGCACAGGGAATCCTTCGACCGATTGAAATGGAGGAATACCGCAATAGGAGGGGACTTGGCTTTCGCCCCTCCTGTCATGAGATCGTGCAGTCTCGCCGTGGAAAGCATCTACACCGCCTTGCTGTACATTACGAAAAGCTCTTCAGGGGCATTCTGGTTCCACCACTCTCACAGTTTTTTTTGCAGCACCACCGCAGATCATGGGAGGCACCTCCGATAGCCCAATCACTGAAACAGATGACTTCTCTTCGGATGCAGTTGAAGCGTTTTTGGCTTTGCCAGCCATATATGCCGTCACTGAGGAGACATCTTCCAGGGTTCATATCCGCCCTGTACGGGAGGATGAGGAGCTTACCAACTGGACTTCAGTTCCGCTCTACTCGGCCGTAGTTGCCGATGTGTAAGACGGTCTTTATATATAATGCTACCTGTGTGTCGGCAACGCCATAAGCCACACAACAGAAGAGGGGTTTTTGTTATGGCTTGTTAATAAAATCCCTACATGCTTTTTGAATTTTTGTGTCTAGATTCTCTCTCTCATGCTTACTTCTAGCATCTTTAATTTCTAAAACAATTCGCTTTCGTGTCCAGGCTCCAATCGAATCCAAATCACCGATGCAACGATTCGAATTCGTCCGAAACACACCTCAGAAAGTCCCTACCCATATACTTCGGGGAAGGACTTGACGAGGACGGTCGCGTGCCCGAGATAGAAGAGAGTTTGCATCGTCTTGAAAACCATCAACTCACTTCGATCGAGCCAACCGAAGAGATCAACATAGGCACCACAGAAGAGCAACGCACCCTAAGGATCGGGACGGATCTCGACCCCGCACAGAGAGCCCGGATGATCGATTTCTTGTCAGAGTATCAAGAGGTCTTCGCTTGGTCTTATACCGATATGCCAGGTTTGGACCCCTCGATCGTAAAGCATTTCCTCCCACTCGACACTGAAAGATTTCCGCCCAAACGTCAACACTTACGGCGTCAACGAGCTGATCTTCTTCTCCGCATTAAAGAGGAGGTCGTCAAACAGGTGGATGCGGGATTCTTAGAGGTATGCAATTACTCTGAATGGGTAGCTAACGTGGTGCCAGTGGAAAAGAAGAATGGGAAGGTCAGAGTCTGCATCGACTATCGAGACCTTAACAAGGCCAGTCCTAAGGATAACTTCCCGCTGCCCCATATCGACGTCTTGGTGGACAATACAGCACGCCACACACAATTCTCCTTCATGGATGGTTTCTCTGGATACAATCAGATTCAGATGGCCGAGGAGGATAAGATCAAAACGACGTTCATCACGATGTGGGGTACGTTTTGTTACAAGGTCATGCCTTTTGGTCTCAAAAACGCTGGGGCAACCTATCAGCGGGCAATGGTCACTCTATTTCATGACATGATGCATAAAGAGATAGAGGTTTACGTCGACGACATGATTGCAAAGTCCAAAGCAGGTGAAGATCATCTTGTCAACCTCAGGCGGCTATTTGATCGTCTCAGGAAGTACAAACTCCGACTCAACCCAACGAAATGCACTTTCGGCGTCAAGTCAGGAAAATTGCTAGGGTTTGTAGTCAGCGAAAAGGGCATCGAGGTTGATCCCGACAAAGTCAAGGCGATCATGGAATTGCCCCCTCCATCGACAGTGCGCGAAGTAAGGAGTTTCCTAGGACGGCTGAATTACATCGCACGTTTCATTGCAAATTTAACAGACAAGTGCCAACCACTCTTCCGTTTGCTTCGTAAAAACGCAGCGGTTGAATGGGATGACGAGTGTCAGAAAGCTTTTGATACAGTCAAGGCATACCTAGTTCAGCCACCGGTGTTGGTTCCACCTTCACCGGATCGTCCTCTCATTCTGTACCTGACAGTACGCCGACAATCCATCGGATGCATGTTAGGGCAAAAGGACGATTCCTCTCATGCAGAGCGAGCAATTTATTATTTAAGCAAAAAGTTCACTGAAGGGGAGTCCAACTACCCTGAGATAGAGAAGATGTGTTGCGCACTCGTTTGGGTCATGCAAAGGCTCCGGCAATACACTCTCTACCATACTGTTCGCCTGCTGTCAAAGACAGATCCTTTGAAGTATCTACTCAGCAGTCCGTCCTCCATGAGGAACATAGCAAAATGGCGTTGCCAACTGACGGAGTATGACATCGAATACGTATCACGCACGTCAGTGAAGGGCCAAGCAATTGCAGATCATCTAGCGGAGTTTCCGATCGAGGACGACACACCGATCAACCCTAACTTTCCAGATGAAAGGATCCTCCAAGTGAGTGATGAGGAAGAGACTCTAGGATGGAAGATGTACTTTGACGGTGCAGTCAATTCCACTGGGTCTGGTATCGGCGCGGTGCTGATATCCCCTGAGGGGCGTCATTTCCCTGTTGCAGCGAAGATTGATTTCCCTTGCACCAACAACATAGCCGAATATGAAGCTTGTATCCTCGGTTTGCAGGCCGCAATCTACCTCAAAGTCAAGGAGTTAAAAGTGTTTGGCGATTCTATGCTCACAATCTTCCAGACGCTTAAACAATGGAAGACGAAAGATCCAAAGTTGGTGCCATATCATGAGTACCTCGAAGAGTTGACAGAGAACTTCAAAGATATCTCATTTACGTACACCCCACGCATGAAGAACCAGTTCGCAGATGCACTTGCAACGCTCGCATCCATGGTGAGCATTACGAAGGAGAATCTCATAGAACCTCTCGAGTTTGAGATTGCTCAGGGCCCTGCCCATTGCGATGTAATTGATGCTGTTGACGGCAAACCGTGGTACGCAGACATCAAGCACTTGCTGCAAACAGGTCAATTCCCAGCGTTCACCGATCGTCATGACCGGAGGACTCTACGCCGCATTGCGGCACACTTTTTCCTGAGTGGCGAGACTCTCTACCGCCGTTCATTCGATGCTACACTACTTCGGTGTGTCGACGAGAATGAGGCACAACGCCTCATGGAAGAAGTGCACGAAGGAAATTGCGGACCTCATATGAATGGACTCATGCTAGCAAAGAAGCTCATGCGACTCGGGTACTTCTGGTCTACCATGGAACCGACTGCGTCAAGCATGTCAGACACTGTCACTTGTGTCAAGTCTACGCGAATCAGATCAGAGCACCACCCAACGAGCTCCATCCAATGGCTGCTCCGTGGCCATTTTCAATGTGGGGCATGGACGTGATTGGTCCAGTCAACCCTAAAGCATCCAATGGACATTTGTTCATACTGGTAGCTATCGATTACTTCACCAAGTGGATCGAAGCTATCACCCTTGCGTCAGTCACTGCAAAGGCCGTGGCTCGCTTCCTCAAACGCGACATCATTGCGCGATACGGGGTCCCTGCGACTCTCATCACCGACAATGCCAAGAACCTGAATAATAAGCTCATTGACGAGCTCTGTGCACAGTTCAGGATCCAACATCGTAATTCCTCTCCATATCGTCCACAAATGAATGGTGCGGTAAAGGCAGCGAATAAGAATATAAAGAAAATCATCGAAAAAATGATGGTGAATTACAAGGACTGGCATGAGATGCTCCCGTTTGCACTCTTGGCATATCGGACTTCTATCCGCTCATCCACCGGGGCAACCCTGTATTCTTTGGTCTACGGCATGGAAGCGGTTCTTCCAATCGAAGTGGAGATTCCCTCCATGAGGGTTCTTGCCGAGTCCAAACTCGAGGAAGCAGAATGGGCGAAGCAACGCTATGAACAGCTTAATCTCATCGACGAGAAGCGGCTAACTGCACTTTGCCACGGTCAGTGCTATCAGCAAAGAATGGCTCGAACATTCAACAAAAAAGTTCGTCCTCGCAAGTTCAGCCCCAGCGACCTCGTCTTGCGAAAAGTTTTACACATCGCCCCAGATTCCAGGGGCAAGTTCGCTTACAAGTACGACGGTCCATTCATCGTTAAAGAAGTCTTTGACGGAGGGGCAATCATTCTCAACGATATGGACGGAAACGAGAACGCTCTTCCGGTCAATGCTGATGCTCTTAAGAAATACTATCCGTGATGGTGTTTCTCTTATCCCACTGCGGATGTTTTCTCAAATGCACATTACATTTTATCTTTCTTTGCATGTACAGTTCCCAACACTTTTAATTTCGTTAACTCATGTACTCCCATCTTCTGCTCTTTCCCTTTTCTCTGAATTTTTCCTGAGAGAAAAAGAATGGATTTCCCGCTAGGTTGAAAACCTCTTTGAGGCGGCCTAGGCAAAAATTAGGGAATGAGAGGCACGGTTTAAAATCCCGCAAAGGGGAACCGTGGCAAAAGGAGAGCATGAATCAAAATCCTCGCTAGGCTGAAAACCCGAAAAGGGCGGTCTACGCAAAAGTTAGAGGAATCGAGAGGTGCGATCAGACCCAATACGGATGATCGTAGCAAAAGGTGACATCTAAATGAGAGAAATGTCAAACAAAACACCCCGTTAGGTCGTCACGCGTCTTGCGACCTAGGCAAAAATTAGGGGACCTTCGGCAGCTCGACCACGAAATGATAGCTACATTCAGCATGCAGGGGCAACAAATAGTGGTTTGACAGTCTTCGATGCAAGCAAACTCTCTTTTACTCTCAGAGCATGAGACACGTTTCGACATACAGTCGAATCTTTGTATCCTTGATTTGGAGGATCCCAAAGAATCCCCCTATACCCTTATGCAAATTCTACAGGTCATGCCTGTTCTGTAAAAAGCCTTTCTTGTCAAATCACAAACCTAGCGGGATACGACCATCCCCTTAAATGGTCATCAAGTTCAAATCCCCAAAGCATTATTATTCAGACTTCTTTCTACATCTTCATTATGGCTGTAGAGTAGAACTGACAACTACTGTTAGCTCCCATGGTTCTATATGCAGGAACGAAGATGTGAACCTCGGAAGAAGTCTTTCTTTGATGAATGCATGTCTGCCTTATGCTAAGGACCACAACTAAAATCCAAGGAGAAGTCTTCAGGATAATACTCCATGCATTCAATCGCATCACAATCAGTTGGCAAACAATGAAACATTCTGCCACTACATCGATTGCAACACGGACAAGCTCAGTGACGGAGGAAGCACAATGATTCCTTCCACACCTCACGCAACTCCCCAACGTTTGCATTTACTTTTTGCAATGCATCCCATGCAATTTACTTTTCTGCATTTCGGGTACGTCCCGACTACTTTCCCTCATTTCGGGTACGTCCCGACTACTTTCCCGCATTTCGGGTACGTCCCGACTACCTTCCCGCATTTCGGGTACGTCCCGACTACCTTCCCGCATTTCGGGTACGTCCCGACTACCTTCCCGCATTTCGGGTACGTCCCGACTACCTTCCCGTATTTCGGGTACGTCCCGACTACCTTCCCGCATTTCGGGTACGTCCCGACTACCTTCCCGCATTTCGGGTACGTCCCGACTACCTTCCCGCATTTCGGGTACGTCCCGACTACTTTTCCGCATTTCGGGTACGTCCCGACTACTTTTCCGCATTTCGGGTACGTCCCGACTACTTTTCGGCATTTCGAGTACGTCCCGACTACTTTCCTGCACTTCGGGTACGTCCCGACTACTTTCCGCACTTCGGGTACGTCTCGACTATCTTTCCGCATTTCGGGTACGTCCCGACTACCTTTCCGCATTTCGGGTACGTCCCGACTATTTTCCGTACTTCGGGTACGTCCCGACTACTTTTCCTGCATTTCGGGTACGTCCCGACTACTTTTCTGCATTTCGGGTACGTCCCGACTATTTTCCGCACTTCGGGTACGTCCCGACTACTTTTCCGCATTTCGGGTACGTCCCGACTACTTTTCTGCACCATGCAGACCGCCGGTCAAAACACCTCGCACCTTGCAAACCCGCCGGGCAACACGCCCCGCACCCCGCAAGTCCATTGGGTAGGCGCCTTTGAACCATGTTGTTCATTCGGTATGCGCCCCGTGCATATTGCAAACCCTTCGGGTACGTCCCAACTACTTTTCCGCATTTCGGGTACGTCCCGACTACTTTCCCGCATTTCGGGTACGTCCCGACTACTTTTCCGCATTTCGGGTACGTCCCGACTACTTTTCCGCATTTCGGGTACGTCCCGACTACTTTTCCTGCATTTCGGGTACGTCCCGACTACTTTTCCGCATTTCGGGTACGTCCCGACTACTTTTCCTGCATTTCGGGTACGTCCCGACTACTTTCCTGCACTTCGGGTACGTCCCGACTACTTATCTGTTTAGGGGTCCATCCCCTCAGGTTCATCCTGACTTTTACATTTCTGCATCAGGTATAACATCCCCACATATCCAAAGTAAGAGGGAGAAGACTGTTATCGGAAATTCCATGTCAATCATTGCTATCAAATTGGGGCGCTTCTGAAGTCTTTGGCTGCATCCTCTACTCGAGCATGCAGTCAAAGAGGGGCAAGCTGTCAGCACCCCATTTTGGCTCACCTTTCCAAACGATGATATCAGCAATGATCCAAGCCACAACCTGAGCAGAATACAGAAAAACGACTTAACAGAGCAGAAAATCACTATTCATCCTCAAGTCGGCAAAATCGGGCAAATGACACATGCATATGACAGAAGGACTCCAGGGGTCACCAAAGGGTAATAGAGTGACTAGAGAGCTCAGCAATATCCAAAACTGGAATTTTCAGTATATCACACGGACAGTTCTATTTTCCGATAGTTCGCTCGATCATCGGAAGACAGCCAATATTGGACCCCAAAAATCCACTCCAATGCCAAACAGATGAAAAGTGTCCCCAAAGGCATTTTGCAAATCATCTGCTCTATACAGAACAACTTTCTGTATACAGACAACTTTTCAGTGGAAGTCCAAAAATGCCGGTTTCTCGAAGAAAAGTTAATTCCAAATATCAGATGCGGCCATGCCCCTCAATCATACAGAGCACGAGCAATGCTTCATATTGTCTTTTAGAAGCCATACAGACACTCTGAATGACTTCCGAATGACAAAACGGGCATACCCTTCTTCGGAAGAGCGTAACCGGAGACTGGTCTGATGGAATTACGGCAAACGAAGTTCACACTACATTGCCCTGAAAACTCCAGCGGACATACGCAATTGGGCAAAACAGACAGCAAAACCCTTCACGGTTTCCCGAGTAACCTCCGAGGGGCACAAAAGGCCATTTTCAGTGAAAATCCATATCCGGAGGTCCTCTTTGGGGAAACTTGACGCCGGATGCTTACCTTACACAATGCTAGCCTTCTCAAGGCTCAATGTGGAATTGTCGGAATGAATCACACAACTCATCTAGACCCCTCGAGCAGTGCTTTAAGGGTCTCAGATGCACTTTTCATATCCTTAGAGGCCCGATCTCAGCAAACAGAGATCGTAGTAATCTCCGGATCGCCCAAGAAACTCAGAAAGCAATCTGAGAAATCCAGTTTCGGCCTCCTAGGACATCTCCGGCTCCATATTTGTATTTACCGGCTTAAGGGACAAGGACCCACGTAATTTGACAATTTATGTCAAAATGACCGACGTGGGATGCAGATACAAGATATACTGTCAGAAGTGGGTAACCTCGCTCTGAATGCATAAAAGGAGCAAAACCGGCTTCCAAGCCTCATACAGACATTTGGCAATTTCTCACGGAAAATGCCAATCTCGGACTCATTAAATCCATTTCCTCGCGTATATCGATAATTCGACGTTCAATTCAAACCACGAACTTCGAATGCGCGATCAATCGAGACCTGAGCTTTTTCCCGGTTTCTCCTCTTCGGTCGTGGGACCCACGGGCTATTCAAGATGAGTCACCCTTTACTCTAGAAGCTTCTCCTTCTTCTTCAATGCAAGAAGCCAACTTGCACTCTTGCTTGAAAATATCCAAGAGTTTGAAGACAACACTCAAGCCTCCATCAATGCTCATCAATGCTCATCAATGTCTTATCTCTTCTTCATTAATGCAATGGAAGAGGATGAGACTTGATATTTTCTAAGCATGGGGGTTAAGAGCACTTGCTTTTGCTAATTGTGTCATTAGCTTTGCCTATAAATGGCCCAAAAGTGATTAAGATAATCACTTCTCCTCTTACACACTCTCTCCAACCTTTCTCTTTCAAGAAATCCTCTCAAACTCCATAGCCAAGAACACTCAAGAACCAGAAAACTTCAGCCCTTAGAAGGAAGAGAAAAGAAAACCTAAAAGATCAAAAGAGAGCCTTGAGTTCTTAAGTCGGAAGCCGATGTTCATCATCCCGACTTAAGCTCAAAATTTCTCAAACTTCATATCCCACTCATTTTGGACCCATGGAGTTCATTGGTGAAATTGGTTTTTCCATTTGAAGTCTTTAAATTATTGTTTCAGGTCAAATAGTGCATTTCGGGTGAAATCGCTACTCTCGGGTGAATAGTGACCCGCCAGCGCCAGCCGTGCGCACGCCCGCACGCACGCCCGCGCACGCCCGCGCGCCTACCTGCGCGCACGCCTGCGCCCCGCGCACGCCCGCGCGCCCCGCGCGCACGCCTGCACGCCCGCGCGCCTGCCCGCACCCCGCGCACGCCGCGCGCCTCCCGTGCATTCCAGCCGCATTCCCCGTGCACCTAGCTCCCCGAACGTGCATCCTTTGCACCCGAGCATCCTTCCAAGCGTTCAACCGAGTCACCCGACTCTCGAACACTTCCCCGACTCTTTCCTCGTATCCCGAGACTAGGTAAATCACTCTTGACTTAGAGGAGTTAGGGCTTTTTATATTTTTGCATGGCTATGGAGTACTATGGTATTTTATGCATACTTAACTTGCAAGACTTAACTTTTATGCAATTTTATGTTATATTATGCATGTGTATTACCTTATAACTTGCTAGCATGTCGGAAAAAGGTTTGGATTGTTGTTTGGAAGACCATCCCGACCCGGAAATGGCAAGTGAGCTCACGGCCAAGTCTCTAAATGGGATGGCCGAGACTTGAGTTGCTCTTTTCGGGTTAAGATTGGTCTCCTTAGCCCGATCCAAGTTATTTTCCGAGTTTATTTTGTTATTCTTGCATGCATGAAGCCGGTATTATTTTATCGATTCTTTAAATAACATGTTTGTGAATGTTTGCATGTTTAAATGAGTTAAACAAATCATGGTAATACCGGCTTTTGTCAAAACGTGTTATTCATGATGTTTGATGTTTGAGCATGCGAAAAATGATTAAACCAAGACAAGGAAATTCTTTGTGATTTGAATCGAGCCATGAGAGTATTCGGCCATCTTTGACAAGGTGAAGCCGAGGGCTTCTTGGCCCTTTTTGGATCAAGAATGATTTCCTTATTTCGAGTTTAATTCATTTCTCGGATTGTACGAAAGCGTAATTTCGATATTTCCACGATTCCCATGTTAAAACATCGATTACATGTCTTTTCAAAACAAAACATGCATGGCTTCGGGTATCGTTGACTCATTCGGGTCCATTCGGTTACGAGGGTAGTTTCGGTCATTGGACCAAATATCCTCGATCCTTACGGATTCGTGTTGGTCGCCGAATCACGAATCGTTTTCACAATTAAAGTATTCGGCAATAACCTTAAGCATTAATTCCACGAACGGGTTAATCGGGACGTTCACACGGTTAATTCATTCCATTTAAATAACTTTGCACGAATTGGACATTAATTTGTAACTCGCGTCGACGAATTACAAAACGGTGTTAATGCCCTTTTCAAAACCCTCATACTTTCAAATCCTTATTGTGTTGTTCTCCTTTTCTGAAAACAAATTTTCAAATCAAGGGCAAGAACATCATTTCGTGATTCGCAGACATCCTAGCGCAGTTTAAGATGTCAGTTGGGTATTCTGTATCAAAATACAGTTATCGGACTAATCATTTCACTCGACTTAACCAAATCCTAGAAAATGGTTAGGCGGAACTCTAGGTTCCAAATCTAGAGTCAAAATACAAGTTTGGATCAATTCAGTGGTAATTCAGTGTCACAATACAGAACAACTGTAAAAGCAATCCACATACATGAGATTTGACTCTCTTTGTCAAGTTCTCAAAACAAAGCCGAATGCTAAAACATTGGCACGTGCTTGTTTGTCTAGGGTAGGATTTGCATGCCAAAATACCCCGGATTAACAACTTGTTAAAACACGTACACTCGATAATAACAAAGACCTTGTCTGTTATTTACTTGCTGCGTGTTATCTTTCCGCACATGTTTGCCATGCGGGTCGAGCCTGATCCCTAGGCCGAATAATATTAGGGTTCAACACCCTAATCATCGATCACAGGGTCCAACGCCCTAATCAACACACACAGGGTCCAACGCCCTGTTCAGTGAGAGCGTCCATTGAATTTCAGTTCTTCGGTCTTTTTCCCTAAACTCACGGTGAGTTAGAGTGGAATAATAACCGAACGCGAGTCAACTGGAATTCGGCCATTTGTAATTTGTATTTATTGTTTTCGAGAGCATTGTAAGGATTTTATTTTGTACATTTATTCTGTAAGAATTCCAGTCGGTAAGCGAACGGTCCGAGAGTCGAATTAATCGAATCGGTCTAATGCTTGCCCAGATACAAGTAAATCCAAGAACTCGCGGTTCTGGTTCACGCAGGGATTCAACCTCCATGGTTCGATGAACTGTAACGCAAGATTGTGAACCAATTCCCCGACACACGGGTTTACTTCTCTCTCAGCTTCTCCACCGACATCGTTTAATTCATCGAAGTTACGGTGTCAAAACGTGTGAGCCGAGTGCAGCCTAATTCATGCGGTAAATAAAACAAAAATGCAAGCCTAGCAAACCAGAGTACCGAAAGGGCGTGCGGGATATAGGCCCGCACGTAACATGAACCCCCGAACACGGATTTTCCGGTTCCGCACAGATCAATGCCTTAACGACAAACTAGGTGTTCCATACCCCTAGACTCGGGTAACTTATCCGCACTCGACCTACGGGTCGTAAAATGATAAGTGGCGACTCCTTCTCTCACGCGTGTCCGTCACGGGTCCCCACGAAAAGGTGGACACTCCCAAGCCGCGCGACCCAAAAGCGCGCAATGCGGGCCCCGACGAGAGTCCACATTCGGGTCCGTACAGTGTCTCAACTTGAATGTTTACCTGATTCCAGGTAGCTCAGGTCAGGATACAGAAGATCTTTCTAGATCACTTCCGGGCAGATCGACCGGTTCTTTGGCTTTTTCGGGGTTCTTGCACAACCCTGGACGACCCAGGGAATTGGTCGACACCGGCTACAGGCCGAGGTGGCCCGCACTGCGATGTTTCCCCTTTTCTGAAAACAATTTTCAAATAAAGGGTAAAATCGTCTTTTCCCAATTCAGCGACAATCTTAGGGTTAGCATGACAGAAACACTACAGTATGGGACAAGAACGGGCTACCTGTTCAGGTGCAGGTTCATCTGCATAGCCCTTTTTTATCTAACTGATGAGTTTCTGTCATCCTAACATAGACTCGGGTAACTAGAACGGTTATCTCTGTCAGAAAACATGCAAAATGCTTATTAACCTTTCACTCGACTTAACCAAACACTAGATAATGGTTAGGAGGAATTCTAGATTCCAAATCTAGAGTCGAAACATGAGTTTGGCTAATTCAGTGGAAATTCAGTGTCACAATACAGAACAACTGTAAAAGCAATCCACACACATGAGATTTGACTCTCTTTGTCAAGTTCTCAAAACAAAGCCGAATGCTAAAACATTGGCACGTGCTTGTTTGTCTAGGGTAGGATTTGCATGCCAAAATACCCCGGATTAACAACTTGTTAAAACACGTACACTCGATAATAACAAACACCTTGTCTGTTATTTACATGTTGCGTGTTATCTTTCCGCACCTGTTTGCCATGCGGGTCAAGCCTGATCCCTAGGCCGAATAATATTAGGGTTCAACGCTCTAATCATCGAGCACAGGGTTCAACGCCCTAATCAACACTCACAGGGTCCAACGCCCTATTCAGTGAGAGCGTCCATTGAATTTCAGTTCTTCGGTCTTTTCCCTAAACTCACGGTGAGTTAGAGTGGAATAATAACCGAACGCGAAACGACTGGAATTCGACCCTTTTGTAATTTATATTTATTGTTTTCGAGAGCATTGTAAGGATTTTATTTTGTACATTCATTCTGTAAGAATTCCAGTCGGTGAGCGAACGATCCGAGAGTCGAATTAATCGAATCGGTCTAATGCTTGCCCAGATACAAGTAAATCCAAAAACTCGCGGTTCTAGTTCACGCAGGGATTCAACCTCCATGGTTCGATGAACTGTAACGCAAGATTGTGAACCAACTCCCTGACATACGGGTTTACTTCTCTCTCGGCTTCTCAACCGATATCGTTTGGTTCACCGAATTTCCGGTGTCAAAACGTGCGAGCCGAGTGCAGCTTAATCCATGCGGTAAATCATAAAACATGCAAGCCCAGCAAACCAGAGTACCGAAAGGGCGTGCGGGATATAGGCCCGCACGTAACATAAACCCCCGAACATGGATTTTCCGATTCCGCACAGATCAATGCCTTAACAACAAACTAGGTGTTCCATACCCCTAGACCCGGGTAACTTATCCGCCCTCGACCTTCGGGTCGTAAAATGATAAGTGGCGACTCCTTCTCTCACGCGTGTCCGTCACGCGTCCCCCCCGGGAAGGTGGACACCCCCAAGCCGCGTTTGCTTAGGCGCGCACATGCGTGCCCCGACGAGATGAAATTCGGGTGCGCACAGCTTGGCGACTCCACTGGGGACACTTAGAGGGTTCGGGCTCGTTCCCGCTTGCTTTGTTTGCTTGTTTATTTACCGCTTTCCGCATTTCCCGCTTATCTGCTTAACGTACTTTTATTTCCCGCACATGCATTGCATATCATACTAGCTTCTAGGTACCTATGGGTCGCGTCCCACGACCGGTAATAGGAGCATAGGTTAAATAGGGGTTCCGAGTAAGGGTACGTCGCACGGTTGGACCGTCGATTAGGCCCCCAAAGATCCCCGCTCGATTTCAAGGAATTGACACCCTTGAGTCAAAAGCCCCCATCCTTACGTAGCACGGTCCTTGTAGCACCAAACCATGCATCGTGTTATGCCTCCACGCAAGCCTTCAACCCGACTCCGACAAATAGTCCATCAGGTCGGCCTGCGTGCCACTTTGAGTCTCTTCTATTTCGAGAGTGATGTACATGTACCTTGTAATTTCTATTAAGCCGTGGGCATTTACTCTCTTCGTACACATGCATCATGCGGTTTTCAAAAATTAGGATGTCATTCATGTTGACGAGTCCTAAACGGATTTTCCTATCGTCTTGGTAAGGGACGCCTTGCTCGGCCTCCTGCCCGCGCCTCGACAAAGTCCACCAACACACGAGGACCTCACCGACTCGCCACAAAACGCGAATGGGGTATATTCCGGGACAACATGATCGACCTCATCAACACTAGGTTCGATCACCGAGAGGTCGCTGAGAGATGAAGAACTCGCCGGCCAACCACCTTAAAGGGAGCTCCCCCAAACCCGTGCCAAGATGCAGAGATGCGGTCAGGAGCTTGCTTGAGCGAACGCCGCCCTGGAGAGATCTAGGAAAGGGCCTCATGAAGACCCACACATGCACTCTAGGATAGATATCTCCGCAAGGCCCTCGCCTAGACCCGGTGCTTTCCAAGGCGGCGCTCGCTCAAACCCCGAGTGTGGTGGCAAATCAGCTTAAGGCTCTATTTTACAAAATTTGCATTGTACTTTGAACCTTTCGAGTCAATGTGAACAACAACATTAGCTTTTTGAAAACTCACGCATTGCACGCATCCTATTTATTTACTATTTTACACGAGAATTAACACTACCACACGGTAGACAAAGTTGTGACCGCCTTTGCAGGTGGATCTCTCGTGGTCCTCACCCTTCCTCCACGACGAGACGATCAGTAGCTCAAGGGCCAACCATTCAAGCAACACTAACTCCCCATTAATCCCGCGCAATCGATTACGTCATTGCATGGTTGAGCACACGTCCCTCGATGCTACAAGTGCTTCCACCAGCACAACAGTGTGCCCTTTCCACGTCGTGCGAGCACACCCCTACCTTGCCCATGCACGCATCCTCGACACACCTTGTGCATGTCTCTCAGTGTGCTTGCATGACGCCTACCAGGCTAGTTCGCTCCCCTACGCTGTTGCATTCAAATTACGAATAGTTCTTGTTCCTTCATTGCCTTTCCTCTTCCCATTGCAGGAAATAACCGACAAGAAGGCAACTTGGACCTTGAACGACCACAATTAGGACAATGAACACTTCCCGTCCAGCACCTTGGAACTTCGACACCGAATCCCAACCCTCCCTCCGCAAAAGATCACAGGCAATAACTCCGACAAACAGAGCATGGCCCTGCCCACCCGCTACGAAAGTCACTAGCACGGTCACATCTCCGACCGGAGAATGATCCCTACCCACCCTCCGCTGTGGCCAACGACCAGCAGCCGGGGCAACACGCATTCTTCCTTAAACTCTCTTCTATATATGCATTCATAAATGGGTTCCCGATGTGAACAAACCCTTCTAGTGGCACTAGGACAGTCCCGAAGACGCCCTATTGATTCTGTCGGATCTGTTCAACTCGCCAGTCCTCTTGGGACCCGGCTCCTCGAGTCTTTCTTAAGACGGCTGCGAATGCCAACCCGTAATTGGGGAAAGTACGCCTATACGGCTCACAATCACAGTCTGACCACCCCAGGGTGGTGATGATTAGACTCCCGGAATTGAGTGTCCCCCACGCGCGGCACCCACGGGTCGCGCGCCGGATGAGGGAACCTCCCTTGGGTCCACCTTACATTTCTTACCACATATTCCACCGCATAATCGCCTAATGCATCATCCTTTTTGTCATCCTTCACAGGGACACACCGGTCACGGGCGAAGAGCGATACACGGGTTCACATCCCCCTAAGAGTTCCTCTCGGACCCTTCCCTCATACTTTGACGAGGGAGGTTTCCGACGAATATGTACCCCCCACGAAGCCGAAGAAAGGGACAATCGAACAAACCGTTCAAATTGGGCCCGGGGCAAATCGGGCCTTCCCCACTGTAAAGAACTATCACTGACAACATGCAACAATAAGCCCTGAGGCAGGACACAATCGGCTTCAAGAGCGCCTATCCTCTAAGGGGCACCCTCCACGGGAGCGACAACGTACGATCGAGAACGACAATCGTACAAGGCGCCCAGCACATATCACAAAGACTGGGGCATCCCGTCCAACATTCACGCGGAGGCAACCTTGGTCACCCACACTCCTGGGGCAATTTTGTTTTCGTTTTAGACAATAGGGGAAAGGACTTGTAAAGTTTGCAAGGATAAAAGACGCAAAGTTCGACTTTGGAGTGCACAAGCATCAGACTTCTGAGAAAACCAGCCCTCACAAAATTAGGCTAGGACAACAAAGTACATAAAGTCTCCATGGGGCGAAGCAAACAAAAGCAGCCTCGATGATGCAAAGTCGAGGAGTTTCAAACAAATACAAGGGGCACAATACAGACCCCAGCTGCAAAAAAAAAAAACAGAGCGAAAAGAAGCGGGATAAACCCGCCAATGAAGAGAGAGAGAAAAGAAGCGGGAAAAACCCGCCAACAAAAAATGGGGCAATGCCGAGGTTCACCAAAAGCACCGACACCCCCAATCCAAAAGAAATGAACAAATCCCAACAAAAAGGGAAGCAGCGGTCGCAACTCCTCGACGGAGACAGAACGTAACGCACTCGAACGTCGAATCATTTGAGCACTTCGCCTTTGCAAACTCGAGAGACAAAAGAATCGAGCCTGCTAGGTCGAAAACCCCTCGGGGCGATCTAGGCAAAAGTTAGGGCAAAAGAGAGGCATGACCGAAAATCCCGAGGCAGGCGGGCGGTCGTGGCAAAAGGAGAGTTCATCCCCTTTAGGTTGACAGGTGCGGCCCCGAGGTGGGTGACCGTAGCAAAAGGAGAGCAAAACGAGAGATAAACAAAACAGTCACCCGAGGCTCTCGCACACTGCGCGAGCTAGGGATCCCCAAGGGAAATGGCCAGGCTATCCACTCCAACGCGATCCCCGATCGGCTCTTCAACACAATTCAACTTTCCAAGGCGGATTCTTTCCCAGGCATACTGGACAACCGAGCACGTCATCCCGGGAGTTTGGCACAGCCCATACTGCAGAAAGACAAGAAGGGGGGTACATTTCGCTGCAGGCGTGAACCCGTGTATCCTTTTAGCTTGGGACAACGTGCTCTCTAAGCTTTCTTTCTTTTCTCCTTGTCATTTACATAACTCCAAAATGGGTCACAGTCACCCTTCAATCGACTACCACAAAGCCAAAATCCCGAACATTCCTTTCCGGGAGCCTACTCATAACACTTTGGGAAGACTAGACTGAGGTCTAGTCAAATTTGCGCAGAACTCCCCATACGAGTCACAAACGCAGCTGCCTTGCGCTACCCTGACGAGAAGGGTCCTAAGCCGACAAGCGCGTCGAACAACCGATGGAGTCGCTAGGGCGTCACTGAGGACGTCTTAATATACCCACGCATGGTCAACAAAAGTCCCTGAAGGCCTCGCATCGAGGCCTTTGAAAGCGGAATCCAACCGTATTTACCAAAGCAAAGTTCTTTACGGGTCACCTAGGGAACCCAAAACTGAAGCGTCGTGTGTCACAATGACATCATCTTCATAAGCATTGGCACACCAGTACATCGTTAATGACTCACTATGACTTGCTAATGATGTTAGGGTCACAGGTGCCAAGCAGCTAGGACCACCGCAGACGTTGACTCCCGGTCTCACGGGATACGCAGGGCCTAGTCCCGTCATCAGCATTCTGCAGGGCCAAGTCCCATCTCTACTTTTATGCAGGGCCGAGTCCCGTCTTCACTTTCATGCAGGGCCAAGTCCCGTCATCACTTTTCTGCAGGGCCGAGTCCCGTCATCACTTTTCTGCAGGGCCGAGTCCCGTCTTTACTTTTATGCAGGGCCGAGTCCCATCATTACTCTTCTACAGGGCCGAGTCCCATCTGCAGGGCCGAGTCCCATCTGCAGGGCCGAGTCCCGTCTTCACTTTCATGCAGGGCCAAGTCCCGTCATCACTTTTCTGCAGGGTCGAGTCTCGTCATCACTTTTCTGCAGGGCCGAGTCCCGCCTTTACTTTTATGCAGGGCCGAGTCCCATCATTACTCTTCTACAGGGCCGAGTCCCATCTGCAGGGCCGAGTCCCGTCTTCACTTCCGTGCAGGGCTGAGTCCCGTCATCAGCATTCTGCAGGGCCAAGTCCCATCTCTACTTTTATGCAGGGCCGAGTCCCGTCTTTACTTTTATGCAGGGCCAAGTCCCATCATTACTCTTCTATAGGGCCGAGTCCCATCTGCAGGGCCGAGTCCCGTCTTCACTTTCATGCAGGGCCAAGTCCCGTCATCACTTTTCTGCAGGGCCGAGTCCCGTCATCACTTTTCTGCAGGGCCGAGTCCCGTCTTTACTTTTATGCAGGGCCGAGTCCCATCATTACTCTTCTACAGGGCCGAGTCCCATCTGCAGGGCCGAGTCCCGTCTTCACTTTCATGCAGGGCCAAGTCCCGTCATCACTTTTCTGCAGGGCCGAGTCCCGTCTTTACTTTTATGCAGAGCCGAGTCCCATCATTACTCTTCTACAGGGCCGAGTCCCATCTGCAGGGCCGACTCCCGACTTCACTTCCGTGCAGGGCTGAGTCCCGTCTTCAGCATTCTGCAGGGCCAAGTCCCATCTCTACTTTTATGCAGGGCCGAGTCCCGTCTTTACTTTTATGCAGGGCCTAGTCCCACCATTACTCTTCTACAGGGCCGAGTCCCGTCTTCACTTTCATGCAGGGCCAAGTCCCGTCATCACTTTTCTGCAGGGCCGAGTCCCGTCATCACTTTTCTGCAGGGCCGAGTCCCGTCTTTACTTTTATGCAGGGCCGAGTCCCATCATTACTCTTCTACAGGGCCGAGTCCCATCTGCAGGGCCGAGTCCCGTCTTCACTTCCGTGCAGGGCCGACTCCCGTCATCAGCATTCTACAGGGCCAAGTCCCATCTCTACTTTTATGCAGGGCCGAGTCCCGTCTTTACTTGTTTGCAGGGCCAAGTCCCGTCTCTACTTTTATGCAGGGCCGAGTCCCATCTTTACTTTTATGCAGGGCCGAGTCCCATCATTACTCTTCTACAGGGCCGAGTCCCATCTGCAGGGCCGAGTCCCGTCTTCACTTTCATGCAGGGCCAAGTCCCGTCATCACTTTTCTGCATGGCCGAGTCCCGTCTTCACTTTTATGCAGGGCCAAGTCCCATCATTACTCTTCTGCAGGGCCGAGCCCCATCTTTACTTTTATGTAGGGCCGAGTCCCGTCTTCACTTTCATGCAGGGCCAAGTCCCGTCATCACTTTTATGTAGGGCCGAGTCCCGTCTTCACTTTCATGCAGGGCCAAGTCCCGTCATCACTGTTCTGCAGGGCCGAGTCCCGTCTTCACTTTTATGCAGGGCCAAGTCCCATCATTACTCTTCTGCAGGGCCGAGCCCCCTCTTTATTTTTATGTAGGGCCTAGTCCCGTCTTCACTTTCATGCAGGGACAAATCCCATCATTACTTTTCTGCAGGGCCGAGTCCCGTCTTCACCCTCTGCAGGACCGAGTCCTGTCTTTACTTTGCTGCATGGGCCCATAAGCCCGTGTTCTTACTTCCCTGCACCACACGGATCCATAAACCTGTGTCTCTACTTTTCGTAAACTTACAGTTTACTGCTTTTCGGACTTCGTGTCCACGGATTTCGTGTCCATTTTACTGCTTTCCGCGGGCTTCGGCCCTTCACCTACTACTTCACATCCTCCAAATCCCAATCATGCTACTATCTCATGACAGGAGGGGCAAGCTACCACGGAGAACGACGACAGAAGTGGTCGCCGGGACCACAAAGGGTGCCTCTCATGATCTTTGGCTACATCCTCTAACCGAGCATGCAACCAAAGAGGGGCAAGCTGTCAGCACCCCATTTTGGCCCACCGGCTTCCCACACGAGGATTTCCGACCGAGGCCCGGGACACTATTCATCACCCGGCAATCAGAGACAAATAGGCGAGCATGGGGTCATGAGCAATAGGAGAAGAGCACGGTCTACTGAGAAAAGCGGAGGAAAGCCATCGGAAGAACGAACGAACAAGGAATCCCCAAAACGACGGAGCTCACACTGTGGCACTATTCATCACCGAGTCACCGAAGCACCGAAAGGTGCTCAATATGGGACTCCAAAAATTCCTCTCAGTGCCAAAGTGACCAATGACACGTCTGGGCGCATTTCTGGGGCGTCCCGCTTAAGCCGGGACACCCCAATCCCCCACGGACGCCTTTTCTGACAGAGCTCCCGGGGTTCGCCCCACTGACAAGCAAACGGCCCCTCAAAACGGGCTTACAGGCATCCAAGGACCACCAGGGCCGGGGAACAAGCTTCAGACAACCTTCCGAAACTCGACTCGGTCTCCCGAGCTACGTTTCAGTGGGCACGAACGTCTCCCGGCGAACCTTCGGGGCATTTCCACGGAAAACAGAGATCACAACGATCTTCGAGCACCCCACGACGATCCCCGAGCGCCTCAAGACATTCAGGGAACACTGAGAAAATCCCGGTCACAAGTCCCTAGGCCTCCCCGGGCTGACGGTCCTCGGCCGGGGACGACGAGCCGACGATCCCTACGGGGTAAAAGGGTCACCGAAACGAATGTTAGGATGCACAAAGAGCAATCGGGGACCGGGGGACGCTAAACTCCGCTCCGAACGTCCAAACAGGGCAAAACCGACTCTCGAGGCGCCGAGTCGCCCGAACGTTCGTCCACACGACGCATGGCGATATTAGGCTCATTCAAATCCTCATCATTCAAGCATTCCAAATCCATAAATTAATTGGACATCGGAGATCGGACGCGCGTTCAATCAAGTCTCGAACTTTTCCCGGCTTTTCTCTTAGTCGAATGGGGTCCACAGCTCAGCCAAGCCAAGCCTCCAAGCCACGGCTCAACCCCAAGCCACGGCTCAAACTCCAAGCCGCGGCTAAAACCCAAATTCGGTGGCTCAATCCTTCAAGAAGCTCTCTCCACCACACATTTCAAATATCTCTTACACCCATCAACTCCACTCTTACACCCATCAACTCCACTCTTCCATCCATCAACTCCACTCTTCCATCCATCACTTCCCATCAACCTTTTCAAGACAACTTCCCCTCCCTAATCCCTCTTAAGAAATTCGGATGCCCTAAGCACCATTTAATTGCATTTAACTTCACTCAATCTTGTCATTAAGCTAGCATTTATAAGTTCATTTGGTCATTAACTTAAACATAACTCATCTTGCACTCCCTCTCTAGCATTTCTCACTCAAACAAATGCTCTCAACCTCCCAAGAACTTCAGCAAAATCGCAGCAAGCAAGAACCACCCAAAAACCAAACAAAACACTCAAGACTTAAGTCGGAATCCATCCCGACTTAAATCCAAACTTCACCAAACTTCATATCCTACATGTTTTCGACCCCCTCTATCCATTTCCGAGCTTAGATTTCAAGTTTGAAGCCTCTAAGTTAGAGAATCAGCTCAGTACAGAACCGAGCACAGTTTTGGCCCAGCCGGGTCAAAACTTCCAACCCTGTTTTCTCACCTTCTCGAGTCGGTCTGAACTTTCAAAACCCATCAAACACCTCCGGGGGTTCGTTAGGAGTCGGGAGCCACCGACCTGCTCAAAAATTCCATCGGAATCCACCGTTATGAATTCCGACCCGAAAACTGCTCAGTCGGGCCGGCGTTTCTGACTGTCTGTTCGGTTTTCTTGCAGAACGGGTCGATCCGTGACCCTTTTCGATGAACTACCACTTCTACCACCTCCAGGGGTCAGTTAGGAGTCAGGAGACGTTGGCCTTGCTAAACAATTCCATCGGAATCCATCGTTATGAATTCCGACCCGAAAACTGCCCAGTCGGGCCAGTTTCCAGACGTGCTCTGTTTTGGGTGATTTTTGCAGGACTGTACGGGTCGACCCGACAACTCTGGGAACAAACGACCACCACGGTCACCTAGAGGAGTCCCTTGGCTATCCAAGGCCGCCGACCTTGCCTCAAAATTCCATCGGGAGCCTCCGTGGCGACGTCCGACCCGACTTGTGCCAGTCGGGTCTGTCCACCCTTCCATTCGGGTCTGTTTGGTGCCATTCGGGTCTGTTCAACGGAAAACAGCCCAAACCCGACCCATCAACGGTCCAACCCGACTCTTGAAGGTACCAGCCTACATCTCGGGACTAGGTATGACCATTCCCGACTTAGAGGAGCTAGGACTTTTACATTATTGTTGTGTTTATGGAGTTTTGAGGGGTTTTAAGCATGATTTTAATTCCGAACTTTAATATTATGCAATTTCCTTATTACACCATGCATGTTTATCATCGTTTAACTTGCTAGCATGTCGGGAAATATTTAAATCGAAGTCGAGGAAACTATCCCGACCCGGAAAAGCCGAGATCATTCGGGTTAACCTCTCCATGAGGTAACCTAGAGCTTTCTTGACCTTTTTGGGTCAAGACCGGATTCCTTTGCCCCGATTTAAATTGTTTCCTGAGTTTTATTGTTTTTCTCACATCCATGAAGTCGGTATGGTTTTATCGATTCCTTTAATAATATGTTTGTGCATGTTTGCATGTTTGAATGTGTTATTTAAATCATGATAATACCGACTTTCGTTTAATCATGTTATTTAACATGTTTGATGTTTGAGCATGCGAGAAATGATTCAAAACAAGACGGGGAAAACTCGTGAAACCAAATACAAGCCATGAGACCTCTCGGCTTTATCCAAGGAGAATAGGCCGAGAGTCTCATGGAGTTATTCGGGTTCTATGAGGCTTCCTCTTCCCGTTTTAAATCCGTTCTCGGATTTCGTGTAATTTGCAAGTTCAATTACATCGAGAATTTCACATGAAATGTCTTTCCAAACCAAAATATGCATGGATTCGCAATTCGGAGACCCTTTCGGGCCTATTAGGACCAAAGGGTGTTTCGGCCATCGTTGGCCGAATCTTCCTCGGTCTTTCTTGACCCGTCTTGGTCGCCGAGTCACGAATCGTTTTTACAATTAATGCATTCGGCACAACCCTTAAGCATTAATTCCACAAACGATTAATCGGGACGCTCACATGATTAAATCCACTTCACACTGATAAGGTTTACACGAATTGGCCATTAACTGATAACTCGCGTCGATGAGTTGTCAAATGACGTTGGTGCCCTTTTCAAACTTATCAATTTCAAAACCCGAAACGCGCGGTCCGATGTAGCATGGATGTCTGAAAAGGGTTTCTATGTCTCAACTTGAATGTTTACCTGATTCCAGGTAGCTCAGGTCAGGATACAGAAGATCTTTCTAGATCACTTCCGGGCAGATCAACCGGTTCTTTGGCTTTTTCGGGGTTCTTGCACAACCCTGGACGACCCAGGGAATTGGTCGACACCGGCTACAGGCCGAGGTGGCCCGCACTGCGATGTTTCCCCTTTTCTGAAAACAATTTTCAAATAAAGGGCAAAATCGTCTTTTCACAATTCAGCGACACTCTTAGGGTTAGCATGACAGAAACACTACAGTATGGGACAAGAACGGGCTACCTGTTCAGGTGCAGGTTCATCTGCATAGCCCTTTTTTATCTAACTGATGAGTTTCTGTCATCCTAACATAGACTCGGGTAACTAGAACGGTTATCTCTGTCAGAAAACATGCAAAATGCTGATTAACCTTTCACTCGACTTAACCAAACACTAGATAATGGTTAGGAGGAATTCTAGATTCCAAATCTAGAGTCGAAACATGAGTTTGGCTAATTCAGTGGAAATTCAGTGTCACAATACAGAACAACTGTAAAAGCAATCCACACACATGAGATTTGACTCTCTTTGTCAAGTTCTCAAAACAAAGCCGAATACTAAAACATTGGCACGTGCTTGTTTGTCTAGGGTAGGATTTGCATGCCAAAATACCCCGGATTAACAACTTGTTAAAACAAGTACACTCGATAATAACAAACACCTTGTCTGTTATTTACATGTTGCGTGTTATCTTTCCGCACCTGTTTGCCATGCGGGTCGAGCCTGATCCCTAGGCCGAATAATATTAGGGTTCAACGCCCTAATCATCGAGCACAGGGTTCAACGCCCTAATCAACACTCACAGGGTCCAACGCCCTATTCAGTGAGAACGTCCATTGAATTTCAGTTCTTTGGTCTTTTCCCTAAACTCACGGTGAGTTAGAGTGGAATAATAACCGAACGCGAAACGACTGGAATTCGACCCTTTTGTAATTTATATTTATTGTTTTCGAGAGCATTGTAAGGATTTTATTTTGTACATTCATTCTGTAAGAATTCCAGTCGGTGAGCGAACGGTTCGAGAGTCGAACTAATCGAATCGGTCTAATGCTTGCCCAGATACAAGTAAATCCAAAAACTCGCGGTTCTAGTTCACGCAGGGATTCAACCTCCATGGTTCGATGAACTGTAACGCAAGATTGTGAACCAACTCCCCGACATACGGGTTTACTTCTCTCTCGGCTTCTCAACCGATATCGTTTGGCTCACCGAATTTCCGGTGTCAAAACGTGCGAGCCGAGTGCAGCTTAATCCATGCGGTAAATCATAAAACATGCAAGCCCAGCAAACCAGAGTACCGAAAGGGCGTGCGGGATATAGGCCCGCACGTAACATGAACCCCCGAACACGGATTTTCCGATTCCGCACAGATCAATGCCTTAACAACAAACTAGGTGTTCCATACCCCTAGACCCGGGTAACTTATCCGCCCTCAACCTTCGGGTCGTAAAATGATAAGTGGCGACTCCTTCTCTCACGCGTGTCCGTCACGCGTCCCCCCCGGGAAGGTGGACACCTCCAAGTCGCGTTTGCTTAGGCGCGCGCATGCGTGCCCCGACGAGATGAAATTCGGTTGCGCACAGTGGACTCGGCAAACTTGCGAAGCATAAAGGAAACGATACATAGGCGAGCAGGCCTGCCAGATTTGCAAGACGCACCAGTGAGCGGGCTCGGCGAACTTGCGAAGCGTAAAAGAAAAAATGCACGGGCGAGCAGGCCCAGCAGATTTCCAATATGCACTAGTCAGCGAACTTGCGAAGCGTAAAAGAAAAAAATGCACGGGGGAGCATGATCGGCGGATTTGCAAGAGTCACAAGTTAGCGGACTCGGCAGACTCGTGAAGCGTAAAAGAAAGGATGCACGGGCGAGCAGGCCCGGCAGATTGAGAGAAGCACGAGTGAGAGGACACGGCGAACTTCTAAAGCGGAAAAGAAAGGATGCACGGGCGAGCAGGCCCGGCAGATTTACAAGAAGCACTAGAGAGCGGACTCGGCGAACTTGCGAACCGTAAAAGAAAGGATGCATGGGAGAGTAAGCCTGACAGATTTGCAAGAAGCATGAGTGAGCGGACTCGACGAACTTGCAACGTGTCAAAGAAAGGATGAACGAGTGTGCAGGCTCCGCATATTGCAAGAAGCACCAGTGAGCGGACTCGGCGAACTTGCGAAGCGTAAAAAAAGGATGCACGTGCGAGCAGATCCGGTAGATTTGCAAGAAGCACCAGTGAGCGGACTCGGCGAACTTGCAAAGCGTAAAAGAAATGATGCATGGACGAGCACACCCGGCACATTTGCAAGAAGCACGAGTCAGCGGACTCGGCGAACTTGCGAAGCTTAAAAGGATGCACAGGCGAGCAGGCCCCGCAGATTTGCAAGAAGAACGGGTGAGCGGACTCGGCGAACTTGGGAACCGTAAAAGAAAGGATGCATGGACGAGTAGACTCGGTAGATTTGCAAGAAGCACGTGTGAGCGGACTCGGCGAACTTGGGAAGCGTCAAAGAAAGGATGTAGGGGCGAGCAGGCCCGGTATAATTGCAAGAAGCACGTGTGTGCGGACTCGGCGAACTTGCGAAGCTTAAAAGAAAGGATGCAGGGGCGAGCAGGGCCAGCAGATTTGCAAGAAGCTCGAGTGAGCGGACTCGGTGAACTTGCGAATTGTAAAAGAAAGGATGCACGGTGTGCTCACCCGAATTTAATCTCGTCGGGGCACGCATGCGCGAAGCCTATGCAACGCGGCTTGGGAGTGTCCGCCTTCTCGGGGATGCACGATGGACGCACGTGAGAAGGAGTCGCCACTTGCCATTTTACGACCCGAAGGTCGAGGGCCGGCAAATTACCCGGGTCTAGGGGTACGGGGTACACCTAAATGCTAAGGCAATGGTCATGCGGAACCGAAAATTCCGAATTCGGGGGTTCTATTACGTGCGGGCCTATATCCCGCATGCCCTTTCGATACTCTAGTTTGCTAGGCTTGCCGTTTTTGTTTATTTACCGCGTGATTTAGGGTTGCACTTGACCCGCTCGTTTTGACACCGTAAATTCGATGAATCGATCAAGTTGGCCCAAGAGTCCGAAAGATGAGTAGGCTTGTGCATCGAGGAGTCGGTTCACTATCTTAGCGTTACAGTTCATCGAACCGTGATGGTTGAATCCCTACGTGAACCGAAACCACGAGTATCCGAGCTTACTCGCCCTTTGGTGGCAATAGACCAACTTAACCGACCCGGCACTCGGACCTCTCGCTCACCGATCGGGGATCCTTACAAGTAGATGAATGAACATACAAATAGAATTCTCACAATGTTCTCTCGGACAATTACAAAGTATAACCGAATAAGTAAATGGATCCCGATCGGTTTGCATTGGGCTACTATTCCGCTCCGACTCACCGTTATTTTGAACGACCGATAAACAAATTAAGGCAACGCGGGCTCAAAGAGCCGGGGGTCGGGTCCGATCGATCCAACGGTTTGCAGGAGAACCGATTGGTTCCTACTGTATCCGATGGACCGATCGAGTTCCCGGGTGATATCTAAACCCGTTTCACGCACCCAATCCAAATTTGCCTTCCACATAGGCCGCATTCAGAGTGTGACGGTGAATCGAGACTAGATCCCATTCCGCACTCGGGTTGCACGCGCTCGGTGGATTAGGAGGCGTTGGACCTCGTATTCGGTGATTTGGGGCATTAGACCCCGTGTAACACATAACCTATGGGCTCGGGTCCGAATCGCGACAAATCAGCAAATGCAAGAATAAAACAGAAGAAAACTGATAAAAATGATGAAATACAGACAACAACTGATAAGTATCGGTGAATACAGACAAGTTGTATATTAGGCCGAATGTACGTGATTTAATTAGTTATTAACCGGGGTTGGTTGGCAAACAATGTATTTAACCTGAGCAAACATAGATGGTGGACTAGAATAGGGTTCTAAGCCAATTACATGTGTGTGTTTGTTTTAAGATTCTTATTCATTGAGGTGACACTGCGGTTTCACCGAATTAGCCAAACTCGTGTTTTGATTCTAGATTGGAATCTATCATTCCGCCTATCCATTATCTAGTGTTTGATTAGGCCAAATATATGATTAATCCGGTTTTCGCGTTTTGTAACTGAAATAAAATGCTCCCCACCGAATCTGCAATAGGAAGAAAGAAACATCGAAAGTGAACGAAATGGGCCGCGCAAATGAAACTCGCACCTGAACGGGTTGTCCTTTCTCGTTCACGGTTCTAGGTGTTTCCAACTCCCTAAAGCCTAGGGTATCGGTGAGTCATGGAATGACGATTATGCCCTTGGATGATAAAATTGCAATGTCCGTGTATAGATTGGAGATCGCGTTACACGAAGAAGTCTAAGAAGGACTCGCGCGTCTTGACTCGAGCCGCCTCAAATCGGGCCCAGACTCGAGTCATAGCACGTGAGTACTCATTGGACGTCTATTCTATTCGTGTTACGTGTCTCGGTATTTTGAAATTGTGAGCTTTTTTAATGAAAAAGGGCATTCTCGCCGTTTCGTAAATCATCGATGCGTTTACAAATTGAGGATTGATTCGCCCCATTATTTAGACCAAGTGATTCAATTAGCCGGATGATGCGTCCCGTTTATCCCGTTCGTGGAATTATTTGACGGTTACCAATTTGTATCACAACTACGATTTAATGGGTGGTCACCCGAAACTAATACATCTAGTGAGTAATTGATACATGATCGATGAATAAACGACAAGTATAATTACGAAGCAACTCTAAGAATCGACTTCCAAGCGGATGAAAAGGCCGGTCTAGACTCGAGAAGAGTCATGGGACACTCGGTCACATCCCTAGGGAAGTCACCGAATATCTCCTTGACTCATCCCCGGGTCTTGGGCGGTCTCTTACACCGGTTTCAATCGTTTCTTACATTCACAACACGTCAATCAAAATAATGATACGAGTTTCGGTTATCTCGGCACCGTTACAACCATAATCGCATAAAATCACACAACACGCACGAACGGGTTATTCAAACGGAAAACAACAAAGACGGTATCGACTCAACTAATAGCTAAATGGATAAAACACGGGAATCGGCTCGTCTCGAGGTGGAAGAAAGCTTCCCGGACTGAAGTGGCCCGAGGTAGCTCTCGGCCACATTCCTCCAAGGAGGGCCGTGAGCTTCCATGGCCCACACGAGTCGGGAAAATTTCTTCGGCCCCGATTCAGATCTTTTCCCGTCATGCTATCGTGTTACATACGATTAATGATAAAAAAAAACATAGGAACCGACCCTTTTCGAGAAAGGGGAGACCTCCCTAGCCTCGAGTGGGCCAAGGGGACTCACGGGTCTCTCCCTAGAGATTTGGCCGTGAGTCCCATGGCTCAATCCGTGGCCAAGGGAGCCTCTCCCGTCCGGATCCGAGCCGTTTCCCGTCATGGCACGCAAGCTTAAGCATTATACGGACACGGCATGGTCGTACATAGGAGCATAACGGACGTACATTGCATGGAGATGCATGGGAGGCATAGATTCGAAAAAAAAATGGAAACTTTCATGCATTCGGTTCTTTAAATCATGTAAACATCTCATACAAGCAAGAATCGAGGATCCTAGCTTCTCTAAGTTGCAAAGAGACGTTACCTAGCCTCGATGTGCGAGGAAAAGAGTCGGGGAAGCGGCCTTGAGAGTCGCAAGACTCGGCTTGGGCGAAACGGGTTGGGAGACCCGAGAGGCGACAGCCGCGACAGTCCGGGGAAAACGGGTCGGCACGCGAGCTCCGGCCACGGCACGGTGCAAGATCGGTCTTGTTGGACTCCTAAGGGATGGATCTAGACGTTCATGGGTGGTCCCGAACGTGCCAAGCCCTAGATGAACTCGAAACAATGAGAGAAAGTCCGGTGTGAAAGTGAATAACCCGGTAAAAGAAGAAACGGTGAAACGATGGTTGTGCACGGTGGATCGGCCCTCGGATCGGGACCACCTCTTCACGAGGGAGGGTGAGGGTTGTGAGGAACCCTTTGAACATGATGGCACGACTCGGCAAAGTCGTGGGAAGAAATGGCACGTTGTTGGTGGCTCGGTGCACGCGTGTGGCGTCCTAGTGAGCCGATTCTTCGTACGGGCAGAACGCGTCGATGGAGACTTCAAATGAGAAATCTAAGCCCGGAAATGGGTTTAGGGGGTGGAAAATATGTAGGCTAGGGGGTTTGGTGATTTTTGGTTTAGGTCGGGTCGGGTGGTTGCCGGAAAACCGGGTGGTTTTCCGACGGTTTTGGCCGGTTTTGGCCTTGGCACGGGTTGGACGTGATAGTGGGAGTGGGCTGGAGTTTGAGAGGATTCTTGAGAGAGATTGGCTTGAGAGAGAATGGAATTGAAGAAGTGATTAGAGTTAATGAGGAATGGGAACTTATAGGGAGCTCTAATGGTTCGGTTAAGGGAGACTGATTGCGGTTTAGAGGGCTAATGGGGGGCTGCCGAAATTTTGATGGAGATTAGGGAGGGGAAGATGTCACTTGGAGTGTAGGGGAAGCAAGGGAGAAGTGATGGGGGTGATGGATGGGTGATAGGATGTGATGGATGTGAGGGAAATTTGAATTTTGTGGAGGGGAGGGCTTGGAGCGGCCGGCCATAGGGCAAGCCGCGGCTGATTGCGGGCGAGCCGTGGCTTCGAGGGTTGAGCCGTGGCTTGGGGTTGAGTCGTGGCTTGGTGGCTTGGCTTGGCTGAGCTATGGGTCCCATTCGATTAAGAGAAAAGCCGGAAAAAACTCGAGACTCGATTGAACGCGCGTCCGATCTCCGATGCCCAATTAATTTATAGATTTGGAATACCTGAACGAAGAGGATTTGAATGAGCCTAATATCGCCATATGTCGTGTGAACGAACGTTCGGGTGACTCGGCGCCTCGAGAGTCGGTTTTGCCCTGTTCGGACATTCGGAGTGGAGTTGAATGCCCCCGGTCCCCGATTGCTCTTTGTGTATCTTAATATTCGTATTGGCGACCCTTTTGCCTCGTGAGAGATCGTTGGCTCGTCGTCCCCGGCCGAAGACCGTTGGCCCGAGAAGACCTAGGGACTTGCGACCGGGGTTTTCTCAGTGCTCGCTGAATGTCTCGAGGTGTTCGGGAATCGTTGCGATCTCTGTTTTCCGTGAATGTACCCCGAAGATTCACCGGGAGGCATTGGCTACCACTGGAACGTCATTCGAGGAGCCCCGTAGAATTCCGAAAGGTCGTCTGAGACTTGTTCCACGACCCCGGTGGTCCCTGGATGCCTGTAGGCCCGTTTTTGGGGTGCCGTTTACTTGTCAGTGGAGCGGACCTTGGGAGCCTTGTCAAAAAAGGCGTCCGTGAGAGATCGGAGGCGTCCCAGCTTAAGTGGTATGCCCCCGAAATGCGTCCGGACGTGTCGTTGGTCACTTTGGCACTGAGAGGGATTTTTAGAGTCCCATATTGGGCACCTTTCGGTGTTTCAGTGATTCGATGATGAATAGTGCCACAGTGCCGACTCCGCTGTTTTCGGGGTTCCTTGTCTTGTCTGTTCTTCTGACCGCTCTCCTCTGCTTTTCTAGTGGACCCCGCTCTTCTCTTGTCGTTCATGACTCTGTGACCGCACGTTCGCCTCCGATTGTCGGGTAATGAATAGTAACCCGGGCTTTGATCGGGATTCTCTTGTAGGAAGCCGATGGGCCAAAATGGAGTGCTGACAGCTTGCCCCTCTTTGGTTGCATGCTCGGTTAGAGGATGTAGCCAAAGACCATAATAGGCGTCCCCTTTTTAGGCCCGGTGACAGTTCTGATACCGTCCCCCCCCACTGCTGCTCGTACCTCGCTTGGACATGTCGGGACATTGCGCTGGAAATTGAGACCGGGACGGACCCGAAAGAAACTGGGATGGACCCGAAAGAAAACAAGATGGACCTGAAAGAAACTAGGGTAGACCTGAACAAAAAATTAAAAGCCGGGATAGACCCGAGGGGCCAGGATGGACCTGAACAGGAAATTAAAAGCCGGGATGGACCCGAGGGGCCAGGATAGACCTGAACATGAAATTAAAAGTTGGGATGGACCCGAGGGGCCATGATAGACCTCAACATGAAATTCAAAGCCGGGATAGACTCGAGGGGCCAGGATAGACCTGAACATGAAATTAAAAGCCGGGATGGACCCGAGGGGCCAGGATAGACCTGAACATAAATTTAAAGTCGGGATGGACCCGAGGGGCCAGGATAGACCTGAACAGAAATTTAAAGCCGGGATGGACCCGAGGGGCCAGGATAGACCTGAACAGAAATTTAAAAGCCGGGATGGACCCGAGGGGTCAGGATAGACCTGAACAGAAATTTAAAAGCCGGGATGGACCCGATGGGCCAGGATAGACCTGAACAGAAATTTAAAAGCCGGGATGGACCCGAGGGGCCAGGATAGACCTGAACAGAAATTTAAAAGCCGGGATGGACCCGAAACAGGAATTTAGAATTTGGAATTTAAAATTTGGAATTTGCGGAAAACATTGTGCGATATGGCTCGCTTGGCGTTTGGGTCTGAACCGCCTCATGCGCGGTGACTGATGATGATCTCCTATCGTTTGTCCTTCTTTGAACACAGTTGGTTTGGGCGGTGCGGCGCACCCCTCGACGATTTCCGGTGCCTCGAGAACATGGCTTGCCGCGCGAGTCAGACATGAAGTCGTCGGCGGGGAGCATCCCTTGGGGTTCCCGATCGTACCTGTACGTGAGAAAGAGAAGCCTACAAAGGATGTCAGCCACGTGAAATCGTTTAGACTACGATGTGTAAAGGAATCTATGTAAAGATGTGTTGGGGACATAATATCGGTGGCCATTTGGAAGGCGGCCGTGTCCCTATCGGAGAATAGTTTTTCTGAGACGGGTAACCCGTAGAATTATGTGCATAAAGGTAATGGGAGGGATCTTATGGGATCCTCCAGATCAAGGATACATCGATTCGACCCTATCCCGGGGCGAGTCTCGAGCCTGGAGAGTCGAAGAGAGTTTGCTTGCGTCGGAGAACGCTGAACCACTACTCGGTGTAGCTCCTCGGAGAGGTGTTGCTATTCTTTCGTGGTCGAGCCGACATGGTCCCCTAACTTTTGCCTAGGCCGCAATACGCGTGATAACCTAGCGGGGTATTTTATTTGATTTTTTCTCGTATGAATGCTCACCTTTTGCTGCGATCCCCCGTGTTTGGGCGAGATCGCACCTCTAGGGTCCTCTAGCTTTTGCCTAGGCTGCCTCGAAGAGGTTTTCGACTTAGCGAGGAAATGATTTATGCTCTCCTTTTGCCGCGACTCCCCTTTGCGGGATTTTAAGTCGTGCCACTCGTTCCCTAACTTTTGCCTAGGCCGCCTCGAAGAGGTTTTCGACCTAGCGGGAGAATTTATTTTTTTCTCTCAAGAAAGCTTAGTATTGGACAATCGGCGGAAATTGACGCTCGTTCACGAGAACAGAAATGTCTTACAAAGAAACAGGCACGGAGCTCGGCGAATAATAAAAACGAAAACACATACAAGTGCTCATGGATAATACTTCTTGATGGCGTCAGCGTTGACGGGGATGGCATTTTCGGTGCCGTCCATATCGCTCAGAATGACCGCTCCTCCGGAGAAAATCTCTTTGACGACGAAGGGGCCGTCGTATTTGTACGAGAACTTTCCTCGAGAGTCGGGTGCTGTCAGCACCCCATTTTAGCCCACCGGCTTCCTACACGAGAATCCCCTATCAAAGCCCGGGTTACTATTCATCACCGGGCAATCGAAGGCGAACACGCGGCCACGGAGACACGAACAATAAGAGTAGTGCTGGGTCCATTAGAAAAGCCGAAGAGAGCAGTCGGAAGAGCTTACAAGCAAAGAGCCCCGAAAATAGCAGAGTTGGCACTGTGGCACTATTCATCACCGAGTCACCGAAGCACCGAAAGGTGCCCAATATGGGACTCTAAGAATCCCCCCTCGGTGCCAAAGTGACCAATGACACGTCCGGACGCATTTCCGGGGCATACCACATGAGCCGGGACACCCCGATCTCTCACGGACGCCTTTTCTGACAAAGCTCCTGGGGCCCGCTCCACTGACAAGCAGACGGCCCCCCAAAACGGGCCCACAGGCACCCAGGGACCACCAAAGTCAGGGAACAAGCTTCAGATCACCATCCGGAACTCGACTCGGTTTCCCGAGGAACGTTTCAGTGGTCATGAACGTCTCCCGGCGAGCCTTCGGGGCACGTCCACGGAAAACAGAAATTACAACGATCCCCGAGCACCTCAAGACATTCAGGGAACACTGAGAAAGCCCCAGTCAAAGGTCCCTAGGTTATCCCGGGCCAACGGTCTTCGGCCGGGGACGACGAGCCAACGATCCCCACAGGGCAGAAGAGTCACCGAAACGAATGTCAAGACGCACAAAGAGCAATCGGGGACCGGGGGACACTAAACTCCGCTCCGAACGTCTAAACATGGCAAAACCGATTCTCGAGGCGCCGAATGTCCATCCACACGACGCATGGCGAAATTAGGCTCATTCAAATCCTCGTCGTTCAAGCATTCCAAATCTACAAATTAATTGGATATCGGAGATCGGATGCGAGATTAATCAAGTTTCAAGCGTTTTCCGGCTTTTCTCTCAATCAAATGGAATCCACAGCTCAGCCAAGCCGAGCCATCAAGCCACGACTTTTCCCCAAGCCGTGGCTCAAACCCTCGGCTCCAACGTGACAGCCCCAAGCCGCGGCTAATCCCCTTGGCCGGCGGCTCCAAGGAGGCTTCCTCCTTCCCTCCACCACAAATTCAAAATTCTTCTTACACACACTCACATCCATCACCTCCCATCACTCAACCTCTTGCTTCCCCTACACTCCATTTGACATTTTCCCCACACTAATCCCTTGATATTTTTTCGGCAGCCCCCTATGCCATTTCGGCAGCCCATTAAGCCCAAAAAAACGCAATTAACTTCTCCAAAGCGAGTCATTAGCATAGCCTATAAGTTCCCCTTCATCATTTACCCTAATCACTTCTTCATTCCCACTCTCTCTCAAGCCAATCTCTCTCAAGAATCCTCTCAAACTCAAGCCCTCCCCTCCAGCTCGTCTGGCCCTTGCCAAGGCCGAAACCGGCCAAAATCGCCGGAAAACCACCCGGTATCCCGGTGACCACCCGACCCGACTTAAGCCAAAAATCACCAAACTTCCTAGCCTACATATTTTCCACCTCCTAAGTCCGTTTCCTGGCTTAGATTTTCCATTTGAGGTCCCCAACATCACTTTCCAGCCGAAGGTGCAATCAGGTCCCGAAAGTTCTTAGCCGCACACACCGAGCCTTCCGATGTGCCATTTCTTCCCACGACTTCGGCGAGTCGCGCCATCACGTTCAAAGGGTTCCTCACAACCCTCACCCTCCTCCGTGAAGAGGTGGTCATGGTCCGAGGCCCGACCAACCGTGCACAACCTCAGTTTCATCCGGTTCTTTTCTAGCGGGTTATTATTTTTTTTACCGGGCTTTATCTCACTATTTCGTTTGTCTAGGCTTCGGCACGTTCGGGACCTTTCACGAACACCTAGATCTGCCCCTAAGGAGTCCAACGAGCCCAACCTTGCACCGTGCCGTGCCCGGAGCTCGCGTGCCGACTCGCTTTTCCCCAGACTGCCGAGGCTGCCATCTCTCGGGTCATTCAAACCGTGACGCCCAAACCGAGTCTAGCGACTCCCCCGGCCACTTCCCCGACTCTTTTCCTCGTGCACGAGGCTAGGTAACGTCCCTCTACAACTTAGATAAGCTAGGATCTTTGGTTCTTTGCTTGTGTGAAATGTTCGCATGTTTTAAAGGCCCGAACGTATGAAAGTTCACGTTTTTCTTTGGATTCATGCAATCCCATGCATCGTAATGTGTTTTTACTTTCTTGGCTACGTCCGAACATTGTATGATCGTGCATGCCATAGTGGGAACAACCCATTTCGAGGTGGGAGAGCCCCTTGTGGTCCGTAAGGGTCACGGAACTCACGGCCATGCCTCCCGAAGGGATGGCCGAGAGTCCTATTGCCCCTCACGGACGCACGGGGAGCTCTTTCGCCCCGAAATACGTTGCTCCCTATATCTTATTGTCGTTTACCGTGTTTATGACATGTATACATGATGGAAAGGTTCGGGACCTTGACGTGAGAGACCCAAAGGGGTCGGATGTGTCAAGGGAGACCCGCGGCCATCCTCCTTGCAAGAGGGCCGAGAGGTCCCTTGGTTCACCCGAAGCTTTGGAGCTCTTTGCTTCGTGATGCCGTGTGTTCCCGTGGTTTATCTTCGAGTTTACCGCTAAATGATTCAATGCCGTCTTCGTTAATCCTTTGAACATGCTATTTTGAAAGCCTCACATGCTTATTTGTGTAGATTGGGACCGCATTGGCATTGATTTAATGAAACGCACACTATTTTCACGTGCACGTTGCATGTTGTATGCAAAGGTCGGTTAAAATGGACACGGAAGCCCATCGATACTCGAAGTGAGTCATGGAGCATTCGGCCGTTTGTCCTTAGAGACGGCCGAAAGCTTTGGGACCCCCTTTGAGTGAGGGTGGGTTTCCGTTGTCACTTTAAAACCGATCTTTGAAATTGTTCATGGTTATGTTATACCTTTTAGTTGAGAGACGAATCCGAATTATGCATTGGATGTGTTAGACCCGGATGCTTCCCGTTAAAACCATAGCCACAATGCGGAACAATAATCACCGAAGAATCTTACAAACGGGATAAACGGGACGTATCATTCGGCTAAGTAAATCACTTGGACTAAATGATTGGGTGAATCGATCCTTAATTCGTAAACGCATCGATGATTTACGGAACGGCGAGAATGCCCTTTTCCATCAAAATTCACGATTTCAAAATACCGAGACACGTGACACGAGTAGAATTGATGTCTAGTGAGTACTCACGTGCCATGACTCGAGTCCGGGCCCAATTGTAGGCGGCCCGAGTCGGGGTACGAGAGTCCTTCTTAGACTCCTTCGTGTGACGGGATCTCCAATTTATACATGAACATTGCAATTTTATCATCCGAGGGCATAATCGTCATTCCATGATTCACCGATATCCTAGGAGTTAGGAGGTCGGAAACACCTAGAGCTATGAACGAGAAAGAGCAATTCGTTCGGATGCGAGTTTCATTCGCGCGGCCCATTTCGTTTGTTTTCGGTGTTTCTTTCTTCCTATTGTAGATTCAGTGGGGATCATTTTATTTCAGTTACAAAATACGAGAAATCGGATTAATCATACTTTTGGCCTAATCAAATGCTAGATAATGGATAGACGAAAAATTAGATTCCAATCTAGAGTCAAAACACGAGTTTGGCTAATTCGGTGAAGCCGTAGCGACACTTAACTGAATAAGAGTCTTGAAACAAATCCACGCATATAATTGGCTTAGAACCCTATCCTAGCCCGCCCTCTATGTTTGCCTAGGTTAGATACATTGTTTGCTAATCAATCCCGGTTAATAACTAATTAAATCACGTACATTCGACTTAATACACTACTTGTCTGTATTCACCGATAGTTGTCAGTTATTGCCTGTATTATGTCAATTTTATCAGTTTTCTTCTGTTTTGTCCTTGCCTATGACAATTTATTGCGGTTCGGGCCCGAGCTCATAGGTTACGTGTTGCACGGGGTCCAACACCCCAAATCACCGAACACGAGGTCCAACGCCTCCTAATTCACTCAGCGCGTGCAACCCGAGTGCGGAATGGGATCTAGCCTCGAGTCACCATTGCGCTCCAAACATGGCCTATGTGGAAGGCAATTTGGATTGGATGCGTGAAACGTGTTTAGATATCATCCGAGAGCTCAATCGGTCCAACGGTTGTAGTGGGAACTAATCGGTTCTCCTGCAAACCGTCGGTTCGATTGGACCCGACCCCCGGCTCTTTGAGCCCGCGTTGCCTTAATTTTATTTATCGGTCATTCAAAACACACGGTGAGTCGGAGCGGAATATTGGCCCAATGCAAACCGATCGGGATCCATTTACTTATTCAGTTACACTTTGTAATTATTCGAGAGAACATTGTGAGGATTTTACGTGTATATTCACTCATTCACTTGTAAGGATCCCCGATCGGCGAGCGAGAAGTCCGAGTGTCGAATCGGTCAAGTCGGTTTATTGTCACCAAGAGGTGAGTAAGCTCGAATACTCGTGGTCTCGATTCGCGCAGGGAATCGACCATCGTGGTTCGATAAACTGTAACGATAAGATAGTGAATCGATTCCTCGACTCACAAGCTTACTTATCTTTCGGATTCTTGGCCCAACTCAATCGATTCATCGACTTTACGGTGTCAAAACGGGCGAGTCAAGTGCGACCCTTAATCACGCGGTAAATAAACAAAACGGCAAACCTAGCAAGCTAGAGTACCGAAAGGGCATGCGAAATATAGGCCCGCACGTAATAGAACCCCCGAATTCGGAATTCCCGGTTCCGTACGACCATTGCCTTAGCATTTAGGTGTACCCCGTACCCCTAGACCCGGGTAACTTGCCGGCCCTCGACCTTCGGGTCGTAAAATGGCAAGTGGCGACTCCTTCTCACGTGCGTCCGTCGCGCGTCCCCAGGAAGTGGACACTCCCAAGCCACGTTGCGTAGGCTCGCGCATGCGTGCCTTGACGAGATTAAATTCGGGTGCGCACAGGTGCGACATGTAGGACCTTCTTCAGGACGAGGTCACCGGGACTGAACTCTCGGGGACGGACCTTGGCATTGAATGCTCATGCCATCCTCTGCTGGTAGCACTGTCCGTGGCATAGCGCTTTCAGCCTTTTCTCATCAATGAGGTTTAGTTGCTCGTATCACTGCTTTGCCCACTCCGCTTTTGCAAGTTCGGCCTCGGCAAAAATCCTCATGGAAGGGATCTCTACTTCGATTGGGAGGACTGCCTCCATGCCATAGACTAGGGAGTACGGGGTTGCCCCGGTTGAAGTCCGTATGGATGTCCGGTACGCCAAGAGTGCATAGGGGAGCATCTCGTGCCAATCCTTGTAGTTCACCGTCATTTTTTCGATGATCTTCTTGATGTTCTTATTCGCCGCTTCCACCGCACCGTTCATTTGAGGACGGTATGGGGTGGAGTTGCGGTGTCGGATTTTGAATTGTGCACAGAGCTCGTCGATGACCTTGTTGTTCAGGTTCTTGGCGTTGTCCGTGATGATTGTCGCAGGGACCCCGTACCGAGCGATGACGTCGCGTCTGAGAAAACGGGCTACGGCTTTTGCGGTGACCGACGCGAGAGTGATAGCCTCGACCCACTTGGTGAAGTAATCAATTGCCACCAAGATGAACATGTGCCCGTTAGACGCTTTGGGGTTGATCGGGCTGATCACGTCCATCCCCCACATTGAGAAGGGCCACGGGGCCGTCATAGGGCGTAGCTCGTTGGGCGGCGCCTTAATCTGATTGGCGTACACTTGGCATTGGTGCCAGTGTCTGACATGCTTTACGCAATCAGTCTCCATGGTGGACCAATAATAGCCTAAGCGCATGATCTTCTTAGCGAGCATAAGGCCATTCATGTGGGGCCCACAATTTCCTCCGTGCACCTCCTCCATAAGGCGTCGCGATTCGTGTTCGTCGATGCACTGGAGGAGCGTGGAATCAAAAGAACAGCGATATAGTATCTCGCCGCTCAGAAAGTAGTGCATCGTAAGGCGCCTGAGCGTCTTTCGATCGTGGCGATCGGCGAACGGGGGATATTGGCCCGTTTGCAAGAAGTTCTTGATGTCCTCGTACCATGGCTTCACTTCGGACGCTTCAATCGCGTTGCAGTGGGCTGGGCCCTTGGCTACTTCGATTTCGAGAGGTTCGACAATGTTCCCCTCTAAAAATACTCGCCATGGATGCGAGTGTGGCGAGTGCGTCCGCGAGCTGATTCTTCGTGCGCGGGGTGTAGGTGAACGAGATCTTCTCAAAATTCTTCGCCAACTCCTCTAGGTATTCGTGGTACGAAATTAGCTTCGCGTCTTTCGTCTTCCATTGCCCTAACGTTTGGAAGATTGTGAGCATGGAATCACCGAACACCTCTAACTCCTTTACCTTGAAATCAATCGCCGCTTGCAGACTGAGAATGCACGCCTCATACTCGGCCACATTGTTGGTACAGGAGAAATCCACTTTTGCTGCGACCAGATAATGACGCCCGTCCGGGGATATCAAGACTGCCCCAACTCCGGATCCCACGGAATTGACAGCCCCGTCAAAGTACATCTTCCACGTTGGCTTCTCTTCCTCTTCATCTACCTGGAGGATTCCTTCATCAGGGAAGTCCGTGTTAATCGGCGTGTCGTCGTCAATCGGGAATTCTGCTAGATGGTCGGCAATGGCTTGCCCCTTGACAGATGTGCGAGGCACGTACTCTATGTCGTATTCCGTCAACTGACAGCGCCATTTTGCGATGTTCCTCATGGAAGAGGGGCTATCGAGCAAATACCGCAAGAGGTCCGCTTTTGACAATAAGCGGATCGTGTGATAGAGTGTATACTGTCGGAGCCTTTGCATGACCCATACCAACGCGCAACACATCTGCTCGATCTCCGGATAATTGGATTCCCCTTCGGTGAACTTCTTGCTCAAGTAGTATATCGCCCTTTTCGTGCTCGTCGGCTCGTCTTCCTGCCCCAGCATGCACCCTAAGGACTGTCGGCGTACTGTGAGGTACAAAATGAGGGGCCGGTTCGGCACGGGCGGTACCAATATCGGCGGCTGAATTAGGTAGGCCTTGATGGTGTCAAAGGCCTTCTGGCACTCGTGGTCCCACTCCATTGCTGCATTCCTGCGGAACAAGCGAAAGAGCGGTTGGCACTTATCTGTCAGGTTTGCAATGAAGCGTGCAATGTAATTCAGTCACCCCAAGAAGCCGCGCACCTCTCGGACCGTTGACGGCGGGGGAAGCTCTTTGATCGCCTTGACTTTATCCGGGTCCACCTCGATACCGCCCTCACTGACCACGAATCCTAGCAGTTTTCCTGACCGAGCGCCGAATGTGCACTTTGCCGGATTAAGCCGGAGTTTATATTCTTTTAGGCGGTCGAAAAGGCGCTTCAGGTTGACAAGGTGGTCTTCTCCTTCTTTGGACTTGGCGATCATGTCGTTGACATATACCTCGACTTCCTTGTGCATCATGTCGTGGAATAATGTGACCATAGCTCTCTGATAAGTTGCCCCCGCGTTCTTGAGGCCGAAAGGCATAACGCGGTAGCAAAAGGTTCCCCACATCGTAGTGAACGTCGTTTTGAGTTTGTCCTTCTCGGCCATCCGGATTTGATTGTATCCGGAGAAGCCGTCCATGAAAGAGAATTGGGCGTGGCGCGCCGTATTGTCAACTAGGACGTCGATGTGCGGCAAAGGGAAGTTGTCCTTAGGGCTGGCCCTGTTGAGATCTCGGTAGTTAACGCAGACTCGGACCCTTCCATCCTTCTTTTCCACTGGCACAGTGTTTGCCACCCACTCTGAATAGTTGCAGACCTCGAGGAATCCCGCATTGATCTGTTTGACGACTTCTTCCTTGATGCGGAAAAGAAGGCTAGCCCGCTGTCGCCGTAACTGTTGCCGTTTGGGCAGGAATTTCTCGGTGTCGAGCGGGAGGAAGTGCTCGACTATTGAGGGGTCTAAGCCGGGCATGTCGGCGTAAGACCAGGCGAAGACCTCTTGATATTCCTTCAGGAAGTCGATTATCCGGGTTCGTTGTGTAGGGTCGAGGGCTGTCCCGATCTTCAGGGTGCGAGGCTCTTCTTCGGTGCCCACGTTGATCTCCTCCGTTGGCTCGACCGAGGTGATTTGATGGTCTTCGAGGCAACGCAACCTCTCTTCTATCTCGGGCACTTGATTGTCCTCGGGAAGCCCTTCCCCGAAGTATACGGGTTGGGACTCACTGAGTTGCTCTCGGGATATGTTCGAATTGAAGCATCGAGGATTTGGATTCGAGTGGAGCCTGGAAATTCGAGAGAATCATCTTAGAAAATTTATAACGTTGCGAAATAGAGAATAGGAGAGGGAGAAAGAATGCAAGGGAATTCAAAAAGGCGTGAGGGATTTCATTGATGTTGTGTGGACAAGAAGCCATAATAGAAACCCCTTTCCCGTCGTGTGGCGCATGGCTATGCCGACATGCGGGGAACATCTTATACATAGATAGGCCTTACACATCGGCAATCACAGCCGAGTAGCGCGGGATTGAGGTCCAGTTGTCTAGCTCCTCGTTTTCCTGCGCCAAGCGGATGTGAACCCCTAAAGGAATCTCCTCGGTGATGGTGCACACGGCTGACGGAGTGGCAGGAGTGTCGTCGGAGTCCGAGGAAGGGCCGTCAAGGGTGCCCCCGATGGTGTGTGAAGGCCCAGGGAAGAAGCGAGATAGCGGGGGGACTGAAGTGCCCTTATTGAGCCTCCCGTAGTATGCGGCGAGGTGGTGAAGATGGTTGCCCTTGCGGGCCTCGATGATCTCATGACAGGAGGGGCGAAAACCGAGTCCCCTCCTGCGTTTGTATCCTTCGACTTCAATAGGGCGGCTGATCCCTTGCCCGCGCGCCCCGAGGCCGGTGCCGGGAATATAGTTGTTGCGCAGGAGAACCTTCCCTATCATGCGGTCGGCACGGGATGGTCCACTCTCTCCGTAGTCCCGGATGACGGAGATGGTTTCGAATGAGTGGAACGGGAGGTTTTCATCGTCCCCGACGCTGATGTAGGGCACCGCCGTCTCCTTGTAGATGGCGTAGTCCTCCTCTCCTTTCACCGTAATGAGCTTATCCTCTACGATGAACTTCAGCCGTTGGTGCAGAGAAGAGGGGACGGCACTAGCTGAGTGGATCTAGGGCCTCCCGAGCAACAAGCTGAATGCGTTCGGGATGTCAAGCACCTGGAACGTGATGCTGAACGAGCACGGGCCAACGTCTATGAGGAGGTCGATCTCCCCGTTTACCTCCCTGCGTGAGCCGTCGAAGGCTCGGACCACTGTTTTGCTTGGGCGGACTCGATTGAGATCCACGTTCATCTGTTTCAGGGTAGCCACTGGGCACACATTGAGAGCGGACCCGTTGTCAATCATGACCCGGCCGATAATGTAGTTGTTGCACTTGCAGACAATGTGCAACGCCCGCGAGTGTGACCAACCTTCTGACAGGAGCTCGTCGTCCGAGAACGAGATGGTGTTGGAGAAGATGGACCCGACCGTCTCCTCTATCCTATCTGGGGGTGTTTCCTTCGGGACTTGTGCCGCGGTCAGTACCCGGAGGAGGGCCTCCCGGTGAGGTTCCGAGCCGAGGAGGAGGGCAAGCAATGAGATGTGGGCCGAGGATTTGGCCATTTGCTCGACCACTTTGTATTCGCTTGCCTTCACGATCTTCATGAAAGCTTCGGCCTCCTCCTCGGTCACCTTCTTGGACGGGAAAGGCGAGCTTTCGGGCGTCGCCCCGACTTCAACGGCGGGTGCTTTCCCCTTGTCCTTGGCCGCCGGGCTCTCATACACCCGCCCCGAGTGTGTCACCCCCATGACACTAAACTGCTGCTCGACACTCCCAACACTTCCTTCGTAGGTCCAGGGGACCTTGCTATCTGAATACGGCTCCCGAGCAGGGATGTCGACAACGAACGGGGCCGGCGAGGCCACGTGTCCCGTGAACCCGACTATGAGTTCTTCGGGAGTGTAATTGATCACGAAGGGGAGGGGGTTCTCCTGCGCTTCTTCGTCCCTCCCCGAGGCGCATATAGAGATCATGTTGATAGAAGGCCCCGAACTCGGCCTATGGTCCGGGAGGGGGTTGGCCTGCACATTTGGGGGCCTGACGGCGTTGAAGGTGAGTCTGTTGCTGTCAATCCTCCTCTAAATTTCGTCCCGCAACCTCCAACAATTGTCGAGAGTATGCCCCGGCGCGCCCTGATGATATTCGCAGTGCTTGGACTGATCCTGAACGGACGGGTCGAAGTTCGGACCCGGGGATATCGGTTGAATCTGATTCCCCGCCAAGAGTTGCCGATATATGTGAGAGAGAGGAGCGGGCAACGGTGAGTATTGTTTGCGGGGTAGGCTTTGCGTGCCGCCGGCCTGTTGACCATGCGAAGTAGGGTTCTGTTGCGCCGGTGGAGGAGCTCTCGACACCGGGGGTCTGGGTTGAGAGGGCTGAGTGGAGGCGGGTGCAAAGTGGTCGTATGGTTGTGAGGTCGTCGTCGGCGGGACCGGTGGGGCTGAATAGTAGATCGACTGAGGTTGGTGCTGTGGAGACGGAGGAAAGTAGGTAGGAGCGGTGGTCGGTGTGGTCGTGAGATTCACCGAATATTGTTGGGGCGCCTGATGTGCCGTATTGACGGCGTTTACCGAAACTTCCTTCGCTCTCCTCCCGCCGGAAGGCGACGGCGCCATGGGGGCCTTCTTTGATGACTCCTCCCCTTTGCTGGCGGGGTCCTCCATCCTTCCGAGCTTGATCCCTAAATCCAGCTTTTTCTCGGCCTCGATGAGGTCGAAGAACGATGAAGTGTGCGCCAACAGGTGTGAATAGTACACTCCCCTCAGTGTGGAGTGAAACAACTGGATCTGTTGCTCTTCACTGATTGGATGGATGTGCTTCGCCCCTTGGGCACGCCACTTGGTAGCGTATTCCTCGAACCTTTGGCCCCGTGCCATTTCTTTCGTGCTCAGCTCCAGAAGGGTGGGAGGTGTTTCCGCACAATATCGGTATTGGTCGGTGAACTTCAGGGAGAGGTCCTCCCACGTCGGGATGTCCTCGGCCTTCAGCGACATGAACCAATCGAGGGCCGATCCTGACAGGCTATCCTGGAAGGAGTGGATGACAAACTCCTCGTATTCCCAATACTGCAACATCTTCCCTCGGTAGTGGCGGAGGTGGTGGCGTGGATCCATCGTGCCCTCATAAGTCTTGAACTCCCGGACCTTGAACTTCGGGGGCAGCCGCATACTCGGGAATAGGCTGCAGTCGCCATAGCGTGCGTCGGGACGAGCATCACCTGATTGTAGGGCCCGTATCGTTTCTTCCATTCGCTTCAATCTACGCTCCTATTCAACGTCGGCCTCAGGGAAGAAGTGCGTCGGTGAGGCGAATTGGGTCGCATGGGTCGGCGTGCCCGGTTTGTGGAAGGTGGTGTTTATAGGGGGCGGTGCCTAGTAGGAGAGGCCTGCGTGAGCTGTAGAGACGGATAGGGAGGAAGCTCCGTGGCTTGAAGATGAGTCGGAGCAGGTGCACTGGACGCCGAGAAAACTATCGGCGGAGGTACTGTGTAGGCCATAGCTAGGGCCGGTATGGAAACGAGCGGAGGCGCGGACAGGACGTGCTCCGAGGATAGGAAGGTCGCCGGTGGAAGAGGGATGGCCGTGGGGGCCGACGGCGGTGGAAATTGGCCGGTGAAGGGGTGGACCGTGGATGCGTGCAGCGTTGGCAGTGCGGGAGCCTCAATGTTCTCTGGGGCTTGGGTTGGTGGAGCCCACGGGGTTGGATCGGCCGTCGGCAGCGGTCCTGGTGGAGGCGTGGAGCTCGAAGAGGCTCGGTTAGATCCCTTGAGTAGGGCAAACAGCTCCGCCATGTTGGCGGCCATGCTTGTGGCCAATTGATTGACCGTGCCTTCGAGTGCGGCGATGCGGGCTTGGTCCTCGGAGGCAGAGGGCGTCTGTGAGGTCTGTGCATGGAGCGCTCTTGAAGACGTCAAGGGCGGGAGATATGCCGGAGGGGCGCCTGAGTATGCCGGGAGTATGCCCGCAGGGGTCAGAGGCGGCGGAGCGTGTGTTAGAGGTGGTTGAGAAAGAGTCGGAGCCGGTGGGTTGACTTCCTCGGAGATGTCAACTCGATCTTCTTCCGTCATTCTAAGACTTTGACGAGTCGGATAACGGTGCGACGCCAGTTGTGATCACCTGGAATTCCAAAAGTATGTAAGGGCCCAGCGATATTCTGAATGACAAGTGCGGAATAAATAAGATAACGAGATGTATAAGATGCATGAGTTTTCGAAACGCTAATGTCATTACATTGATCAGATTCGAGTTCCATAATTTTACAAAATACAACGCATGGAAGAAAAGGGAACATAAACGTAAAGCCGACATCCCTTTGCGCTCGGTAGCCGCTTGAAAGCGGCGTAGGTTGGAGACTCGATTGAACGCGCGTCCGATCTCCGATGCCCAATTAATTTATAGATTTGGAATGCTTGAACGAAGAGGATTTGAATGAGCCTAATGTCGCCATATGTCATGTGAACGAACGTTCGGGTGACTCGGCACTTCGAGAGTCGGTTTTGCCCTGTTCGGACATTCGGAGTGGAGTTGAATGCCCCCGGTCCTCGATTGCTCTTTGTGTATCTTAATATTCGTCTTGGCGACCCTTTTGCCTCGTGGGAGATCGTTGGCTCGTCGTCCCCGGCCGAAGACCGTTGGCCCGAGAAGACCTAGGGACTTGCGACCGGGGTTTTCTCAGTGCTCGCTGAATGTCTCGAGGTGTTCGGGAATCGTTGCGATCTCTATTTTCCGTGAATGTACCCCGAAGATTCACCGGGAGGCATTGGCTACCACTGGAACGTCATTCGAGGAGCCCCGTAGAATTCCGAAAGGTCGTCTGAGACTTGTTTCACGACCCCGGTGGTCCCTGGATGCCTGTAGGCCTGTTTTTGGGGTGCCGTTTACTTGTCAGTGGAGCGGACCTCGGGAGCCTTGTTAGAATAGGCGTCCGTGAGAGATCGGAGGTGTCCCAGCTTAAGTGGTATGCCCCCGAAATGCGTCCGAACGTGTCGTTGGTCACTTTGGCACTGAGAGGGATTTTTAGAGTCCCATATTAGGCACCTTTCGGTGTTTCAGTGATTCGATGATGAATAGTGTCACAGTGCCGGCTCCGCTGTTTTCGGGGTTCCTTGTCTTGTCTGTTCTTCTGACCGCTCTCCTCTGCTTTTCTAGTGGACCCAGCTCTTCTCTTGTCATTCATGACTCCGTGACCGCACGTTCACCTCCGATTGCCGGATGATGAATAGTAACTCGGGCTTTGATCGGGATTTTCTTGTAGGAAGCCGATGGGCCAAAATGGGGTGCTGACACACGGCCGAGCAGGACCAGCAGATTTGCAAGAAGCACCAGTGAACGGACTCGGCTAACTTGCGAATCGTAAAAGAAAGGATGCACGGGCGAGCCGGCCCAACAGATTTGTAAGAAGCACGAGTGAGCAGACTCGGCCAACTTGCGAAGGGTAAAAGAAAGGATGCACGGGTGAGCAGGTCCCTTTGATTTGAAAGAAGCACTAGTGAGCGGACTCGGCGAACTTGCGAAGCGTAAAAGAAAGGATGCACGGGCGAGCAGGCCCGCAGTTTGAAAGAAGCACGAGTGAGCGGACTCGGCGAACTTGAGAAGCGTAAAAGAAAGGATGCACGATCGAGCAGACCCGATAGATTTGCAAGAAGCACCAGTGAGCTAGTTGACTCCATGGCCTCCGCCACAAACGGGGAATCGGAGACGTTTTAAGAATCTACAGCCGAATTTTTCTATTTTTTTTTCCTGAGTGTTTTGAGATGGCCGGAGATCACTGTATTCTTCGTTTTTCAAAAACGAATCCAGGAGCTTTGACGGGGGACGCTCGAGACCCTTTCGGAGCCACTTGGAAAACCTGAACGATTTGTACAGTTTGAACTGAGAAAATCTCGCTGACCCTTGAGATCACCGGGATTGGATTGGCTAGACCTCGAGTGTTAACATTTAGCCAAAGAGGTCTTCAATTCTCGAATCCCGTTGACAAAGGATCTTTTTCTGACCCTCTAGGCACTCGAGAGACCTAATGACTTGTGCAGTCTGATATGAGATAATCTCCCAGGCCCTTAGGATCACTGGGATTGGTCGGTGTTGTCCTCGGGCGTCAACATTTAGCCGAAAAGGTCTCCTATTCAAGATTCCCATTAAGATGGGCCATTTGTTTTACTCGGGAGACCTAAATGATTTGTGCAGTCCGATCTTAGATAATCTCTCTAGCCCTTGGGATCACTGAGACTGGCTAGTGCTGTCCTCAGGCGTTAACATTTAGCCAGAGAGGTCTTCGATTCAATATTCTCGTTATAAAGGGGCCATTTTTCTGACTCAGGAAGCACTCGGGAGACCTGAATGATTTCCGGAGAACAGTCTGAAGTGATCCTCGTGATCCTGAGAACCCCTAGACTTGGCTGGACTTGACCTCGAGCGCCCTCAATTCGCCTAACGACTTAGTGCCCCAGGGAGCCTCGTTGGAAGTCGTCTGTGATTACTCGGGCGGCCCCCGGCTTAAGCAAATGATTTTCAAAATGTGCTCAGAGGTGTTTTTCGTTGGTTTATCGTGAAAGATTTTTAGAGCCCCATATTGGATACCTTCTGATGGCCCCACGCATGGGTCGGTTTGTGTCTGCCCAAGATCAAGCGCTGTCTAAACCCTTCGGCTGCTCTCTGTGATCTGTAGGGAATCCCTGAGGTCCTCTTTGGCGTCGTGCCCCGGGATCGTCTATGTGACCCTGTTAACCCGGTTATGAATAGTAACTCGACGGTTTGTCTGCTTATCTTTTGTTAAAGCCCCGGGAGTTATAGTCATGCGTGCTGTTAATATCCTCTCCACGAACCGTGGACCAAAACAGGGTGCTGATAGTGCCGAATTGTGCCGAAGGTTTCTGTGAGATCTTGTAGGTGGTTGCATGCCTGGTGCGATTTCACTATCATGTCATCAACATGTGCCTCCATATTTCGACCAAGTTGGTTGGAAAAAATCTTATTGACTAGATGTTGGTATGCTGCTTCTGCATTCTTTGGCCTAAAGAGCTTCCAATAGCAGAAAATGTGTTGGTCAGAAAAGAAGGTGGTGTCCTCTTCATCATCAGGATGCATTCGGATCTGATAATATCCCGATATGCGTCCATGAAGCTAAGGAGCTCGTTTCCAGCAGCGGCATCGACCAATTGGTCGATACGAGGCAATGATTAGGAATCCTTCGGGCATGCTTTATTTAGATTTGTGAAATCCACGTACATTCACCACTTCTTGTTGTTCTTTTTACGAGCACAACATTTGCCACTCACCTTTGGAATCGAACTTCCCAAATAAAGCCAGCGCCAAGTAACATGTCAACCACTTCCTTGACAACTTTTCTTTGCTCTTCTCCCATAGCTCGCTTCCTTTGCACTACTGGTTTAGCGCCCATATTGATATTGAGTCTGTGACTGATGACTGAAAGATCGACGCTGGGAATGTCGGAGGGGTGCCACATGAAGAGGTCCATATTGGATCTTAACAATTTTATCAATGCCTCCTTCATGGGTGCGACAAGTTGGGAACCTATCTTGACGGTCCCTCCTGCTTCATCAAGGCTTCTCTCTTCCATCCACAGATGACGGCCTGGATGTTTCGTCACGGAGGTCTGTGGTTTCTACCATGAAGGAGTGTTGTCGCGACACCTGTTTTTTCAACGAGGTAACATAACACCTTCGAGGTGTCATTGGTCCCCGCAAACTTCACCTTCACCCTTATTCGTGGAGAATCCCGATTTTCAGGTGGTGCGTGGATGATATTGCCTTAATTGCAGTTAATATCGACCTACCCATGATGGCCTTAATCTTCGTGGCGTTGTATGCACATAGGCCTCTCACTGAGGTGGCAAAGCATCAGGTGCAAACGACTATGGAGAACAAGTTTGGCCAAAATGAAAGCAAGGCACACAATAGAGGTGCATCAGGAAATGCAAACTCTGAGGCTATCGTAAGTGCAAAGAAAAGCTTTCAGCAATCATCAAACCTCATGATTTTTTCCGAGGTAATCAGTTAGCAAACATTTCAATATTTCATGTGTTCTCTCAGCAGGTTCTCTGCGCGTACTTAAAGGATCACTTGCACAAACCCCGGTATTGCGCTTTAAGCTCCTCAAATATTTGTCGACACAGTCGATCTTCTCTTTTAAAGCATCACAACAAACATCACACCACTCTTCATGTTCCTTCCCGGCAAGTTCACACTGAAGAGACACGAGACTCTCCTCCAGCTCGTCGATTTCAGCATCAGCCTTAGCTATCAAAATCCTCAGCACTTGCACACACGATATCTCATTATGTACATTCTCTTCTATCAGATCTGAGACAATAAAGTCAAGTAAAAAGCATAAGACCGCACAAAGTGACAAAAGTATCTAAAAGAAAGGCAATGATCAAACACTCACCAACCCCGACACCAGCATAGAAGTAAAATTGGTTCGTGCACTCTGGTTCAACTGCAGAGCAATCATTTCGACACAAACGACCTCTCATTAAGTTAAACGATTCTCATGATCAGTCATCAATAGTAAAACGATGAAATACTGCAAGACCAAAATCGGGGACTCGAAAAACCTTGATAAGTTAGGGGACCCCAGAGATCCCAGTCCCAGTTCATGGCTTCAAAACATTTTCACCTTGAAAACCAAAAGGAACAAAAAAAAAGGGAGGCAGATATATATATACACGCGACGTATACATATATAGCCGTAAACTCCTACGAAATATGGCCAGTATTTTCTTTTGGACCAGAATCGACCATGGCCCTTAAAAATGATGGTTTGTATGATGAAAAGCAACAGTAATAATACTTCTAATTATATATATAAATATATTTAAATTGCTCGTATGTATGTATTTAACTTATAAGCCTCCGATCAGGGCGGAGTCAGAATTTTCATCCAGCTGGGACAAAATATTAATTTTACATACAAAAACTCATAAATAAATATACTTTTGAGGTAAAATTTTAAAAAATTCAAAGTTTAGAGAGGGTAATTGCCCCTCCGCCAATATATTAGCTCCGCCCCTACCTCCAACACCCCTCGCTCTTAAGCGTCGGGAATCCTAAAAAGTTGTAGGATCCCCATACGAGCACCACAACACCCTTGCTCCTAAGTGTCGAGATTCCTAAAAAGTCGTAGGATCGCCATACGAGAACCAAGACACTCTTTGATCTTAAGTGTCAGGATTTCTAAAAGTCGTAGAATCGCTATACGAGCACCATGACAACCCTCGCTCTTGAGCGTAGGCATTTCTAAAAAGTTGTACGATCGCCATATGAGCACCACGACAACCCTCGTTGATCTCAAACATTGGAATTTCAAAGAATCTGACCTTATGAACGCCAAGACGCTAGTCAAAACGCTCAATCACAGGTAACGTGATCTTTGAATATCGTAGGACCAGCATAAGTATTAGATGAGCAAAAAGACATGTATACCAGGTTCATATATATACATGCATGCATATAAAGTAAATAATACTAGGTTTATATATATACAAGTATATATATAAAATAAATATGGACGAGCAGAATATTAAATAGGCAAAGAGGCATATATCTATATTTATACACGCATGTATATGTATAAATTTTAACTTTTATACAAAAAATGCTCCCATGCCACCATCTTAGAAACAAAGTGAAATATTAACAACCAGACATTTATGTAAACAAACATTATACTCATCAACATTATATTCATCATAGCGTTTCCGTAAGCCTTTTGCAATATCCATCCCAAAATCAACCTTCATTTTTTCGGCATCTAACTCATGACTAAGTTATATCAGATGAAGCGCTATCCCTTCCATCCCAAAGAAATGATGGTCAAACTATCTTGTACAAGTCTATCTTCTACGAGTCTATCTTTTCCAACAAAAACAGCACACCCAGCATTCTTCTTTATCAGATTATATCCATATGTATATTCACAGTAAGTTCAAGGAGCACCAGTCGAACTCGAGCCTCGTTCCTCGGTGGCGGGCACTCCCGAAGATGGCCCGGGGGGAGGAAGGGAAAGCATTGGGACACGGGAACGCCCTACCATCAGCAAAGGGGTAAACGACCTAATGCTCTCAGGAATGACAGAGGTGTTAGTGACCCTCAAATCATCACGAAAAAGCTGCATGTAACAGGAGCCATGACCCGTCGCAGTAACCTCGATAGCATTAATAAACGGTCTAGAATATAGAAGCTCTGTCACAGAAGTAGCTCGAGCTGCAACAACCTCCTCTTTATGTTTTGTTTGTATTTCCATGAGGTGTCTCACGAGATCATCAACATGCCTCTCCGACACATCCACCTGAGTTTGAAGTGTGATTACGGCATCCTGAGCAAGTGACAATTCCTGCTCGATTTGCCTCATTCTAGCCTCTGCAATTGCATGGGACTCACATTCAAAAGATAGAGCCTCCTCGAAGGAAGCAATATGACCATGAGCCAAGGCAAACAAATCTTCAAGATGATGCTGCACAGAGTCTAATCTCCTATATTCCCCTTCCCAATCCGCAATAACGTCACCACCTTCGACAAAGGAAGTGAAAAGCCTTGGGCACAAAGCATCATCCATAACAAAAATAATAATAATTAATAAACAAAAATGAAAGAAAAAACTATACATGTATATATATCAAATCTGAACCATGCATTAGAGGAAGAAACTAGCTTCCCAAGCAATAATGAAATAAAAACAAATGAATCGAACCGCTACAGATTTACCCATGCTAATTGAGATCGCATGATCTCGGCAAGATCTCGCCAGCCGGTCTTTCAGATTCCTGCAAAATCACTAGGGAGGGTAGTGAACCCAAGTAACTGCTCGGCCACATCAGAATCCTCGTAATGCCACTCAAAGCCCTGCAGTAAGAGAGAAGTGCTGGTATCCTCCACCAGGAGAGACCTCCTTTGATGGAACATCAATCTGAGCCCCAGCTTCCGAGTGTAGGTGCAGATGACGCCAGCACAGGCCCCTCTTGAGAAATAAGACATGATGACCTTGTCCTTATTGTGCGAGGACCCTCACGTCGAGTTTCATCAGCACCCTCCCCTTCCGGGATATACTCCTCATGAGAAGAAACATTCCCCGGATCCTACGAAGATGCCATCTCAATTCTCTGTCGTTTCTGAAAGGGCCTGGTACTCATACCATAGAAATACAATGCTCCATTCAGTTCACACACAGACACACACAGATATATACATACATACATATATATATATATATATATATAAGAGACAACAAAGAAGTGATGCAAATCGTAGCACGACTTCAAGGGATCCAGTTCAAGTTCCAATTGGACCGATTACGCGAGCACGAGCAAAGAAGTTTAAAGATGAACTCAACGGCCTGATTCAAGAGGTTTGGGCTCAAACAAATTCGTGGAGGCCCATTGGACATGAATCACGTGATCCACAAAAATCCATCAACATGATTCAAGTTATAGAAGATTTCGGGAAAGGCTAAATTCATCAAGTGTTTGAGGAAACTTCTAGAATATTTGATTATCAAGAGAAGATATCATCAGATTTGTTTAAAGTTTAAATATCATGGAGATATTCTTGGGATATTTAGATTTCATATCTTTATAGATTATGTCATATCTCTATCAACATTTTAGGTTTTATTTTCCTTGTATGTAGGAGGAGATATGGCCATATTAGAATTAGTTTATGTCTATATATACTCATCTTTGTGAATTTTTAATAAAAAAAAGGAACATTCAGAAAATTATGAGAGTATTCTCTTTGGTTCTTGAAGAACTAATTCGAACTTATCGGAAGTTTCTGTGGCGTTCATCATTGACTTATCAAACGGCGTTCCATCACCGTTTGTGGCGTCTTCCTATATACCGAGGTTCTTGTTTCGCAATAAACAACGGGTTGAAGTCAGTTATGCCAAGGTTCTTGTTTATGTTGTAAACAACGGGTTGAGGGTTCGTCAATTAAATCTGATCGTGGAACGATCTTGGGTTCCTTTAGTTGTCGGGTCTCTTCATTCTTGGCGGGAATCGCATCATTTGGTATCAGAGCATCAGGCTCCAATTCAAGTTTTCGTTTCAATTTGCTGAGCTTCATTTCGGCAAGTTTGTTCTTTTTGGATTGTTATTAGTAAAAAAAAAAATTGGCCAAAAAAAGGGCAAAAAAAAGAGCTGAAAAAAAACGAAAGAACGAAAGAAAAGAAAGAAGCTGTTGTAGTCAATTTGATCCAAATTCTTTGCATCAGACCATTCTAAAGTTGTTATTTCCCTTTTTTTGTGATCTACATTGATTCTGTTCCCAAAATTACATATAACATTATGATATATTTAATCCTTCATAGTAGTTGTCTTCTCTTTTGTTTCCTTTCTTCCTTAAATTTCCTTCGACCATTAATTTTCCTTGATAAGTTCTTGGTGAATTGCTGCTGAAAATTTTGGAGAATTGTTGCTTTAGTTTTAAAAGAACTGAAAGAGAATTATTGAGTGAAAAAAGGCAAGAGTGGTGAGAACATTTGAGGGTTAAAAGCCATGTTTGTTTGAGTGAAAACACGAGTGTAGAGTAATTCACATTCTTGAGAGTAAACACGTAAAGAAGAGAATTGTGAGGTTCTTTCCTTCTAACTTTGTTTTACAACAATCATGTCTCACAGCAGTGCTAAGAGTATTGCCGAAGGTGCCACGAAATATTTAACCCTTGATGCATTGACATTGGTGGCAAGGAGAGCATTGAACTTGCAAACGAAAGGAATTGAGGAAGTGCAGCGGGAGAACATCTTTCACACCCAGTGCTACGTTAAAGACAAGGTATGCAGTGTGATTACTGATGGTGGTAGTTGTACTAATGTCGCAAGCACAACAATGGTGAAAAAATTGGGACTGCCCATGTTGAAGCACCCTAGGCCGTACAAGCTGCAATGGTTGAATGATAGTGGTGAGATAAGGGTGAACAAGCAGGTGTTAGTTGCATTTTGAATTGGTAAATACGAAGATGAAGTGTTGTGTGATGTAGTACCGATGCAAGCAGAACACTTGTTGCTAGGGCGTCCATGGCAGTTTGATAGGCATGTGAAGCATGACAGCTTTACGAACAAATATTAATTTGTACTTAATCAACGATCGATCACTCTTGTATCATTGACACCGCAGCAAGTATATGAGGATCAAGTGAGATTGCAAAACGAGAGTGATCAAGAGAAAGAGAGTGAACATAAGAAAAGGAGTGAAAATCAGAGAAAGGCCGAGAAAAATGAGAGAGAAAAAGAAAATAAAAATTCGGCTATTGAGAGAAAATCAGAGAAAAAACAAAAGAATTTCTATGCAAAAATGAGTGAAATTAAACGAGCAATGTTTTCAAATCAGCCGATTATTGTACTTTTGTACAATGAGGCATTTTTCAACACTAACGAACCTGACATCGTTCTGCCTAGTTTTGTTGTTTCTGTTTTACAGGAGTATGAAGATGTCTTTCCTGAGGAAACACCACATGGGTAACCTCCAATCTGAGGGATTGAACATCAAATTGATTTTGTTCCCAGTGCGACAATTCCAAACCGACCAGCCTATAGGAGCAATCCTGAGGAGACAAATGAGCTTCAACGGCAGGTAAGTGAGTTGTTGGAGAAAGGGTATGGGAAGGAGAGCATGAGCCCATGCGCCATTCCGGTTATACTTGTACCTAAGAAGGATGGTACATGGAGAATGTGCGTTGATTGCCGAGCAATCAACAACATAACGGTAAAGTATCGTCATCCTATTCCTCACTTAGATGATATATTAGATGAGCTACATGGTTCTTGTGTATTTTCTAAAATTAATTTAAAGAGTGGTTATCATCATATTAGAATGAAAGAAGGAGATGAATGGAAAACTGCTTTTAAAACAAAATAGGTTTGTATGAATGATTAGTTATGCCTTTTGGTTTGACTAATGCTCCAAGCACTTTTATGAGACTTATGAATCATGTTTTGCGTGCATTTATAGGTAGATTTGTTGTTGTCTACTTGTACGGACCCGAATGTGGACTCTCGTCGGGGCCCGCATGCGCGCAACCTGAAACCGCGCGGCTTGGGAGTGTCCACCTTCCGTGGGACGCGTGACGGACACGCGTGAGAAGAAGTTGCCACTTATCATTTTAAGACCCGGAGATCGAGGGCGGATAAGTTACCCGGGTCTAGGGGTATGGAACACCTAGTCATTGTTAAGGCATTGGTCAATTCGAAACCTGAAAGTCTGAATTCGGGGGTTCACATTACGTGCGGGCCTATATCCCGCACGCCCTTTCGGTACTCTAGTTTGCTAGGCTTGCATTGTTATTTTATTTACCGCATGAATTAGGGTACACTTGACTTGCACGTTTTGACACCGTGAATTCGGTGAGTTAAACGATGTCGATTGAGAAGCCGAGAGAAAAGTAAGCCTGCATGTCGGGGAATGGGTTCACTATCTTTCGTTACAATTCATCGAACCATAACAGTTGACTCCCTGCATGAACTGAAACCATGAACTTTGAGATTTACTTTCCTATGAGCAAACGTTGAATCGATTCGATTAATTCGACTCTCGAACCGTTCGCTCACTGAATGGGATTCTTACAATGTAAAAATAAATCCTTACAATGTACTCTCATAATAAATACAATAAATTACAAATTACAAAGGATTGAATCCCATTCAGTTCACTTTCGGTTAATATTCCGCTAAACTCACCGTGAGTTTAGGAAATAATCGAAAAGTGTAATTTAGTGGGTTCTCAATGAATAGGGTGTTGGACCCTATGTGTGATGTTTAGGGCGTTGGACCCTGTGAGTGATGTTTAGGGCATTGGACCCTGTGAGTGATGTTTAGGGCGTTGGACCCTGCAATCGATGATTAGGGCGTTGAACCCTAATATTGTTCGGTCTAGGGATCAGGCTCGACCCGTATGGCAAACATGTGCGGAAAGATAACAAGCAACAGGTAAATAACAGACAATGTGTTTATATTCACCGAATGTACGTGAATTAGCAAATTTATTAATCCGGGGTATTTTGACATGCGAATCCTGCCCTAAACAAACAAGTGCGTGCCAATATTTTAGCATTTCGTTTTTATGGAGAACTTGACATGTCGGATGTCCGTAGTCAAGTTTCCTGTGTGTGGATTGCTTTTACAGTTGTTATGTATTGTGTTACTGAATTACCATTGAATTAGCCAAACTTGTATTTTGACTCTAGATTTGGAATCTAGAATTCCTCCTAACCATTATCTAGTGTTTAGTTAAGTCGAGTGAAATGTTAATAAGCATTTTGCATGTTTTCTGACAGAAATAATCGTTCTAGTTACCCGATCTACGTCAGAGTGATAGAAACTCATCAACTAGATAGGAAAAGGCTATGCAAATGAACCTGCACCTGAACAGGTAGCCCGTTCTTATCCCTTATTGTAGTGTTTCTGTCATGCTAACCTTAGGGGTATCTCTGAATTGTCAAAAGACGATTTTTGCCCTTTATTTGAAAATTATTTTCAGAAAAGGGGAAACATTGTAGTGCGGGCCACCTCGGCTTGTAGCCGGCGTCGACCAATTCCCTGGATCGTCCAGGGTTGTGCAAGAACCCCGAAAAAGCCAAAGAACTGTTCTATCTAACCGGAAGTGATCTAGAAAGAAGATCTTCTGCATCTTGATCTAAGTTACCTGAAATCAAGTAAACTCAAATTTAGACACAGAAACCCTTTCTTGACGTCCATACTACATCGGACCGCATGTTTCAGGTTTTGAAATTGATAAGTTTTAAAAAGGGCACTAACATCATTTGACAACTCATCGAAGAGAGCTATCAGTTAATAGTCGATTCGTGTAAACTTTATCAGTGTGAAGTGGGTTTAATCAGGTGAGTCCCGATTAACCCGTTCGTGAAATTAATGTTTAAAGTTATTACCGAATGCATTAATTATGAAAAACGATTTGTGCATATTGTTTGGAAAAAACAATTCTAATGCGAAATTCGTGATGTTATTGAAATTGCAATTTACACAAAGTTCGAGAACGGACTCGAAACGGGGAGAGGAAGCCTCGTGCAACTCATATAAATCCAAGGGACTCTCGGCCATTTCTCCTTAGAGAAAGCCTAGAGGTCTCATGGCCCAAATCGGGTTCCAAGAGATTTCTGCATCTCGTTTCGAATTATTTCTTGCATTCTCAAGCAACAATCATGATAAATAACACGTTTTTAACAAAAGCCGATGTTACCATGATTCGAATAACGCATTCAACATGCAAATATTCACAAACATATTATTTAAGGAATGGATAAAATAACACCGGCTTCATGCATGTGAGAATAATAAAATAAACTCGGAAACTAACTTGGATCGGCTAAGGAGACCAATCTTAACTAGGAAAGAGCAAATTAAGTCTCGGCTATCTCATCTAGAGAGTTGGCCGAGAGCTTGCTTGCCATTTCCGGGTCGGGATGGTTTTCCGAACAACGATCCAAACCTTTTTCCGACATGCTAGCAAATTATAAAGTAGTAAACATGCATAACATAACATGAAAGTGCATAAAATTAAGTCTTGTAAGTTAAACATACATAAAACGTCGTTTTACTCCATAGCCATGCAAAAATATGAAAAGCCCTAACTCCTCTAAGTCGAGAATATCATACCTAGACTTAGAATACGAGGAAAGAGTCGGGGAAGTGTTCGAGAGTCGGGTGACTCGGTGGAACTCTTGAAAAAATATTCGGGTGCAAGGGTGGACGTGCACGAGCACGGTCAGGTGCGATGACGAGTGTCGGACACGATGACAGGCGCTGGCAGGCACGGTGACGGGCGCTGGTGACGCTGGTGACGGGCGTTGGTGGCACTGGTGATGGGCACTGGCGGTGCGCTGGTGACGGGCGCTGATGACAGGCGCGCGCGTGTACGGTGACGGATGCTGGGCGTTGGTAACTAGCGCTGGTGACGAGCGCTGGCGTGCTCGGTGACGGGCGCTGGTGTGCTCGGTGACGGGCGCTAGCGAGATCGGTGACGGGCGCTAGTGACGGGCGACGAACGCCGGTGACGGGTACTGGGCACTGGTGACGAGCGCTGGTAACGGGCACTGGCGTGCTCGGTGACGAGCGCTAGCGTGCTCGGTGACGGACGCTGGCGTGCTCGATGACGGACGCTGGCGTGCTCGGTGACGGACGCTGGCGTGCTCGATGACGCTAGTGACGGGTTACTGTTCACCCGAGAGCGCGAGTTTCACCCGAAACGACTAAAACGACCCAAAATGATGAGCAAATGACTTCAAACTGAAAAACTGAGTTCAGAATTGGAATCCTTGGGTCCAAAACATGTGGTCCATGAAGTTTGAGGAATTTTGAATATAAGTCGGAATAGTACCCGCTATGGATTCCGACCTAAACTCTAAGGATTTTTGGCTTGGTTTTCGGTTTTCATGGAGTGATTTGCTTGCTGCTGGTTGCTAGGGAGTTGAGTGTATTTTCTAGAGGGAGAAAACTAGAGAGAGCATGTGTGTATGATAAGTGATTAACTTAATGACAAATATGAAATATATATGTGAAACTAATGAGCAATTAAGCAAAACAAAGCACCATTAAAGGCCTCATTAGCAAAAGTCGGCTGCCCTAATGGAGATGAGGATGAATGTCATCCATGCATCTTGATGAGGAAGAGCCAAGAAGCATTAATGGAGATGGAGTTGATGGCTTGAGTGTTGACTCGAAAAACTAAGGATATTTTGGGCTTAGAGTGCATGAGAGGGAGAGGATGATGCCGAAATTGTTGGGGCAAAGGGCGGTTGCCCTTGGGCAGGCCGTGGGTCCCACGGCCCGTGAGGAGAAATCGGGAAAAAGCTCGGGTCTCGATTGGTCGCGCATTCAAAGTTCGTCGTTCAAATTGAACGTCGAATTGTCGATATACGCGAGAAACGGATTTAATGAGCCCGAGATTGGCACTTTTCGTGGAAAAATGCCTCGGGTCCGTATGAGGCTCGAGAGCCGGTTTTGCTCATTATAGGTGACCAGAGCGAAGTTGTCCGCTTCTGACAGCATATCTTGTGTCTGCATCTCACGTTGGTCATTTTGACATGAATTGTCAGACAACGTGAACAATTGACTCTTAAGCCGGTAACAGAAACGTGGAGCCGGAGATATCCTAGGAGGCCGAAACTGGATTTCTTAAAATGCTTTCTGAGTTGCGTAGGCCCTCCGAAGATCACTGTAATCTCTGTTTGCAGAGATCGGACCTCCAAGGACTTGAGAAGTATATCTGAGACCTCTAAAGCACTGTTTGGGAGGTCTAAATGAGTTGTGTGATTTATTCCGACGATTCCACGCTGAGCCTTAGGAAGGCTAGCACTGTGTCAGGTAAGTGTCCGGCGTCAAGTTTCCGTAAAAAGGACCTTCGGATGTGCATTTCCACTGAAAATGACCATTTTTGCTCTTCGAAGGTTATTCGGGAAATCGACAAGGATTTTACTGTATGTTTTGCTCAATTGCAAATGTCTGCTAGAGTTTTCAAGGCGATGCAGTACGAACTTCGTTTGCCGTAATTCCATCAGACCAGTCTCCGGCTATGCTCTTCCGAAGAGGGGTATGCTTGTTTCGTCGTTCGGAAGTCATTTGAAGTGTCTGTGTGACCTCCAAGAGACAATCTGAAGCATTGTTCAAGCTCTGTGTACTAGTAGGGCATGGCCGCGTCTGATATTTGGAATTAACTTTTCTCCAGGGAACCGGCATTTTTAGACTTCCACTGAAAAGTTGTCTGTATACATAAAGTTGTTCTGTATAGAGCAGATGACTTGTAAAATGCTTTTGAAGACACTTTACATCTGTTTGGCACTTATGTGGATTTTTGGAGTCCAATGTTAGCCATCTTCCGATAGTCGAGCGAACTATCGGAAAATGGGACTGTTCGAATGAACTCTGGAAATGCCGATTTTGGACATTGTTGAGCTCTCTGGTCACTCTGTTAGCTTCCGATGATCAAGGCCATTCTTCTATCATGTGCGTATGTCATCTGCTCAATTTTGCTAACTTGAGGTGAATAGTGATTTTCTAGCTCTGTTGAGCCCTTCAACTGTATCCACACTCGAGTCATAGCATTGTACGTTCTCGATGAGCCTTGTCTGCTTGATGGACCAAAATGGGGTGCTGACAGCTTGCCCCTCTTTGGCTGGATGCTCGGACAGAGGATTCGACCAAAGACATAAAGAAGGACCCTGTTTTGGTCAGTGTGTTTGCTTTGATATCTCCTTTGATAATCCTTTCCTTTCTCTTTGAATATGTGGGGAATATTGTACCTAATGCAAAGAAAGAAGAAACAAAATAAGGCTTGGACAACTTCTTGCATAAAGTGGAGAAAAGATGTATGAAGACAGCATATGCAGTAACAGGAAATGACATAAAAGGGAAACATGCAAACAGTGCGCAGTTTGAAGTAAAGAGTGCAAAGCTTAATGGAAAGTGCAAAGCTTAATGGAAATCGCAAAGTGCAAGGCAAAAGATAGGGCGCTTGCCCTAGGTTTTGCAAGACGTGTAGGTGAGAGGACCCAACAAACTTGAGAAGCAATAAAGTAAACTCGCAGGGGTTAGCAGACCCGGTAAGGTTGCAAGAGGCACGAGCGAGATGGCTCGGCGAACTTGTGGAGCAGGAAAGTAAACTCACACAGGTTAGCAGATCCGGCAAGGTTGAAAGAGGCACGAGCGAGGTGGCTCAGCGAACTTGCGATGCAGGAAAGTAAACTCGCACGGGTTGGCAGACCCGACAAGGTTGCAAGAGGCACGAGCGAGGTGGCTCAGCGAACTTGCGGTGCAGGAAAGTAAACTCGCACGGGTTCGCAGATCCGGCAAGGTTGCAAGAGGCACGAGCGATGTGGCTCGGCGAACTTGCGGTGCAGGAAAGTAAACTCGCACGGGTTAGCAGACCCGACAAGGTTGCAAGAGGCACGAGCGAGGTGGCTCGGCGAACTTGCGGTGCAGGAAAGTAAACTCGCACGGGTTAGCAGACTCGGTAAGGTTGCAAGAGGCACGAGCGAGGTGGCTCGGCAAACTTGCGGAGCAAGAAAGTAAACTCGCAATTTAATGCAAAGTCTAATGTGAGTGCAAATGCTTGGGAATGGAATGAGGTGTGGAAGGAATCATTGTGATTCAATTTGAGCATTGTGCTTGTCGACGGTGCAAGTGATGCTGCGACAGAATGCTTTGTTGCTCGTCGTTGGGTTGCAGTGTATTTGAATGTATCAGTCGATGTTTTGAAGACTTCTTCCTCGGATTGAAATTGTCGCCCTTTGCGTAGGGCAGACATGTATCCACCAAAGGGAGACACCCTCTAGGGCCCATATTCCTATATCTGTATACAGGAAAAGAGAAGCTAATAATTTTCGTCATTCGCATGCTATAGCCGTAATGAAGATGTGCAAAGAAGTCCAAGTAACAATGCTCCAGGGATTTTGGATTTCGTGACCGTTTGAAGGGTGGTCGTGTCCCAAAAAACTTCAGCTCGAAAGAAAAGCTTTTTGCAGAACAGGGATGACCCATGGAATTTGCATTAAGGTAAAGGGAGGGATCTTTGGGATCCTCCAGATCAAGGATACAACGATTCGACCCCATGTCGAAAGGTGTCTCGTGCCCGGAGAGCCAAAGAGAGTTTGCTTGCGTTACAGGCTACCAAACCACTACTCGTTGTTGCTTCACATTGAGTGTAGCTGTCATTTCGTGGTCGAGCTGCCAAAGGCCCCTAACTTTTGCGTAGGTCGCAAGACGCGTGACGACCTAGCGGGATATTTTTCCGTTTAGAGCTCACCTTTTGCTACGATCGCCCGTATTGGATCTAATCGCACCTCTCGGTTCCTCTAACTTTTGCCTAGACCGCCCTTTTCGGGTTTTCAGCCTAGCGAGGATTTTGTTTTGTACTCTTCTTTTGCCACGACCCCCCTTTGCGGGAGTTTAGACCGTGCCCCTCATTCCCTAATTTTTACCTAGGCCGCCTCAAAGAGGTTTTCAACCTAGCGGGAAATTCATTCTTTTTTCTCTCAGGAAGAGTTCTGAGAAAGGGAACGAGCAGAAGAAGGGAGTGTAAGAGCTAACAAAAATAAAAGTGTTGGGGATTGCATGTGCAAAGAAAATAGAAAGCGATGTGTATTGCCAAAGCACCCGCTGTGGGATGACAGAAACACCATTAAGGATAGTATTTCTTAAGAGCATTAGCATTGACCGGAAGAGCATTCTCGTTCCTGTCCATGTCATTGAGAATGATTGCCCCTCCATCGAAAACTTCCTTGACAATGAAGGGACCATCGTACTTGTATGCGAATTTGCCCCGGGAATCTGAGGCGATATGCAAGACTTTCCGCAAGACGAGGTCGCCGGGGCTGAACTCGCGGGGACGAACTTTCTTGTTGAATGCTCGGGCCATTCTTTGCTGATAGCAATGACCGTGGCAAAGTGCTGTTAGCCGCCTCTCATCAATGAGATTAAGCTGTTCGTAGCGTTGTTTCGCCCATTCTGCTTCCTTGAGCTTGGACTCGGCAAGGACCCTCATGGAGGGAATCTCCACTTCGACTGGAAGAACTGCTTCCATGCCGTAGACCAAAGAATACGGGGTTGCTCCGGTAGACGAGCGGATAGATGTCCGATACGCCAAGAGTGCGAACGGGAGCATCTCGTGCCAGTCTTTGTAATTCACCATCATTTTTTCGATGATTTTCTTTATGTTCTTGTTTGCTGCCTCTACCGCGCCGTTCATTTGTGGATGATACGGAGAGGAGTTGCGATGTAGGATCTTAAACTGTGCACAAAGCTCATCAATGAGCTTATTATTCAAGTTCTTGGCGTTGTCTGTGACAAGAGTCGTAGGGACCCCGTAACGTGCGATAATGTCGCGTTTGAGGAAGCGTACGATGGTCTTTACTGTGACGGATGCAAGGGTGATAGCTCCGATCCATTTGGTGAAGTAATCGATAGCTACCAATATGAACAAGTGTCCATTGGATGATTTGGGGTTGATAGGACCAATCACGTCCATGCCCCACATTGAAAAGGGCCACGGAGCAGCCATTGGATGCAGCTCGTTGGGTGGTGCTTTGATCTGATCCGCAAAGACTTGACACAAGTGACGGTGCCAGACATGTTTGACGCAGTCAGTCTCCATGGTAGACCAGAAGTACTCGAGTCGCATAAGCTTCTTTGCTAGCATGAGCCTGTTCATGTGAGGTCCGCAGTTTCCCTCGTGCACTTCTTCCATGAGGCGTTGTGCCTCATTCTCGTCGACACACTGAAGCAGTGTAGCATCGAATGAACAGCGGTAGAGAGTCTCGCCACTTAGGAAGAAATTTGCTGCAATGCGCCGAAGAGTCCTCCGGTCCTGACGATCGGTGAATGCTGGGAATTGACCTGTTTGCAGCAAGTGCTTGATGTTTGCGTACCACGGTTTGCCGTCGACAGCGTCGATTACATCGCAATGGGCAGGGCCCTGAGCAATCTCGAACTCGAGGGGATCGATGAGATTCTTTTTTGTGATGCTCACCATGGAAGCGAGCGTTGCGAGTGCATCAGTGAACTGGTTCTTCATGCGTGGGGTGTACGTAAATGAAATGTCCTTGAAGCTCTCTGTCAACTCTTCGAGGTACTCGTGATATGGCACTAGCTTCGGATCTTTCGTCTTCCACTATTTTAGCATCTGAAAGATTGTGAGCATAGAATCTCCAAACACTTCAAGCTCCTTGACTTTGAGGTCGATCGTCGCCTGCAAGCCGAGGATACATGCCTCATACTCGGCTATGTTATTGGTGCAGGGGAAATCAATCTTCGCTGCAACAGGGAAATGATGACCCTCAGGGGATATCAGTACTGCGCCAATACCCGACCCGGTGGAATTGACTGCACCATCGAAGTACATCTTCCATCCGAGAGCTTCCTCCTCATCATTCATTTGGAGGATTCCTTCGTTTGGAAAGTCAGAGTTGATTGGTGTGTCATCAACAATCGGGAACTCTGCTAGATGATCTGCTATCGCTTGGCCCTTCACTGATGTGCGCGACACATATTCGATGTCGCACTCCGTTAGTTGGCAACACCATTTTGCTATGTTCCTCATGGAGGACGGACTGCCGAGTAGATACTTCAAAGGATCTGTCTTCGACAGCAGGCGAATAGTATGGTAGAGAGTGTATTGCCGGAGCCTTTGCATGACCCACACAAGTGCGCAACACATTTTCTCTATCTCAGGGTAGTTGCACTTCCCTTCAGTGAACTTTTTGCTTAAATAATAAATTGCTCCCTCTGCATGAGAGGAATCATCCTTTTTCCCTAACATGCATCCGATGGATTGTCGGCGTACCGTTATGTACAGAATGAGAGGACGATCCGGTGAAGGTGGAACCAACACCGGCGGCTGAACTAGATATGCCTTGACTGTATCAAAAGCTTTCTGACACTCATCATCCCATTCAACCGCTGCATTTTTGCGAAGCAGGTGGAAGAGTGGTTGGCACTTGTCTGTCAAATTTGCAATGAAACGCGCGATGTAATTCAGCCGTCCTAAGAAGCTCCTTACTTCACGCACTGTCGATGGAGGGGGCAGTTCTATGATCGCCTTGACCTTGTCGGGGTCTACCTCATGTGCGCACCCGAATTTCATCTCGTCGGGGCACGCATGCGCGAAGCCTATGCAACGCGGCTTGGGAATATCCACCTTCCCGGGGATGCGCGACGGACGCACGTGAGAAGGAGTCGCCACTTGCCATTTTACGACCCGAAGGTCGAGGGCCGGCAAGTTACCTGGGTCTAGGGGTACGGGGTACTCCTAAATGCTAAGGCAATGGTCATACGGAACCGAAAATTCCGAATTCGGGGATTCTATTACGTGCGGGCCTATATCCCGCACGCCCTTTCGGTACTCTAGCTTGCTAGGCTTGCCATTTTGTTTATTTACCGCGTGATTTAGGGTCGCACTTGACTCGCCCGTTTTGACACCGTAAAATCGATGAATCGATTGAGTTGGGCCAAGAATCCGAAAGATGAGTAGGCTTGTGAGTCAAGGAATCGGTTCGCTATCTTAGCGTTACAGTTCTTCGGATCGTGACGGTCGATTCCCTGCGCGAACCAAGACCATGATTATTCGAGCTTACTCATCCCTTGGTGACGATAGACCGACTTAACCGACTCGACACTCGGACCTCTTGCTCACCGATCGGGGATCCTTACAAGTATATGAATAAATGTACAAATAAGATCCTCACAACGTACACTCGAATAATTACAGAATACAACTGAATGAAATAAATGGATCCCGATCGGTTTACATTGGGCCAATATTCCACTCCGGCTCACCGTGTGTTTTGAATAACCGATAAACAAATTAAGGCAACGCGGGCTCAAGGAGCCGGGGGTCGGGTCCAATCGAACCGACGGTTTGCAGGAGAACTGATTGATTCCCACTGTAACCGTTGGACCGATCTAGCTCTCGGGTGATATCTAAACACGTTTCGCGCGCTCAATCCGAATCCGCCTTCCACATAGGCCGTATTCGGAGTGTGACGGTGAATCGAGGCTAGATCCCATTCCGCACTCGGGTTGCACGCGCTCGGTGAGTTAAGAGGCGTTGGACCTCGTGTTCGATGATTTGGGACGTTGGACCCCGTGCAATACGTGACCTATGGGTTCGGGCCCGCACCGTAATAAATCATCAAAAGCAAGAATAAAATAGAAGAAAACTGATATAAATGACACGATACAGAAAGCAACTGACAATTACTAATAAGTGTCGGTGAATACAAACGACTTGTGTATTAGGCCGAATATACGTGATTTAATCAGTTATTATCCGTGGTTGATTGGCAAACAATGCATCTAACCTAGGCAATCATAGAGGGCGGGCTAGGATAAGGTTCTAAGCCAATTACATGGGTGTGTTTGTTTTATGACTCTTATTCACTTAAGTGTCACTGCGGTTTCACCGAATTAGCCAAACTCGTGTTTTGACTCTAGATTGGAATCTATCATTCCGCTTATTTATTATCTAATGTTTGATTAAGCCAAATGCATGATTAATCCGGTTTTTCGTGTTTTGTAACTGAAATAAAATGTTTACCACCGAATCTACGATAGGAAGACAGAAACACCGAAAGTGAACGGAATGGGCCGTGCGAACGAATCTCGCACCCGAACGGGTTGCCCTTTCTCGCCCATAGATCGAGGTGTTTCCAGCCCCTTAACGCCTAAGGTATCGGCGAGTCACGGAATGACGATTATACCCTTGGATGATAAAATTGCAATGTTCGTGTATAAACGGGAGATCACGTCACACGAAGGAGTCTAAGAAGGACTCTCGTGCCATGACTCGGGCCGCCTCAAATTGGACCCGGACCCGAGTCACGGCACATGAGTACTCGCTAGACGTCAATTCTATTCGTGTTACGTGCCTCGATATTTTGAAATTGTGAATCTTGATGAAAAAGTGCATTCTCACCATTCCATAAATCGTCGATGCGTTTACAAATTGGGGGTTCAATTAACCCGATTATTTAGTCCGAATGATTTAATTAATCGAATGATTCGTCCCGTTTTCCCGTTTGTGAAATTATTCAATGACGGTGGTCCAACATTATGGGCATCGGGTTCGGTGAGTGATTATCCACAATCAACGCGCCAATCACGTGCCTACCACATAACTAATAGCAAGACCCGAACATTAAGACATCCAATTCCAAGGAGCGATCCGAAACGACTAGGGAGGTCGGCCTAAATTCGAGAGGTGTCCGGGAACTCTCGGCCACCTCCCGAAGGAAGGAGCCGAGTGACCCGTGACTCGTCTCGAATTTTGAGCGATCTCCCGCGCCGGTTCTAATCGTTTCTTGCATGCACAATACGTTAATCACGATAATAACGCATGTTTTAGTCATTTCGATACCACCACAACATAATTGTATAGAATCACACAAACGTGCATGAATCAAGACATTTAAACGGAAATAACAAGACGATCTTGACTCGAATAATAACGAAGTAAGTAAAACACGAGAACCGACCCGTCTCGAGACGGAAGAAAGCTTCCCGGACTTGTGTGGTCCAAGGAAGTTCTCGTCCCTTATTCCTCCAAGGGAGGCCGTGAGCTTCCATGGCTCACATGAGTCGGGAAGGCTTCTCCGGCCCCGATTCGGGCCTTTTTCCCGTCATGCTATCACGTTATCTATGCTCAACGGTAAAAGAAACACGGGAATCAACCCCCTTTCGGGAAGGAGGAGACCTACCTAGCCACGGGTGGGCCAAGGAAGCTCACGGGTCTCTTCCTAGAGACTCGGCCGTGAGTCCCGTGGCTCAACCCGTGGCCAAGGGGACCTCTTCCCTCCGGACCCGGGTTGTTTCCCGTCATGGCATGCGAGCTTGGACATCATGTAGGCACGGCAAGGTTGTGCATGAAAAGATAATGGACGTACGTTGCATGAAAATGCATGGAATAGATAGATCCGAAAGAAAAATGGGAACTTGCATGCATTTCGAGTCTCTAAAAACACATGAACGCATCCTATGAGTAAGGATCGAAGATTCTAACTTGTATAGATCGTAAAGGAACGTTACCTAGCCCCGGTGTACGAGGAAAAGAGTCGGGGACGTGGCCGTGGGAGTCGCTAGACTCGGTTTGAAGTCGTGGTAGTGAGCAACCCGAGAGAGGACAGCCGCGGCTAGTCTCGGGAGAACGGCTTGGCACGCGAGCTCCGGGCACGGCACGGTGCGGGGTCGGGCTCGTTGGACTCCTAAGAGATGGATCTAGATGGCCGTGGGCAGCCCCGAGCGTGCCAAAGCCTAAATGAACCCGAAAGTGTGAGAGAAAGTTCGGTAAAAATGAATGGAACCCGGTATGGGGGAAACAAGTGAATGGCGGTTGTGCACGGTTGATTGGCCCTCGGATCGTGACCACCTCTTCACGAGAGAGGGTGAGGGTTGTGAGGAACCCTTTGAACGTGATGGCACGACTCTCCGAAGTCGTGGGAAGAAACGGCACGTCGGGAAGCTCGGTATCACGCGGGTGACGTTATCGGGACCTGATTCTCTTCACGGCTGGAACACGATGATGGAGGCCTCAAATGGAGAATCTAAGCCCGGAAATGGACTTAGGGGGTGGAAAATATGTAGGCTAGGGAGTTTGGTGATTTTTGGTTTAAGTCGGGTCGGGTGGTTACCGGAATACCAGGTGGTTTTCCGGCGGTTTTGGCCGGTTTCGGCCTTGGCAAGGGGTGGCACGAGCTATGGGAATGGGCTGAAAGTTGAGAGGACTTTAGAGAGAAGTTGGCTTGAGAGAGAGTGAGAATGAAGAAGTGATTAAGTCTAATGGTGAAAGGGCTTATAAAGGGATGACTAATGGCTTGATTAAGAGGAACTAATCGCGGTTAGGGGACCCTAAGTGGGCTGTCGAAAATCCCAAGGGGGATTAGGGTGGAGTAGATGTCTTGTAGAGTGTGGGGAAAGGAAAGGAAGGAGTGATGGGTGTGATAGGATGTGATAGGAAGTGATGGATGGATGGAGGGAGGTGATGGATGGGAGGGAAATTCAAATGTGTGGTGGGGGTGTGTTGGAGCCGACGGTGGGAGGGGCTTGAGCCGCGGCTTGGGCTGTCCAATCCGAGCCGAGGGTTGAGCCGTGGCTTGGGGTTGAGCCGCGGCTCGATGGCTTGGCTTGGCTAGGCTGTGAGTCCCATCCGATTAGGAGAAAAGCCGGCAAACGCTTGAGACTTGATTGAGCTCGCGTCCGACCTCCGATGTCCAATTAATTTGAAGATTTGGAATGCTTGAAAGACGAAGATTTGGATGAATCTAATATCGCCATGCGTCGCGTGAACGGACGTTCGGGCGATTCGGCGCCTCGGGAGTCGGTTTTGCCCTGTTCGGACGTTCGGAGTGGAGTTTAGCGTCCCTTGATCCCCGATTGATCTTTGTGCCTTCTTGCATTCGTTTCGGCGACCCTTTTGCCCCGCGGGTGATTGTTGGCTCGTTGTCTTCGGTCGGGGACCGTTGGCCTGGGAAGACCTAGGGACTTTGACCGGGGTTTTCTCAGTGTGCCCTGAATGCTTTGAGGTGCTCGGGGATTATTGTGAGGTACTCAGAGACCCTCGTGGTCTCTGCTTTCCGTGGAAATACCCGAAGGCTCGCTGGGAGGCGTTCGTGACCACTGAAACGTAGTTCGGGAGACCGAGCCGAGCTCCGGAAGGTTGTCTGAAGCTTGTTCCCCGGCCCTGGTGGTCCCCGGGTGCCTGTAGGCCCGTTTTGAGGGGCCGCTTGCTAGTCAGTGGGGCGAACCCCGGGAGCTATGTCAGAAAAGGCGTCCGTGGGGGATCGGGGTGTCCCGGCTCAAGCAGGATGTCCCAGAAATGCGTCCGGACGCGTCATTGGTCGTTTTGGCACTGAGGGGGATTTTTGGAGCCCCATATTGGGCACCTTTCGGTGCTTCGGTGACTCAGTGATGAATAGTGCCATAGTGCCGGCTCCGCCGTCTTCGGGATTCCTCGTTCGTCTGTTCTTCTGACTGCTCTCTTCCGTCTCTCTCAGTGGATTGTGCTCTTCTCTTACTGTCCATGACCTCGTGCCTGCCCATTTGCTTCCGATTGCCGGGTGATGAATAGTGCCCCGGGCCTCGGTTGGGGATCCTCGCATGGGGAGCCGGTGGGCCAAAATGGGGTGCTGACACCTCAATGCCTTTCTCGGTAACTACAAACCCTAGCAATTTCCCTGACTTGACGCCGAAGGTACATTTCGCTGGGTTGAGTAGGAGCTTGTACTTCCTGAGACGATCGAATAGTCTCTTGAGGTTGACCAAATGATCTTCACCTTCTTTGGACTTTGCAATCGTGTCGTCGACGTAGACCTCTATCTCTTTATGCATCATGTCATGAAAGAGAGTGACCATTGCCCGCTAATAGGTTGCCCTGGCATTTTTGAGACCGAAAGGCATGACCTTGTAGCAAAACGTACCCCACATCGTGATGAACGTGGTTTTGACTTTATCCTCCTCGGCCATCTGAATCTGATTGTATCCAGAGAAGCCGTCCATGAAGGAGAATTGAGTGTGACGTGCTGTATTGTCTATCAAGACGTCAATGTGGGGCAACGGGAAGTTATCCTTAGGACTAGCCCTGTTGAGATCTCGGTAGTCGATGCGGACTCTGACTTTCCCATTTTTCTTCTCCACTAGAACAATGTTCGCTACCCATTCAGAGTAATTGCATACCTCCAAGAATCCCTCGTCTATCTGCTTGATAACCTCTTCCTTAATGCGTAAGAGAAGGTCAGCTCGTTGACGTCACAAGTATTGGCGCTTGGGTGGGAATCTTTCAGTGTCGAGTGGGAGGAAATGCTTTACGATTGAGGGGTCTAGGCCTGGCATATCAGCGTAGGACCAAGCAAAGACTTCCTGATATTCTGTTAAGAAATCGATCATTCGGGCCCTCTGTGCATGGTCGAGTCCCATCCCGATTCTAAGGGTGCGTGGTTCTTCTGCATTGCCTATGTTGATGTCTTCGGTTGGCTCGATGGAAGTGAGTTGGTGGCTTTCGAGACGATGCAAACTCTCTTCTATCTCGGGCACGCGACCGTCCTCGTCAAGTCCTTCCCTGAAGTATATGGGTAGGGACTTTTCGAGGCGTGTTTCGAGTGGATTCGAATCATTGCTTCCATGATTTGGATTCGATTGGAGCCTGGACACGAAAGTGAATTGTTTTAGAAATTAAAGGTGCTAGAAGTAAGTGCTCTCGAGAGAGAGAATTTAGACACAGAAATTCAAAAAGCATTCAGGGATTCTATTAACAAGCCATAACAAAAATCCCTCTTCTGTCACGCGGCTTATGGCATTGCCGGCGTGCAGGTAGCATTATATACAAGGACCATCTTACACATCGGCGACAACGGCCGAATAGCATGGGACTGCGGTCCAATTGTTCAGCTCCTGGTTCTCCTGTGCTCGACGGATGGGAACCCTGGAAGATGTCTCCTCGATGATAGCATAGACGTCTGAGAGTACAAAGGGCGCATCAATCATATTCGAGGAGGAATCCTCTGACTCGGTGGGTATGTCATCGGATGTGCCTCCAACAACGAGCGGTGGCCATGAGAAGAACTGTGAAAGGGGTGGAACTGGAATACCCCTAGAGAGCTTTCCGTAATGAGCTGCTAGGCGATGGAGATGCTTGTCGCGGCGTGCCTGAACGATCTCATGGTAAAAGGGGCGAAAGCCGAGTCCCCTCCTATTCCGATATTCCTCCACCTGAACAGGATGAAGGATTCCTTGTGCACGTGCTCCCAGGCCTGTTCCAGGGATGTAGTCGCTCTTCAACAGAACTTTCCCTATCATGCGATCGGCCCGAGATGGACCGACTTCTCCGTAGTCTCGGATCAAGGAGATGGTATCGAAAGAGTGGAAAGGGAGATTCTGATCTTCACCGATGCTAACATAGGGGACTGCTGTCTCCTTGTAGATCGCGTAGTCCTCTTCACCATTGACGGTGATGAGCTTGCCCTCGACAAAGAACTTTAACTTCTGATGTAGGGAGGAAGGAACGGCTCCGGCAGCATGGATCCAGGGTCTTCCTAGCAAGAGACTGAATGCATTGGGGATCTCGAGAATTTGGAATGTGACGGAGAATGAGCATGGTCCCACGTCAATAAGAAGATCGATTTCCCTATTTACATCTCTCCTTGAGCCATCGAAGGCTCGCACAGTCGTCTTGCTCCCACGGATGCGGCTCATGTCCACGTTAATCTGTTTCAACGTGGAGATGGGGCACACGTTAAGGGCTGAACCGTTGTCGATCATAACTCGATCGACGACGTGATTGTTGCACTTACAGACAATGTGCAATGCCCGCAAGTGTCCCTGACCCTCTGAGGGGATTTCATCTTCGAAAAAGGAGATCTGATTCGAGAAGATAGAACTCACTGTCTCCTTGATCCTCTCCGATGCAGTCTCTTTTGGCACTTGAGCTGCGGTGAGAACCTTCAGAAGGGCGTCCTGATGCGGTTCGGAACTCAAAAGCAATGCTAGCAGCGAGATATGGGTCGGTGACTTACCCATTTGTTCAACCACTTTGTACTCGCTTGCTTTAATCACTTTCATGAAGACTTCAGCTTCCTCTTCTGATACTTTTTTCGTGAGAGCGGATGCAGCTCTCACATCATCCCTAAATGTGGCGGCCGGAGCTTTCCCTTCGTCTGCAAGTTCGGGACCTTGGTACACTCTTCCTGAACGCGTAATGCCCATCGCGCTCATCTCCTGCTCAGCATTGGCCACCTCACCCCCATAATTCCAGGGAACTCGACTGTCTTGGTAAGGTTCTTTTGTAGGAACCTCGATGATGAACGGGGCGGATGACAAATGGAGCAGGGGATTTGTGTGCTTCCTCTTTCTCTCCAATAGCATATATACTGATCATGTTGATCGTAGGTGTCAGCACCTCGTTTTGGCCCACCGGCTTCCCACACGAGGATTCCCAACCAAAGCTCGGGACGCTATTCACCATCCAGCAATCAGAGGTAAATGGGCGGGCACGGAGTCATGAACAATGGGAGAAGAGCTGGGTCGATTAGAAAAGCCGAAGAGAGCAGTCAGAAGAACGAACGAACAAGGAATCCCGAAAACGACGGAGCTGGCACTGTGGCACTATTCATCACCGAGTCACCGAAGCACCTAAAGGTGCCCGATATGGGGCTCCAAAAATCTCTCTCAGTGCCAAAGTAACCAATGACACATCCGGGCGTGTTTTCGGGGCATGCCGCACAAGCCGGGACACCCCGATCTCTCACGGACGCCTTTTCTGACAAAGCTCTCGGGGCCCGCTCCACTGACAAGCAGACGGCCCCCTAAAACGGGCCTACAGGCACCCAGGGACCATCAAGGTCATGGGACAAGCCTCAGACGATCATTCGGAACTCTACGGGGCTTCCCGAAGGACGTTTCAGTGGTAGCGAACGCCCCCGACGAACCTTCGGGGCACGTCCACGGAAAACAGAGACCGCAACGATCCCCGAGCACCTCAAGACATTCTGGGAATACTGAGAAAGCCCCGGTCAAAAGTCCCTAGGTCTTCCTGGGCCAGCGGCCTTCGGCCGGGGACGACGAGCCAACGGTCCCCAAAACGAACATTAAGATGCACGAAGAGCAATCGGGGACCGAGGACGCTCAATTCCACTCCGAATGTCCGAACAGGGCAAAACCGACCCTCGAAACGCCGAGTCGCCCGAACGTCCGTTCACACGACGCATGGCGATATTAGGCTCATTCAAATCCTCTTCGTTCAAGCATTCCAAATCAATAAATTAATTGGACATCGGAGATCGAATGCGAGCTCGATCAAGTCTCAAGCGTTTTCCGGCTTTTCTCTTAATCGAATGGGACCCATAGCTCAGCCAAGCCAAGCCACCAAGCCGTGGCTCAACCCCAAGCCACGGCTCAACCCCTCAAGACTAGGCTGGCCGCAATTAGCCGCGGCTTCCCCCCCATGGCCGGTGGCTCAAGGCTCCCTCCATCACAAATTTGAATTTCTCACATCCATCACCTCCCATCATCCATCCATCACTCCTATCACTCTTTCCCTTGCTTCCCCTACACTCTAAGTGACTATTTCCCCTCCCTAATTGCCTTCAAATTTCGGCAGCCCTTGCTTAAACCCCTAAGCCGTGATTAACTTCTCCTAATCGAGCCGTTAGCCACTCCTATAAAGCCCCATTCATCATTAACCTTAATCACTTCTTCATTCTCACTCTCTCTCAAGCCAATCTCTCTCAAGAATCCTCTCAAACTCCAACCCACTCCCACTCATTCGTCCAGCTCGTCCTAAGGCCAAAACCGGCCAAAACCGTCGGAAAACCACTCGGTTTTCCGGCAACCACCCGACCCGACTTAAGCCAAAAATCTCCAAACTCCCTAGCCTACATATTTTCCATCCCCTAAGTCCATTTCCGGGCTTAGATTTCTCATTTGAAGCCTCCATCAACCCGTTTTGGCCGTGAGAAGAATCGGCTCCCTAGGACGTTATACGCGTGGACCGAACTTCAACAACGTGCCATTTCGCTCCACGACTTTGCCGAGTCGTGCCATCACGTTCCAAGGGTTCCTCACAACCCTCACCCTCCCTCGTGAAGAGGTGGTCACGATCCGAGGGCCGATCCACCGTGCACAACCACCGTTTCATCGTTTCTTCTCTTACCGGGTTATTTGCTTTCACACCGAATTTTCTCTCACTGTTTCAGGTTCATCTAGGGCTTGGCACATTCGGGTATGTCCTCGGACGTCTAGATCTACCTCTTAGGAGTCCAACGAGCCCAACCTCGCACCGTGCCGTGGCCGGAGCTAGCGTGCCGACCCCGTTTTCCCCGACCTGCCGCGGCTGCCTCCTCTCGGGTCCCTCAACCCGTAACGCCCAAGCCGAGTCTTGCGACCCTCAAGGCCACTTCCCCGACTCTTTTCCTTGTGCATCAAGGCTAGGTAACATCTCTTTACAACTTAGAGAAACTAGGATCCTTGATCTTTGCTTATATGAAACGTTCACATGATTTAGAGAACCCGAATGCATGAAAGTTTTTTTCTTTCTTTCGGATCCGTGATGACATGCACTCCCATACAACGTACGTCCTTTATTCCCATTTATATGTCCATGTCATGTATGTATGATGCTCGAGCTTGCGTGCCATGACGGGACACGGCTCGGATCCGGAATGGGAGAGATCCTTTGGGCCACAGGTTGAGCCATAGGACTCACGGCCATGTCTCTAGGGAGAGACCCGTGAGTCCCCTTGGCCCACCCGAGGCTAGGGCGGTCTCCCCCTTCCCGAAAAGGGTCGATTCCTATGTCTTTTTATCGCTAATCGTATGTAACACATTAACGTGACGGGAAATGTTCCGAATCGGAGCCGAAGAAAACTCTCCCGACTAGTGTGAGCCATGAAAGCTCACGGCCCTCCTTGATGGAGTATGGCCGAGAGCTTCCTTGGACCACACGAGTCCGGGAAGCATTCTTCCACCTCGAGACGGACCGGTTCCCGTGTTTTTGTCCATCTCCCTATTATTTGAGTCGATGCCGTCTTATTGCTTTCGTTTAAATATCTCGTGCGTGTGTATTTGTATGATTTTATGTGATTGTGGTCACGGCGGTATCGAGATGAGTAAAACATGTATTATTAACACGCTTGGTGTATTATGCATGCAAGGAATAGCCCGAACCAACGTGGGATACTACCCACGACCCAAGGCGGGTCAAGGAGGCCTCTCGGCCTAATCCCTCGGAAAGGGACCGAGTGCTCCTTGACCCCTCCCGGGTCTAGGGTGGTCTCCTTCGTCGTTTCGTGTTAGATCCTTGGAATTGAGTGCATTCATATTCGTGTTCCGTCACTAGATGCGTGTTAATCTCATGATAGGCGAATGGATTTCGAACCATTACCCATTAAACCAACGGCGCCGGTAACGTAAGGTCACCACCACTGAATAATCCCACGAACGGGATAAACGGGGCACATCATCCGGCTAATTGAATCACTTGGACTAAATAATTGGGTTAATCGATCCTTAATTCGTAAACGCATCGATGGTTCACGGAACGACGAGAATGCCCTTTTCCATTAAAAGTTCACAATTTCAAAACACCGAGATACGTAACACGAGTGGATTTGATGTCTAATGAGTACTCGCGTACCATGACTCGAGTCCGGGCCCAATTTGAGGCGGCTCGAGTCGGGATGTGCGAGTCCTCCTTAGACTATTTCGTGTGACGTGGTCTCCAATTTGCATACGAACACCACAATTTTATTCAATGGGCATAATCGTCATTCCATGACTCACCGATACCCTAGGCGTTAGGGGGTTGGAAACACCTAGAGTTGTGGACGAGAAAGGGGCAACCCGTTTGGGTGCGAGTTTCATTCGCGTAACCCATTTCGTTCATTTTCGGTGTTTCCTTCTTCCTATCGTAGATTTGGTGGGGAGCATTTTTACTTCAGTTACAAAAACGCGAACAACCGGATTAATCGTACATTCGGCCTAATCAAACAATAGATAATGGATAGGTGGAATGATAAATTCCATTCTAGAGTCAAAATACGAGTTGGGCTAATTCGGTGAAACCGCAGTGTCACCTAACCGAATAAGAGTCCTAAAACAAATACACACATGTAATTGGCTTAGAACCGCACCCTAGCCCGTCCTCTATGCTTGCCTAGGTTAGATGCATTGTCTGCTAATCAACCCCGATTAATAATCGATTAAATCACGTACATTCGACTTAATACACCACTTGTCCGTATTCATCGACAGTTGTCCGTTATTGTCTGTATTATGTCAATTTTATCAGTTTTCTTCTGTTTTACCCTTGCCCATGATAATTTATTGCGGTTCGGGCCCGAGCCCATAGGTTACGTGTTGCACGGGGTCCAACGCCCCAAACCGCCGAACACGAGGTCCAACGCCTCTTAACTCACCGAGAGCGTGCAACCCGAGTGCGGAATGGGATCTAGCCTCGAGTCACCATCGCACTCCAAATATGGCCTATGTGGAAGGCAATTTGGATTGGATGTGTGAAACGTGTTTAGATATCACCCGGGAGCTCGATCGATCCAACGGTTATGGTGGGAACTAATCGGTTCTCCCGCAAACCGTCGGTTCGATTGGACCCGACCCCCGGCTCTTTGAGCCCGCGTTACCTTAATTTACTTATCGGTTATTCAAAATACACGGTGAGCCGGAGCGGAATATTGGCCAAATGCAAACTGATCGGGATTCATTTACTTATTCAGTTATATCTTGTAATTAGTTGAGAGAATATTGCGAGAATTCTATTTGTATGTTCATACGTATAATTGTAAGGATCCTGATCGGTGAGCGAGAGGTTCGAGCGTCGAATCGGTTAAAGTTGGTCTATCCCTACCAAAGGATGAGTAAGCTCGGATACTCGGGGTTTCGGTTCACGCAGGAAATCGGCCCTCATGATTCGGTGAACTGTAGCGTTAAGATAGTGAACCGATTCCCCGATGCACAAGCGTACTCACCTTTTGAACGTTCGGCCCAACTTGAGCAATTCATCGAACTTACGGTGTCAAAACAGGCGAGTCAAGTGCGACCCTAAACCACGCGGTAAATAAACAAAACGGCAAGCCTAGCAAGCTAGAATACCGAAAGGGCGTGCGGGATATAGGCTCGCACGTAATAGAACCCCCGAATTCGGAACTTTCGATCCCACATGACCATTGCCTTAGCATTTAGGAGTACCCCGTACCCCTAGACCCGGGTAACTTGCCGACCCTCGACCTTTGGGTCGTAAAATGGCAAGTGGCGACTCCTTCTCACATGCGTCCGTCGCGCGTCCCTGGGAAGGTGGATACTCCCAAGCCGCGTTTGCTTAGGCGCGCGCATGCGTGCCCCGACGAGATGAAATTCGGGTGCCCACAGATTGGCGACTCCACTGGGGACTTTTAGAGGGTTCGGGATCGTTTCCGGTTGCTTGCTTGCGTGTCTATTTATCGTTTTCCGTACATTTATTTTCAAGCACCATTACTTCTTGCATTTGCATCACATCATTCTAGCGGGTTCTTAGGTACCTTGTCCGACATCCCACGGGCACCAATATTGGAAGCTAGGTTAGTCAGAGGTTCCGAGTAAGGGAACGGATTGAGTCGGCTATGCCACCGAACCGGCCCCCAAAGATCCTCGCTCGATTTCAAGGAATTCACACCCTTGAATCGGGAGCCCCAAGCCATAGTTAGCGATTCTCCCAGTAGCACCGGAAACCATGCATACACAGGGACCGTCATGCCTGGACCAAATTTTTGCCTCCATGCCGTCAACCGACCCAAAAGTCGAGTCCTTGAGTCGACCCGCAGTTTTTCCGTTAGGACGGGCATTTTGTTGTTTTTGTAAGAAAGAGCGATGTATACTGTAAAGAATACGTCTATAGTTTACCTTCCCGCACTACATACATTTTTTTCAAAAAAACTTAGGACATTGCATTGATTTGATTCTTAAAACGTTAAGTTAGCATCTCCTCCATCTAGGTAAGGATGGACCGCCCGGCTCCCGGTCTCAGACTCGAAGCAATCACGCCACCAAGGCAAGACATCATGCGCATTTGGAGGACTCTCCGACCGGTGGACCACGCATTCATCCAGGGCATCATCGGAGACGTGGTTATGTTCATCGAGACCCCGGTGGATTGGATCTTCTTGAGGACCGCCGCCGAATTTTGGGATCCCGAGCACGCAGTATTCAATTTCCAGGGGACGGAGTTAGCCCCTACGATCGAGGAGTACACGGCACTCATCCAGAGGCCTACGCCCACGACCCACGGCATCTTCGTGCCTAATCCGTTCACAACCGTCCAGGGTCAGCTCTCCACTCTCCTCCACATACCTGCTCAAGACATCCACGAGGAGCTTCATGAGAGGTGGGATCAAGGCATCAGGATCGCGTGGCTCTCCGATTGGACACTTCTCCGCGCAATGACACCTACAACGGCTTCCTATCAGCGCGATGCCTGCCATGGATTCCTACTCTTGGTCTTTGGCACTCTCCTGTTTCCGTACTCACCGAACCTCATTGACGGGGCTATAGCCCAAGTCGTCCTCCAAGCGGTGGGAGGCCATAGTTATGTGGAGGCTTTATTAGCCGAGACCGTCCAGTCTCTTGACTATGTTAGGGAGGTTCAGCGCGGCAGGATGAGGGGATCCCCGCACCTACTTCAGATTTTGCCCATATCCGCCCCTTTTGCTCATCACACCCGTTCTCCTACGTCGCCGACGAGCGTTCACTAATCGAGCGCCTGGTACCGGTCATCCCACCTCCCGAGCACAGTTTCTCGGAATGGAGGCGTTTTTGGCGTGAGTTGACGCTCGCACGCTTCTTATGGGTTGCTCGATGGAATCCCGGCGGCCCCATGATCACAGGATGTCCCGGAATTGTGGGAGTCCCCCTTCTCAGCCATTTGGGGAGCACACTCATATTCCCCGGCCGGGTAATCAGACAGCTCGACGGCCTACAGGACATTCCCGCCGAGGCGGACCGTCTACCTTTCTGCATCCAGTGGGCCGACTCTACATCCACGGCCCCCGCAAGATTCCTACAGATTCGAGAGATTCGCCGTCAACGGGACACTAGCATCATACAGCGTCTGTACTTCCCCGAACATCCCACCGACGACGAGCGAGCATTCTCCGCCACGTCAGCATACGTGGCTCGGTTCTATATACGGGGATTGGCACCGCCGCAACGGTCCCAGGCCGCCCCGACTCCCCGCGCGACATCCACCCTCGCCCCCGAAGCCGAAAGCTCCATCCAAGCGGCCATGCACGCGGAGCTACGGGCCGTCAGGGAGGAACGAGATAGGCTTCGCTGCGAGCTTGTTGATTCCCACGCAGAGGTCGCAGATTACAGGGAGCTCTAGACGGAGTTGACTCGAGCGCGCGCCCGAGTCGCACACTTAGATCGGGAGATGGCCCGTTTGAGCGCGGAATTGGACCGAGTGCACAGGAGGGCGTGCAACCTCGCCCACCCTTAGGATTAGCAGACGCGCCCATTTTTGCCCTCGCTCGAACCTACGCCGCTTTCAAACGACCACCGAGCGCAAAGGGATGTCGGCTTTACGTTTATGTTCCTTTCTTTTCCTTCCGTATGCTCTATTTTGTAAAACTATGGAGCTTGAAGCTAATCAATGCAATGACATTAGTACCTCGAAAACTCATGCATCTCATACATCTTGTCATTTTACTTATTCCGTACTTATCGTGTAAGATATCGATGCTCGTCCTTACACATTCTTGGAATCTAGGTGATCACAACTGGCGTCGCATCGTTACCCGACTCGTCAGCGTCTCAGGATGGCGGAAGGAGATCATGTCGATACCTCCGAAGAAGTCAACCCATCGATCCCGACTCTCTCTCAACCACCTCCAACACATGCCCCGCCGCCCCTCACTCCTGCAGGCATACTCCCGGCGTATTCAGGTGCCCTTCCAACACATCTCCCACCCACGGCGTCTTCAGAGGCGCCTCTGCCACCGGCCTCATTAAGTTCCGCCGCCACTGACGACCAAGCCCGCATTACGGCTGTGCGCACCTGAATTTAATCTCGTCGGGGCACGCATGCGCGAAGCCTATGCAACGCGGCTTGGGAGTGTCCACCTTCCCGGGGATGCGCGACAGACGCACGTGAGAAGGAGTCGCCACTTGCCATTTTACGACCCGAGGGTCGAGGGCCGGCAAGTTACCCGGGTCTAGGGGTACGGGGTACACCTAAATGTTAAGGCAATGGTCATGCGGAACCGAAAATTCCGAATTCGGGGGTTCTATTACGTGCGGGCCTATATTCCGCAGCCCTTTCGGTACTCTAGCTTGCTAGGCTTGTCATTTTGTTTATTTACCGCGTGATTTAGAGTTGCTCTCGACTCGCCCGTTTTGACACCATAAATTCGATGAATTGATCAAGTTGGGCCAAGAGTCCGAAAGATGAGTAGACTCGTGCATCGAGGAATCGGTTCACTATCTTAGCGTTACAGTTCATCGAATCGTGATGGTCGATTCCCTGCGTGAACCGAAACCACGAGTATCCAAGCTTACTCACCCTTTGGTGGCGATAGACCAACTTAACCGATCCAGCACTCGGACCTCTCGCTCACCGATCGGGGATCCTTACAAGGAAATGAATGGACATACAAATAGAATCCTCACAATATTCTCTCGTATAATTACAAAGTACAACTGAATAAGTAAATGGATCCCGATCGGTTTGCATTGGGCCAATATTCCGCTCCGGCTCACCGTGTGTTTTCAATGACCGGTAAACGAATTAAGGCAACGCGGGCTCGAAGAGCTGGGGGTCGGGTCCGATCGAACCGACGGTTTGCAGAAAAACGACTTGTTTCCACTGTAACCGTTGGATCGATCGAGCTCCCGGGTGATATCTAGACACGTTTCACGCGCTCAATCCAAATCCGCCTTCCACATAGGCCGTATTCGGAGTGTGACGGTGAATCGAGGCTAGATCCCATTCCGCACTCGGGTTGCACGCGCTCGGTGAGTTAAGAGGCGTTGGACCTCGTGTTCGGTGATTTGGGGCGTTAGACCCCATGTAACACGTGACCTATGGGTTCAGGCCCGAACCGCAATAAATCATCGAAAGCAAGAATAAAACAGAAGAAAACTGATATAACTGACACAATACAGAAAGCAACTGACAATTACTAATAAGTATCGGTGAATACAAACGAATTGTGTATTAGGCCGAATATACGTGATTTAATCAATTATCATCCGTGGTTGATTGGCAAACAATGCATCTAACCTAGGCAAACATAGAGGGCGGGCTAGGATAAGGTTCTAAGCCAATTATATATGTGTGTTTGTTTTATGACTTTCATTCAGTTAAGTGTCACTGTGGTTTCACCGAATTAGCCAAACTCGTGTTTTGACTCTAGATTGGGATCTATTATCCCACCTATCCATTATCTAGGGTTCGATTAGGCCGAATGTACGATTAATCCGGTTGTTCGTGTTTTGCAACTGAAATAAAAATGCTTCCCACCGAATCTACGATAGGAAGATGGAAACACCGAGAGTGGGCGGAATGGGTCGTGCGAATGAGACTCGCACCCGGACGGGTGGCCCTTTTCCGTCCATAGATCGAGGTATTTCTGACTTCCTAGCGCCTAGGGTATCGGTGAATTACAGAATGACGATTATGTCCTTGGATGATAAAGTTGCAATATTCATGTATGAATGGGAGATCGCATCACGCGAAGGAGTCTAAGAAGGACTCTCGTGTCCCGACTCGGGCCGCCTCAAATCGGGCCCGGACTCGAGTCGTGGCACGTGAGTACTCCCTAGACATCAATTCTATTTGTGTTATGCGACTCGGTATTTTGAAATTGTGAATTTTTAATGGAAAAGGACACTCTCGCCGTTCCGTGAATCATCGATGCGTTTACAAATTAATAACCAATTTGCCCAATTGTTTAATACGAGTGTTTTAATTAATCGAATAGTACGTCCCGTTTTCCCATTTTTGTGAAATTTGTTCGGTGGTTATTATACAATGTTACGATTACGGCTTAATTTTAGCTAATTTCGCGGTGGGATTACAAGGAGTGTGCGGGAATTACATGGCCTCGGGGAAAGGAGAACCTGATGGCTTCGGGCACATCAAGGAGTCTCACAGCCCCTATTGCAAAGGGGATGGCCGTGGGTTCTTTGGCATGGCCGAACTCCTCTAAGGCTCTTCTCCCTAGATCCCACATTATTTCCTTCGTATAGTCACGTTTTAGCCATGGTTACAACGATATGAAATCATGCCAAACACTTACGAATAAAGCATTTAAATGAGAGCAACAATACGATATCATTTCAACTAGTGATGGAACGGGTAATACACGGGAATCGACCCGTCTCATGGCGGAAGAAAGCCTCACAGACCCGTGTGGTCCAAGGAAGCTTTCGGCCACATCCCTCCAAGGATGGCCGAGAGCTTCCATGACTCACACGGGTTGGGAGGACTTCTTCGACCCCGATTCGGATCGTTTCTCGTCATGCTAACATGCTACGTGTGATTAAAGGTAAAGGGACGTAGGAATCGACTCGATTCGGGAGAGGAGAGATCATCCTAGCCCCGGATAAGCCAAGGGAGCCCACGGGTCTCTCCTTAGAGGATAGGCCGTGAGTCCCTTGGCTCAACCGTGGCTAAGGAGACCTCTCCTATCCGGATCCGAACCATTTCCCATCATGGCATGCGAGTTCTTGCATCATATAAACATGGGATGGTCATACATAGGCGCATAATGGGCACACGTTGCATGGGAATGCATGGGAGACATGAATCCGAAAGAAAAATGAAAGCTTTCATGCATTCGGCTCTTTAAATCATACAAACGTCCCATACGAACAAAAAATCGAGGATCCTAGTTTCTCTAAGTTGAAAGGGGTGTTACCTAGCCTCGTTGCAAGAGGAAAGGAGTCGGGGATGCGGCCGTGGGAGTCGCAAGACTCGGTTTGGGGTTGCGGGTGGAGTGACCCGAGAAGAGGACAGCCGCGGCAGCTCGGGGGAAAATGGGTCGGCACGCTTGCTCCGGTCACGGCACGGTGCGAGGTCGGGTTCGTTGGACTCCTAAGAGGCGGATCTACACGAGCACGGGCAGACCCGAGCGTGCCAAGGCCTGAACAGACCCGAAAATGTGAGAGAAAACTCGGTAAAAATGAGGAAAACCCGGTTTGAGAGAAACGGGTGAATGGCGGTTGTGCACGGTTGATCGGCCCTCGGACCGTGACCACCTCTTCACGGGGGAGAGTGAGGGTTATGAGGAACCCTTTGAATGTGATGGCACGACTCTCCGAAATCGTGGGAAGGAATGGCACGTCGAGGAAGTGTCCGGTGCGCGCGGGTATGCTCTAGGAACCCGATTATGTTTTCAGCTGGAACGGGGTGTTAGGGACCTCAAATTGAAAATCTAAGCCCGGAAATGGACTTAGGGGGTGGGAAATATGTAGGCTAGGAAGTTTGATGATTTTTTGCTTAGGTCGGGTCGGGTGGTTACCGGAATACCGGGTGATTTTCCGGCGATTTTAGCCGGTTTCGGCCTTGGCACAGGCTGAACGAAAGTGAGGGAGAGGGCTGGAGCTTGAGAGGATTCTAGAGAGAAATTGGCTTGAGAGAGAGTGAGAATGGAGAAGTGATTAAAGTTAATGATGGAAGGGGCTTTATAGGCTAGGCTAATGGCCCGATTAAGAGAAGCTAAGTGTGGTTTAGTGGGCTAACCATGGGCTGCCGAAAATCCCAAGGGGGATTAGGATGGGGAATATGTCACATAGTGTGTGGGGGAAGCAAGGTGGAAGTGATGGGAAGTGATGGGAGTTGATAGGAGTGTAAGAGGAAGTGAAAGAAGTGAGGGAAATTTGAATTGTGTGGTAGGGGGTGCTTGGAGCCGACGGTGGGAGGGAGGATCCGACGGCTTGGGGCTGTCCAATCAGAGTCGAGGGTTGAGCCGTGGCTTGGGGTTGAGCCGCGGCTTGATGGCTTGGCTTGGCTGAGCTGTGGGTCCCGTCTGATTGAGAGAAAAGCCGGAAAATGCTTGAAACCCGACTGAGCTTGCATCCGACCTCCGATGTCCAATTAATTTGAAGATTTGGAATGCTTGAACGACGAGGATTTGAATGAGCCTAATATCGTCATGCGTCGTGTGGACGAGCGTTCGGGCGACTCGGCGCCTCGGGAGTCGGTTTTGCCCTGTTTGTTTTGGCGATCCTTTTGCCCCGTGAGTGATTGTTGGCTCGTCGTCCTCGGTCGGGGAGCGTTGGCCCGGGAGGACCTAGGGACCTTGACCGGGATTTTCTCAGTGTGCCGTGCTCTTCTCTTATTGTTCATGACCCCGTGCCCGCCTATTTGCCTCCGATTGTTGGATGATGAATAGTGTCCCGGGCTTCGGTCGAGAATCCTCGTGTGGGAAGTCGGTGGGCCAAAATGGGGTGCTGGCAGCTTGCCCCTCTTTGGTTGCATGCTCGGTTAGAGGATGTAGCCAAAGATCATGAGAGGCACCCTTTTTGGTCCCGGCGACCGCTACTGTCGTCGTTCTCCGTGGTAGCTTGCCCCTCCTGTCATGAGATAGTAGCATGATTGGGATTTGGAGGATGTGAAGTAGTAGGTGAAGGGCTGAAGCCCGCGGAAAGCAGTAAAATAGAAGCGAAGTCCGTGGACACGAAGTCCGAAAAGCAGTAAATTGTAAGTTTACGAAAAGTAGAGACACGGGTTTATGGGTCCGTGTGGTGCAGGGAGGTAAGAACACGAGCTTATGGGCCCATGCAGCAAAGTAAAGACAGGACTCGGTCCTGCAAAGGGTGAAGACGGGACTCGGCCCTGCAGAAAAGTAATGATGGGACTTGGCCCTGCATAAAAGCAAAGATGGGACTCGGCCCTACATAAGAGTGGTGGTGGGACTTGGCCCTGCATAAAAGCAAAGATGGGACTCGGCCCTACATAAAAGTAAAGATGGGGCTCGGCCCTGCAGAAGAGTAATGATGGGACTTGGCCCTGCATAAAAGTGAAGATGGGACTCGGCCCTGCAGAAAAGTGATGACGGGACTTGGCCCTGCATGAAAGTGAAGACGGGACTCGGCCCTGCATAAAAGTGAAGATGGGACTCGGCCCTGCATAAAAGTAAAGATGGGGCTCGGCCCTGCAGAAAAATGATGATAGGACTTGGCCCTGCATAAAGGTGAAGATGGTGGGACTTGGCCCTACATAAGAGTGGTGGTGGGACTTGGCCCTGCATAAAAGCAAAGATGGGACTCGGCCCTACATAAAAGTAAAGATGGGGCTCGGCCCTGCAGAAGAGTAATGATGGGACTTGGCCCTGCATAAAAGTGAAGACGGGACTCGGCCCTGTAGAAAAGTGATGACGGGACTCGGCCCTGCATGAAAGTGAAGACGGGACTCGGCCCTGCATAAAAGTGAAGACGGGGCTCTGCCCTGCATAAATGTGAAGACGGGGCTCGGCCCTGCATAAATGTGAAGATGGGGCTCGGCCCTGCAGAAAAATGATGATGGGACTTGGCCCTGCATAAAGTGAAGACGGGACTTGGCCCTGCAGAATAGTGAGGGCCTACGTATCCCGTGAGACCGGGAATCAACGTCTGCCATGGTTCTAGCTGCTTGGCATCTGTGATCCTAACATCATTAGCAAGTCGTAGTGAGTCATTAACGATGTACGGGTGTATCAATGCTTATGAAGATAACGTCATTGTGACACACGATGCTTCAGTTTTGGATTCCCTAGGTGACTCGTGAAGAACTTTGCTTAGGCAAGTACGACTGGATCTCGCCTTCAAAGGCCTCAATGCGAGGCCTTCAGGGACTTTTGTCGACCATGCATGGGCATATTAAGACGTTCTCAGTGATGCCCTAGCGACTCTATCGATTGTTCGACGCGCTTGTCGGCTTAGGACCCTTCTCGTCAGGGTAGCGCAAGGCAGCTGCGTTTGTGACCCGCATGGGGAGTTCTGCACAAATTTGACCAGGCCTCAGTCTAGTCTTCCCAAAGTGTTATGACTAGGCTCCCGGAAAGGAATGTTTGGGATTTTGGCTTTGTGGTAGCCGATTGAAGGGTGGCTGTGACCCATTTTGGAGTTATGTAAAAGACAAGGAGAAAAGAGAAAGCTTAGAGAGCACGTTGCCCCAAGCTAAAAGGATACACGGGTTCACACCTGCAGCGAAATGTACCCCCTTTTTGTCTTTCCGCGGTGTGGGCTGCGCCAAACTCCTCGGATGGCGTGCTCGGTTGTCTACTACGCCTGGGGAAGAATCCGCCTTGGAAAGTTGAGTTATGTTGAAGAGCCGATCGGGGATCGCGTTGGAGTAGACATCCTGGCCATTTCCCTTGGGGATCCCTAGCTCGCGCAGTGTGCGAGAGCCTCGGGTGACTGTTTTGTTTATCTCTCGTTTTGCTCTCCTTTTGCTACGGTCACCCACCTCGGGGCCGCACCTCTCAACCTAAAGGGGATGAACTCTCCTTTTGCCACGACCGCCCGCCTCGGGATTTTCGATCATGCCTCTCTTTTGCCCTAGCTTTTGCCTAGGTCACCCCGAGGGGTTTTCGACCTAGCGGGCTCGATTCTTTTATCTCTCGAGTTTGCAAGGGCGAAGTGCTCGAATGATTCGACGTTCGAGTGCGTTACGCTCTGTCTCCGTCGAGGAGTGGTGTTTGCTGCTTCCCCTTTTTTTGTCGAGGTTTATTGACTGCTTTTGAATTGGCGGTGCCGGTGCTTTTGGTAAATGTCGGCGTTGCCTTGTTTTGTTCATTGGTGGGTTTCTCCCGCGTCTTTTCCCTCTCTCTTCATTGGGGTATTTTTTCGCTTCTTTTCACTTTTTTTTTTTGCAGCTGGGGTTTTTTGTGCCCCGTGTCTTTGTTTGAAACTCCTCGACTTTGCATCGCCGAGGCCGCTTTGGTGTGCTTCGCCTCGTGGGGACTCGTTGCATGTTGCTAGCCCTATTTTGTGAGGACTGGCTTTCTCGGAAGTTTGACCCTTATACACTCGGAAGCCAACCTTCGTGTCATTTGCCCTTGCAAGCATTACAAGTGAACTTCCCCTATTGTCTAAGAAAAGAAAACGCGAGATTGCTCCTTGAATAAACAACTGATGTTGCCCCTGTACGAATGTTAGACGAGGATGTCCCGATCTTCATTTGTTAAACTGGCCCGTGGCAGGCTCCTGGTGCGATGTCCTCAATCGTTTCTTGCTGTTCTTTACAGTGCGTGTCTCTTGGATGGGGCACGCTGTTGAAGTTGTCGGATGTTCAAGGAAGACGGTTGCATCGATGCTGAGTGATTCGCTCGATTGTTCTCGTCTTAGGCTTCCTAAGGGGGTACCTCTTGGTCGGACCCTTTCCCTATCGAAGTAAAAGGGTGAAGGGCTCGATAGAGTTCTCGAGGAGGTGTGAACCCGCGCATCGCTCTTTGCCTGTGACCTGCGTGTCCCTGTGAAATACGACAAAGAAAGTGATGTATCAGGCGATTATGCGGTGGAATGTGTGGTAAGAAATGTGGAGCGGGCCCATGGGAAATCCCTTCGTCCATCGCGTGGCCCATGGGTGCCACGCGGGGGGTCATTCATTCCCGGGACACTAGTTATCGCCACACTGGAGTGGTTAGAAGGTGGCCGGGGGCCGCATGAGTGTACTTTCCTCCGACACGGGTAGGTAAATGCAGCCTCCTAGAGACCGAGGAGCCGGGTCCCACGGGGACATGCAAATCGAACAGGTTCGAAAGAACCAATAGGGCGTCCTGAGAACTGTCCTAATGCCCCTTTCTAGTCAGGAGTCCGTCTGGGAATGCATTTTGATAAACGTAAAGAGCGAGTTTAGGGAGGAATGTGTGTTTGCAAGGCGCATGGTTCCCCTTCTGTTGGTTAATATCCACCGCGGTGGGTGGGTCGACATCTCAAAAGCGCAGCTCGGAATAACACAAATCACTTTGTCGGTTGGTTGCATTTGAGTGGAACCTAGCAATGAAAATAATTATTTTCAGCGGGCGAAAGTGCTTGAGGAGAAAGAATATACAGATGCGACGATTTCAAAACATGCGAAGGTATTTTCATTAAGATCGGCATTCGAGTTACAACAAAAGTCCCTCTTCCGCCGTGCGGCTCATAGTTTCGACCGCACGCAGGGAACGTTTTTCGTAGGTAGTCTCATGGGGAAATCAACCCTTCCTCTTCGGCATTATCCTTGCCCCTAGGGTAAATACCGATCAGATCGATAGCCGCGTCAGAGCTTGATCCATGGTCGGGGAGAGGGTTAGCCTGGACATTCGGTGGCTTGACTTCATTGAAAGAGAGTCGGTTCTTCTCAATCATCTCCTGTAATTTGCCCCGGAGGGTGTAACATTCGTCCGTAGTGTGCCCCGGAGCGTCCATATGGTATTCACAACGGAGATTCTGATCCTGATTCGCTGGATTGAACTGAGGATGAGGGGCCACGGGTCTAATTTCCTTAGCTGCCAGAAGTTGGCGATAGACTTGTGACTGGGGAACCGGTAAAGGCGAGTATTGCGGACGCGGCCTAGCCTGCCCTCCTTGTCGGGGTTGCAAGTTTAGGGCTTGTTGAGCCGTTGGTGGAGCTCCTAAAGCTAGGGGCCCATTTGGAGATGCCCAATGAGGGGTAGACGTGTAATTGTGACCGTGTGGTTGCGGGGCCCGTGTCGGAGGGTAAGCCGGTGGCGCCGAGTAATTAATCGGCAGGGCCGGGTATTGCTGCTGGTACGGCATGGGCATTTGGTGTCCAAGGTTACGGCATTAACGGACGCGTCTCTGCCCTTTTTGTTACCCGTTGGTGATGGCAGAGTAGCGGCATTCTTTGATGATTGCTCCTCCTTTCCGGTCGGTCCTTCTATTTTTCCAAGCTTGATGCCCATGTCAAGTTTCTTCCCAGCGTCGATCAGACTGGAGAATGAGGAAGTGTGGGCCAACAAATGCGAATAATACACTCCTCTTAGCGTGGAGTGGAACAGTTGGATCTGTTGCGCCTCGCTGATCGGAGGGATGTGCTTTGCTGCTTGAGTCCGCCACTTGGTAGCATACTCCTCAAACTTTTGGCCCCGCGCCATTTCTTTCGTGCTTAGCTCCAAAAGGGTGGGAGGCGTTTCTGCGCAATACCGATACTGGTCGATGAACTTTCGAGAGAGGTCCTCCCACGTCGGGATGTCTTCGGCCTTCAGCGACATGAACCAATCGAGGGCCGATCCTGACAGGCTATCCTGGAAGGAGTGGATGGCAAATTCCTCGTATTCCTAATACTGCAGCATCTTCCCTCGGTAATGGCGGAGGTGGTGGCGTGGATCCGTTGTGCGTTCATAGGTCTTGAACTCTGGAACCTTGAACTTCGGGGGTAGGCGTATGCCCGAGAATAGGCTACAGTCGCCATAGCGGGCGTCGGGACGAACATCGTTCGCTTGCAGGGCCCGTATCGTTTCCTCCATTCGCTTCAACCTACGCTCCTGTTCGGCGTCGGCCTCGGGGAATAAGTACGTCGGTGAGGCGAATTGGGCCGCATGGGTCGGTGTGCCCGGTTCGTGGAAGGTGGTGTTTATGGGGGGCGGTGCCTGGTAGGAGAGGCCGGCGTGAGGCTGCAGAGTCGGATAGGGAGGAAGCTCCGTGGCTTGAGGATGAGTTGGAGCTGGTGCGGTGGTTGCCGGGAAAACCGTCGGTGGAGGCGCCGTGTAGATCATAGCCGGAGCCGGTATGGAGACGGGCGGAGGTGCGGACAGAATGTGTTCCGAGGATAAGAAGGCTGCCGGTGGAAGAGGGACGGCCGTGGGGGCCGGTGGTGGCGGATATGGGCCGGTGACAGGATGAGCCATGGACGTGTGCAATGTTGGCGGCGGGGGTGCCTCCATATTCTCCAGGGCCTGAGTCGGCGGAATCCAGGGAGTCGGCTCAGTCATTGGCCCTTGTCCTGGCGGAGGTGTGGAACTCGAGGAGGCCCGGTTGGGTCCTCTGAGCAGGGCGAGCAGCTCTGCCATGTTAGTGGCCATTTGGTTGACCGTGCCCTCGAGGGCCGCAATGCGAGCTTGGTCATCGGTGGCGGCGGAGGTTGGTGAGACCGGTGGCTGAGGCGCCCCCGAAGACGCCGGGGGCGGGGGATGTGTTGGAAGAGTGCCAGAGTACACCGGGAGCACGCTTGCAGGAGTGAAAGGCGGTGGAGCGTGCGTTTGCGGTGGTGGAGAGAGAGTCGGGACCGAGGGGTTGACCTCTTCGGGAATATCGACATGATCCCCTTCCGCCATCCTGAGACGCTGACGAGTCGGGTAACGGTGCGACGCCAGTTGCGATCACCTAGATTCCAAGAATGTGTAAGGACAGACACCAATATCTCAAATGATAAGTGCGGAATTAAGTAAGATGAGGAAATGTATGAGATGCATGAGTTTTCAAACACTAATGTCATTACATTGATTAGCTCCAAGTTCCATGATTTTACAAAATAGAACATTCGGAAGAAAAGAAAGGAACATAAACGTAAAGCCGGCATCCCTTTGCGCTCGGTGGCCGCTCGAAAGTGGCGTGGGTCCGAGCGAGGGCAAAAGTGAGTATGCCTACTAATCCTAAGGATGGGCGAGGTTGCACGCCCTCTTGTGCACTCGATCCAACTCCGCGTCCAAGCGGGCCATCTCCCGGTCTAAGTGTGCGACTCGGGCGCGTGCTCGAGTCAGCTGTGTCTGAACCTCCCTGTAGTCCGCGACCTCTGCGCGGGAGTTAACAAGCTCGTAACAGAGCCTATCCCATTCCTCCCTGACGGCCCGTAGCTCCGCGTGCATGGCCGCTTGGATAGGACTCTCGGCTTCGGGGGCGAGGGTGGATGTAGCGCGGGGAGTCGGGGCGGCCTGAGGCCATTGTGGTGGTGTCGATCCTTGCGGGTAGAACAAGGCCACGTATGCTGAGGTGGCAGAAAATGCTCGCTTCTCGTCGGTGGGGTGCTCGGGGAAGTATAGGCGTTTTATGGTGCTAGCATCCCGCTGACTTTGGATCTCCCGAATCTGTAAGAATCTATCGGGGGCCGTGGACGTGGAGTCGGCCCATTGGATGCGGAAAGGTAAGAGGTCCGCCTCGACGGGAATGTCCTGTAGGCCGCCGAGTTGTCTGATTACCCGGCCGGGAAATATGAGGGTGCTCCCCAAATGGCTAAGTTGGGGAACTCCCACGATTCCGGGACATCCCGTGATCATAGGGCCGCCGGGATTCCATCGGGCGACCCAAAGGAACCGTGAGGGCGTCAGCTCGCGCCAAAAGCGCCTCCATTCCGAGAAGCTGTGCTCGGGAGGTGGGATGACTGGCGCCAAGCGTTCGATCAGCGAGCGCTCGTCGGCAATGTAGGAGAACGGATGTGACGAGCAGAACGGGCGGATATGAGCTAGAAGCCAAATCTGTAGCAAGTGCGGGGATCCTCTCATCCTTCCGCGCCGAACCTCCCTAACATAGTCAAGAGACCGAACGGTCTCGGCTAACAAAGCCTCCACATAACTATGGCCTCCCACCGCTTGGAGGACGACTTGGGCTATAGCCCCGTCGATGAGGTTCGGCGAGTACGGGAACAGGAGGGTGCCAAAGACCAAGAGCAGGAATCCATGGCACGCATCGCGCTGATAGGAAGCCGTAGTAGGCGTCATTGCGCGGAGGAGTGTCCAATCAGAGAGCCACGCAATCCTGATGCCTTGATCCCACCTCTGATGAAGCTCCTCGTGGATATCTTGAGCGGGTATGCGGAGAAGAGTGGAGAGTTGACCCTGGACGGTTGTGAACGGGTTGGGTCTGAATATGCCTTGGGTCGTAGGTGTGGGCCTCTAGATGAGTGCTGTGTACTCCTCGATCGTAGGAGCTAACTCTGTCCCTTGGAAGTTGAATACTGCGCGCTCGGGATCCCAAAATTCGGTGGTAGTCCTCAAGAAGATCCAGTCTACCGGAGTCTCGGTGAGCATGACCACGTCTCCGATGATGTCCTGGATGAATGCGTGGTCCATCGGCCGGAGAGTCCTCCAGATGCGCATGATGTCTTGCCTTGGCGGCGTGATTGCTTCGAGCCTAAGACCGGGAGCCGGGCGGTCCATCCTTACCTAGATGGAGGAGATGCCGGCTTAACGCTTTTAGAATCAAATCAATGTAATGTCCTAAGTCTTTTTCGAAAGGATGTATGCAGTGCGGAAAGATAAACTATAGTTGTGTTCTTTACAGTATACATCGCTCTTTCTTACAAAAACAACAAAAATGCCCGTCCTAAAAAAACTACGGGCCGACTCAAGGACTCGACTTTGGGTCGGTTGACGGCATGGAGGTAAAATTGGTCCAGCATGACAGTCCCTGTGTATGCATGGTTTTCGGTGCTACTGGGAGAACCGCTAACTAGGGATGGGGGCCCCCGACTCAAGGGTGTGAATTCCTTGAAATCGAGCGAGGATCTTTGGGGGCCGGTTCGGTGGCATAGCCGACTCGATCCGTTCCTTTACTCGGAACCTCTGACTAACCTAACTTCCTATATTGGTGCCCGTGGGATGTCGGACAAGGTACCTAAGAAGCTAGTATGATGTGCAATGCATGTGCGGAAAATAAAAGTGCGTAAAATAGATAAGCGGGAAATGCGGAAAGCGGTAAATAGACAAGCAAACAAAACAAGCGGGAACGAGCCCGAACCCTCTAAGTGTCCCCAGTGGAGTCGCCAAACTGTGCGCACTCGAATTTAATCTCGTCGGGGCACGCATGCGCGAAGCCTATGCAACGCGGCTTGGGAGTGTCCACCTTCCCGGGGATGCGCGACGGACGCACGTGAGAAGGAGTCGCCATTGCCATTTTACGACCCAAGGGTCGAGGGCCGGCAAGTTACCCGGGTCTAGGGGTACGGGGTACACCTAAATGTTAAGGCAATGGTCATGCGGAACCGAAAATTCCGAATTCGAGGGTTCTATTACGTGCGGGCCTATATCCCGCAGCCCTTTCGGTACTCTAGCTTGCTAGGCTTGCCATTTTGTTTATTTACCGCGTGATTTAGAGTTGCGCTCGACTCGCCCGTTTTGACACCGTAAATTCGATGAATTGATCAAGTTGGGCCAAGAGTCCGAAAGATGAGTAGACTCGTGCATCGAGGAATCGGTTCACTATCTTAGCGTTACAGTTCATCGAATCGTGATGGTCGATTCCCTGCGTGAACCGAAACCACGAGTATCCAAGCTTACTCACCCTTTGGTGGCGATAGACCAACTTAACCGATCCAGCACTCGGACCTCTCGCTCACCGATCGGGGATCCTTACAAGGAAATGAATGGACATACAAATAGAATCCTCACAATGTTCTCTCGTATAATTACAAAGTACAACTGAATAAGTAAATGGATCCCGATCGGTTTGCATTGGGCCAATATTCCGCTCCGGCTCACCGTGTGTTTTGAATGACCGGTAAACGAATTAAGGCAACCCGGGCTCGAAGAGCCGGGGGTCGGGTCCGATCGAACCGACGGTTTGCAGAAAAACGACTTGTTTCCACTGTAACCGTTGGATCGATCGAGCTCCCGGGTGATATCTAGACACGTTTCACGCGTTCAATCCAAATCCGCCTTCCACATAGGCCGTATTCGGAGTGTGACGGTGAATCGAGGCTAGATCCCATTCCGCACACGGGTTGCACGCGCTCGGTGAGTTAAGAGGCGTTGGACCTCGTGTTCGGTGATTTGGGGCATTGGACCCCATGTAACACGTGACCTATGGGTTCGGGCCCGAACCGCAATAAATCATCGAAAGCAAGAATAAAACAGAAGAAAACTGATATAACTGACACAATACAGAAAGCAACTGACAATTACTAATAAGTATCGGTGAATACAAACGAATTGTGTATTAGGCCGAATATACGTGATTTAATCAGTTATCATCCATGGTTGATTGGCAAACAATGCATCTAACCTAGGCAAACATAGAGGGCGGGCTAGGATAAGGTTCTAAGCCAATTACATATGTGTGTTTGTTTTATGACTTTCATTCAGTTAAGTGTCACTATGGTTTCACCGAATTAGCCAAACTCGTGTTTTGACTCTAGATTGGGATCTATTATCCCACCTATCCATTATCTAGGGTTCGATTAGGCCGAATGTACGATTAATCCGGTTGTTCGTGTTTTGCAACTGAAATAAAAATGCTTCCCACCGAATCTACGATAGGAAGATGGAAACACCGAGAGTGGGCAGAATGGGTCGTGCGAATGAGACTCGCACCCGGACGGGTGGCCCTTTTCCGTCCATAGATCGAGGTATTTCCGACTTCCTAGCGCCTAGGGTATCGGTGAATTACAGAATGACGATTATGTCCTTGGATGATAAAGTTGCAATATTCATGTATGAATGGGAGATCGCATCACGCGAAGGAGTCTAAGAAGGACTCTCGTGTCCCGACTCGGGCAGCCTCAAATCGGGCCCGGACTCGAGTCGTGGCACGTGAGTACTCCCTAGACATCAATTCTATTCGTGTTATGCGACTCGGCATTTTGAAATTGTGAATTTTTAATGGAAAAGGACACTCTCGCCGTTCCGTGAATCATCGATGCGTTTACAAATTAATAACCAATTTGCCCAATTGTTTAATCCGAGTGTTTTAATTAATCGAATAGTACGTCCCGTTTTCCCATTTTTGTGAAATTTGTTCGGTGGTTATTATACAATGTTACGATTACGGCTTAATTTTAGCTAATTTCGCGGTGGGATTACAAGGAGTGTGCGGGAATTACATGGCCTCGGGGAAAGGAGAACCTGATGGCTTTGGGCACATCAAGAAGTCTCACGGCCCCTATTGCAAAGGGGATGGCCGTGGGTTCCTTGGCATGGCCAAACTCCTCTAAGGCTCTTTTCCCTAGATCCCACATTATTTCCTTCGTATAGTCACGTTTTAGCCATGGTTACAACGATATGAAATCATGCCAAACACTTACGAATAAAGCATTTAAATTAGAGCAACAATACGATATCATTTCAACTAGTGATGGAACGGGTAATACACGGGAATCGACCCGTCTCATGGCGGAAGAAAGCCTCACAGACCCGTGTGGTCCAAGGAAGCTTTCGGCCACATCCCTCCAAGGATGGCCGAGAGCTTCCATGACTCACACGGGTTGGGAGGACTTCTTCGACCTCGATTCGGATCGTTTCTCGTCATGCTAACATGCTACGTGTGATTAAAGGTAAAGGGACGTAGGAATCGACTCGATTCGGGAGAGGAGAGATCATCCTAGCCCCGGATAAGCCAAGGGAGCCCACGGGTCTCTCCTTAGAGGCTAGGCCGTGAGTCCCTTGGCTCAACCGTGGCTAAGGAGACCTCTCCTATCCGGATCCGAACCATTTCCCGTCATGGCATGCGAGCTCTTGAGTCATATAAACATGGGATGGTCATACATAGGCGCATAATGGGCACACGTTGCATGGGAATGCATGGGAGACATGAATCCGAAAGAAAAATGAAAGCTTTCATGCATTCGGCTCTTTAAATCATACAAACGTCCCATACGAACAAAAAATCGAGGATCCTAGTTTCTCTAAGTTGAAAGGGGTGTTACCTAGCCTCGTTGAAAGAGAAAAGGAGTCGGGGATGCGGCCGTGGGAGTCGCAAGACTCGGTTTGGGGTTGCGGGTGGAGTGACCCGAGAAGAGGACAGCCGCGGCAGCTCGGGGGAAAATGGGTCGGCACGCTTGCTCCGGTCACGGCACGGTGCGAGGTCGGGTTCGTTGGACTCCTAAGAGGTGGATCTACACGAGCACGGGCAGACCCGAGCGTGCCAAGGCCTGAACAAACCCGAAAATGTGAGAGAAAACTCGGTAAAAATGAGGAAAACCCGGTTTGAGAGAAACGGGTGAATGGCGGTTGTGCACGGTTGATCGGCCCTCGGACCGTGACCACCTCTTCACGGGGGAGAGTGAGGGTTATGAGGAACCCTTTGAATGTGATGGCACGACTCTCCGAAGTCGTGGGAAGGAATGGCACGTCGAGGAAGTGTCCGGTGCGCGCGGGTATGCTCTAGGAACCCGATTATGTTTTCAGCTGGAACGGGGTGTTAGGGACCTCAAATTGAAAATCTAAGCCCGGAAATGGACTTAGGGGGTGGGAAATATGTAGGCTAGGAAGTTTGATGATTTTTGGCTTAGGTCGGGTCGGGTGGTTACCGGAATACCGGGTCATTTTCCAGCGATTTTAGCCGGTTTCGGCCTTGGCACGGGCTGAACGAAAGTGAGGGAGAGGGCTGGAGCTTGAGAGGATTCTAGAGAGAAATTGGCTTGAGAGAGAGTGAGAATGGAGAAGTGATTAAAGTTAATGATGGAAGGGGCTTTATAGGCTAGGCTAATGGCCCGATTAAGAGAAGCTAAGTGTGGTTTAGTGGGCTAACCATGGGCTGCCGAAAATCCCAAGGGGGATTAGGATGGGGAATATGTCACATAGTGTGTGGGGGAAGTAAGGTGGAAGTGATGGGAAGTAATGGGAGTTGATGGGTGTGTAAGAGGAAGTGAAAGAAGTGAGGGAAATTTGAATTGTGTGGTGGGGGGTGCTTGGAGCCGACGGTGGGAGGGAGGAGCCGACGGCTTGGGGCTGTCCAATCGGAGCCGAGGGTTGAGCCGTGGCTTGGGGTTGAGCCGCGGCTTGATGGCTTGGCTTGGCTGAGCTGTGGGTCCTGTCTGATTGAGAGAAAAGCCGAAAAATGCTTGAAACCCGACTGAGCTTGCATCCGACCTCCGATGTCCAATTAATTTGAAGATTTGGAATGCTTGAACGACGAGGATTTGAATAAGCCTAATATCGCCATGCGTCGTGTGGACGAGCGTTCGGGCGACTCGGCGCCTCGGGAGTCGGTTTTGCCCTGTTTGGACGTTCGGAGTGGAATTTAGCGCCCCTCGACCCCCGATTGTTCTTTGTGCATCCTTGCATTTGTTTTGGCGATCCTTTTGCCCCGTGAGTGATTGTTGGCTCGTCGTCCTCGGTCGGGGACCGTTGGCCCGGGAGGACCTAGGGACCTTGACCGGGATTTTCTCAGTGTGCCGTGCTCTTCTCTTATTGTTCATGACCCCGTGCCCACCTATTTGCCTCCGATTGTCGGATGATGAATAGTGTCCCGGGCTTCGGTCGAGAATCCTCGTGTGGGAAGTCGGTGGGCCAAAATGGGGTGCTGACAACGGCGCTCGAGGGCACAGTCAACCAGATGGCCGCCAACATGGCGGAACTGCTCGCCCTACTTAGAGGGCCGAATTGAGCCTCTTCGAGCTCCACGCCTCCGCCGAGACAAGGGCCGACAACTGAGCCGACTCCTTGGATTCCGCCAACTCAGGCCCCGGAGAACATGGAGGCGCCCCCGCCGCCAACATTGCACACGTCCATGGCTCACCCTGTCACCAGCCCATATCCTCTTCCACCGGCCCCCACGGCCGTCCCTCTTTCACCGGCGACCTTCCTATCCTCGGAGCACGTCCCGTCCGCGCCTCTGCCTGTCCCCATACCGGCCCCTGCCGTGGCCTATACAATACCTCCGCCAACGGTCTTCCCGGCACCCAACGCACCTGCTCCGACTCATCTTCAAGCCACAGAGCTCCCCCCCTATTCGTCTCTACAACCTCACGCCGGCCTCTCCTACCAGGCGCCGCCTCCTATAAACACCACCTACCACGAACCAGGCACGCCCACCCATGCAGCCCAATTTGCCTCACCAACGTACTTCTTCCCCGAGACTGACGCCGAACAGGAGCGTAGATTGAAGCGAATGGAAGAAACAATACGGGCCCTACAATCGGGTGATGCTCATCTCGACGCACGCTATGGCGACTGCAGCTTATTCCCGGGTATGCGGCTGCCCCCGAAGTTCAAAATTTCGGAGTTCAAGACTTACGAGGGCACGACGGATCCACGCCACCACCTCCGCCACTACCGGGAGAAGATGTTGCAGTATTCGGAATACGAGGAGTTTGTCATCCACTCCTTCCAGGATAGCTTATCGGGATCGGCCCTCGATTGGTTTATGTCGCTAAAGGCCGAGGACGTCCCAACGTGGGAAGACCTCTCCCGGAAGTTTATCGACCAATACCGATATTGCGCGGAAATGCCTCCCACTCTTCTGGAGCTGAGCACGAAGGAAATGGCACAGGGCCAAAGATTCGAGGAATACGCCACCAAATGGCGAGCCCAAGCGGCAAAACACATCCCCCCGATCAGTGAGGTTCAGCAAATCCAATTGTTCCATTCTACCCTGAGGGGGGTGTATTATTCACACCTGTTGGCGCACACTTCATCATTCTCCGACCTCATTGAGGCCGGGAAAAAGCTCGATTTGGGAATTAAGCTTGGCTTGATGGAAGTCCCCACCAGTAAAGGAGAGGAGTCATCGAAGAAGGTCCCCGCGACGTCGTCATCTTCCGGCGGGAGAAGAGGGAAAGAAGTTTCAGTGAACGCCGTCGACACGGCACATCAGGCCTCCCAGCAGTATTCGATGAACTTCACATCTGCACCTCCCGTAGCTCCCTCCTACACCCCGCACTATCAACCCCCAGCTCCTAGGGCTTCTCAGCCGACACAACGAGTCCCGCCCCCACAAGGTCAACAGGATGGTGCAGCACAATCACGACCTCGTAGACAATACCCGGCCCTGTCGGTCCCGCTCTCCCACATTTACCGGCAAGTTTGCGATAAGATCAGGACAATAGCGCCCGGCCCGAGCTTCGATCCAACCATCCAAGACCAGACCAAGCAATGCGAGTACCATCGAGGGGCACCAGGGCACACCCTAGACAATTGTTGGAGGTTAAGGGAGAGGATCCAGGGGTTGATCGATGCGAAGGAACTCGTATTCAATGCTGTAAGGCCTCCGAACGTACAGGCTAATCCCCTCCCCGACCATGGACCGACTCGGGGGCCCTCCATCAACATGATCACCGTATGCATACCAAGGGAGGGCGAAGGCGAGCAGGGTTGTCCCTCCCCCTTCATGATCGAGTACGTACCCGCAGAAGTTGCGGTCGGGTTCACCGGGATTGACGCACCTCCTGCCCCACTTGTCATAGATATTCCCGCCCGAGAACCATACTCGGACGACAAGGTCCCCTGGACTTATGAGGGGGGTGTCGGGAGCCTCGAGCAACCATTCGGCGTCATGGGCATAACCCGCTCGGGACGGCTGTATGAGAACCCGGCGGTCACGAACAAAGGAAAGGCACCCGTAATAGGAGTCGAAGCGACACCCGAAGCCCCGCCTACTCTGTCCAAGAAAGTGACCGAGGAAGAAGCTGAAGCCTTCATGAAGATCATTAAGGCGAGCGAATATAAGGTGGTGGAACAGATGGCCAAGTCGCCGGCCCATATATCATTGCTTGCCCTCCTCCTCGGCTCAGAACCACATAGGGAAGCCCTCCTACGGGTCCTAACGGCTGCGCAGGTTCCCAAGGGGACATCTCCGGATCGAATTGAGGAAACCGTCAACTCCATCTTCTCCAATGCCATATTGTTCTCGGACAATGAGCTCCCCCCTGAAGGATGCGCCCATTCCCAAGCGTTGCACATTGTCTGTAAGTGCAACAACCATATTGTGGGCCGAGTCATGATCGACAACGGCTCCGCGCTCAACGTGTGCCCGGTGACCACATTGAAACAGATGAACGTGGATCTCAACCGCGTCCGCCCGAGCAAGACCGCAGTTCGAGCCTTCGACGGCTCACGAAGGGAGGTGAACGGGGAAATTGACCTCCCCATAGAGGTCGGCCCATGCTCTTTTAATGTCACATTCCAAGTGCTCGATATCCCAAACGCCTTCAGCCTGCTACTCGGAAGGCCTTGGATCCACTCGGCCGGCGCCATTCCCTCCTCACTACATCAGAAGGTGAAATTCATCGTCAAAGAGAGGATCATCACGGTCAAAGGAGAGGAAGATTACGCCGTCTACAAAGAAACGGCAGTGCCCTACATCAGCGTCGGAAACGACGAAAACCTGCCCTTCCACTCCTTCGAGACCATCTCCGTTATTCGGGATTACGGGGAGGTCGGACCGTCCCGCGCCGATCGCAATTACGTCCCCGGCGCCGGCCTTGGGGCGTGCGGGCAAGGAATTAGCCACCCCATTGAAGTTGAAGAATATAAGCATAGGAGGGGACTCGGCTTTCGCCCCTCCTGCCACGAAATCATTGAAGCCCGCCGAGGCAACCATCTCCACCGCCTCGCCACACATTATGGAAGACTCAACAGGGGCATGCAAATCCCCCCACTCTCTCACTTCTTCCCCCGGCCGCCACTCATCATCGGGAGCACCTCTGACGGCCCTTTCTCGGACTTCGAAGACACGTCTGACGCTTTGCCAACTGTGTATGCCGTCACCGAGGAGATTCCTTCAGGGGTTCACATCCGCCCGGTGCAGGAAAACGAGGAGCTTAACAACTGGACCTCAGTCCTACGCTATTCGGCTGTGATCGCCGATGTGTAACATTTATCTATTTACAAGATGTTTCCCGCGTGTTGGCGCAACCATAGGCCGCACGACGGAAGAGGGATTCCTGTTATGGTTTCACGATCCACATTATCAACGAATTCCCTATATGCATTTTTTGAATCCTTGTCTATTCCATTCTCTCTTCCCTACCCTTTTGTTCACATTATTCTAAATTTTCTAAGACAATTCTTTTAATTCTCCAGGCTCCATTCGAATCCAAATCTTCGACACGTTGGTTCGAACCCATCCGAAGAATGTCTCGGAGAGCCCGGACGCATATACTTCGGGGAAGGGCTCGACGAAGACAGTCTAGTGCCAGAGATAGAAGAGAGTTTGCATCGCCTCGAGGATCGACAACTCACCTCTGTCGAGCCAACGGAAGAGATTAATGTGGGCACCGAAGACAAGCCGCGCAACTTAAAGATTGGCACAGGTTCCGACCCGACGCAACGAGCTCGAATGATCGACTTCCTGACAAGATACCAAGAAGTCTTTGCTTGGTCCTACGCCGACATGCCGGGTCTAGACCCGTCGATAGTAAAGCACTTCCTCCCGCTAGACACTGAGAAGTTCCCGCCCAAGCGGCAACAATTGCGACGGCAACGGGCAAGCCTCCTTCTCCACATCAAGGAGGAGGTTGTCAAACAGATCAACGCGGGCTTTCTCGAGGTCTGTAACTATTCCGAGTGGGTGGCAAACATTATGCCGGTGGAAAAGAAAGATGGAAGAGTTCGAGTCCGCGTCGACTATCGGGACCTCAACAAGGCGAGCCCCAAGGACAATTTTCCCTTGCCCCACATCGACATACTAGTCGATAACACGGCGCGCCACGCCCAGTTTTCTTTCATGGACGGCTTCTCCGGATACAACCAAATTCGGATGGCCGAGGAAGACAAGATCAAGACGACGTTCACTACCATGTGGGGAACCTTTTGTTACCGCGTCATGCCTTTCGGCCTCAAGAACGCCGGAGCAACTTACCATAGGGCTATGGTTACGTTGTTCCACGACATGATGCACAAGGAAGTCGAGGTCTATGTCGACGACATGATTGCCAAGTCCAAAGAAGGAGAAGATCACCACGTTAATTTGAAGCGTCTCTTCGACCGCTTAAAAGAATACAAACTCCGGCTTAACCGGGCAAAATGCACGTTCAGCGCTTGATCGGGAAAACTACTAGAATTCGTGGTCAGCGAGCGCGGCATCAAGGTAGATCCCGATAAAGTCAAGGCGATCAAAGAACTTCCTCCACCGTCTTCGGTCCGTGAGGTACGAGGCTTCCTAGGGCGATTGAATTACATCGCACGATTCATCGCAAACCTGACAAACAAATGCCAACCACTCTTTCGCTTGCTCCGCAAGAACGCGGCGATCGAATGGGACGAAGAATGTCAGAAGGCCTTTGACACCATCAAGGCGTATCTGGTCCAACCGCCGGTATTGGTCCCGCCTACACCGGGCCACCCCCTCGTACTTTACCTAACTGTACGCCGCCAATCATTAGGATGCATGCTGGGGCAGGAGGAGGAGTCCACACGCACGGAGCGCGCGATCTATTATCTGAGCAAAAAGTTCACTGATTGAGAGTCCAATTACCCAGAAATCGAGAAGATGTGTTGTGCATTGGTGTGGGTCATGCAGAGACTCTGACAATACACGCTTTACCATACGATCCGCTTGCTGTCAAAGGCAGACCCCCTAAAGTATTTATTCGACAGCCCCTCCTCCACGCGGAACCTCGCCAAATGGCGTTGTCAGTTGACAGAATATGATATCGAGTACGTGTCCCGCACTTCGGTCAAGGGGCAGGTGATCGCGGATCATTTGGCAGAATTCCCAATTGAAGACCATACACCGATTAATCTCGACTTCCCGGATGAGGGAATTCTCCAAGTAGACCACGAGGGAGAGAAACTGGAGTGGAAGATGTACTTCGACGGTGCCGTCAATTCCATGGGGTCAGGTATCGGTGCAGTACTGATATCCCCGGACGGGCGCTATTACCTGGTAGCGTCAAAGATCGACTTCTCGTGCACCAATAATGTGGCTGAATACAAGGCATGTATTCTCGGCCTACAAGCGGCGATTGACTTCAAGGTAAAAGAGCTAGAAGTGTTCGGCGACTCTATGCTCACCATATTCCAAACATTGGGGCAGTGGAAAACGAAAGATGCGAAGTTAGTGCCATACCACGAATACCTCGAGAAGTTAGCCGAGAACTTCGAGGACATCTCGTTCACCTATACCCCACGCATGACAAATCAATTCGCGGATGCGCTTGCAACGCTCTCCTCCATGGTGAGCATCACAAAGGAAAACCTTATCGAGCCCCTCGAGATTGAGATAGTCGAAGGACCGGCACACTGCAATTCAATTGAAGCGTCCGAGGCAAAGCCCTGGTACGAAGACATTAAAAACCTTCTACGAACCGGCCAATACCCCCCATTCGCCGATCGCTGCGATCGAAAGACTCTTAGACGCCTCGCGATACACTATTTTCTGAACGGCGAGGTACTTTACCTCCGCTCTTTCGACTCCACACTCCTCCGGTGCATCGACGAACACGAATCACGACGTCTCATGGAGGAAGTGCACGGGGGAAACTGTGGACCCCACATGAACGATCTCATGCTCGCTAAGAAGATTATGCGCCTAGGCTATTATTGGTCCTCCATGGAGACTGATTGTGTGAAGCATGTCAGGCATTGCCACAGATGTCAGGTTTACGCCAATCAGATCAAAGCGCCGCCAAACGAACTGCGCCCCATGACGGCACCATGGCCTTTTTCGATGTGGGGGATGGATGTGATTGGCCCAATCAACCCCAAAGCGTCTAACAGGCATATGTTCATTTTAGTGGCTGTACGGACCCGAATGTTGACTCTCGTCGGGGCCCGCATTGCGCGCTTTTGGATCGCACGGCTTGGGGGTGTCCACCTTCCCGCGGGGGCGCGCGTCGGACACGCGTGAGAGAAGGAGTCGCCACTTATCATTTTACGACCCGGAGGTCGAGGGCGGATAAGTTACCCAGGTCTAGGGGTATGGAACACCTAGTTTGTTGTTAAGGCATTGGTATGTGCGGAACCGGAAAGTCCGTGTTCGGGGGTTCATGTTACGTGCGGGCCTATATCCCGCACGCCCTTTCGGTACTCTGGTTTGCTAGGCTTGCATGTTTTATTATTTACCGCGTGAATTAAGCTGCACTCGGCTCGCACGTTTTGACACCGGAGATTCGATGAACCAAACGATGTCGGTTGAGAAGCCGGGAGAGAAGTAAATCTATATGTCAGGGAATTGGTTCACAATCTTGCGTTACAGTTCATCGAACCATGGAGGTTGAATCCCTGCGTGAACCAGAACCGCGAGATCTTGGATTTACTTGTGTCTGGGCAAGCATTAGACCGATTCGATTAATTCGACTCTCGGACCGTTCGCTCACCGACTGGAATTCTTACAGAATAAATGCACCAAATAGAATCCTTACAATGCTCTCAAAACAATAAATACAAATTACAAAAGGGTCGAATTCCAGTCGTTTTGCGTTCGGTTATTATTCCACTCTAACTCACCGTGAGTTTAGGGAAAAGACCGAAGAACTGAAATTCAATGGACGCTCTCACTGAATAGGGCGTTGGACCCTGTGACTGTTGATTAGGGTGTTGGACCCTGTGCTCGATGATTAGGGCGTTGAACCCTAATATTATTCGGCCTAGGGATCAGGCTCGACCCGCATGGCAAACAGGTGCGGAAAGATAACACGCAACATGTTAATAACAGACAAAGTGTTTGTTATTGTCGTGTTTACGTGAATTAACAGATTATTAACCCAGGGGTGTTTTTGCAAGCAAATGCCATATGCTAAACAATCAAACATGTGCCAACGTTTTAGCATTCGGCTTTGTTTTGAGAACTTGACAAAGAGAGTCAAATCTCAAGTGTGTGGATCGCTTTTACAGTTGTTCTGTATTGTGACACTGAATTACCACTGAATTAACCAAACTCGTGTTTTGACTCTAGATTTGGAATCTAGAATTCCTCCTAACCATTATCTAGTGTTTGGTTAGGTCGAGTGAAAGGTTAATCAGCATTTCACAGGTTTTCTCACAGGGATCAACTGTTCTAGTTACCCGAGTCTATGTTAGGATAACAGAAACTCATCAGTTAGATAAGAAAAGGCTATGCAGATGAACCTGCACCTGAACAGGTAGCCCGTTCTTATCCCGTACTGTAGTGTTTCTGTTATGCTAACCCTAAGGATGTCGCTGGATTGTGAAAAGACAATTTTGCCCTCTATTTGAAAATTGTTTTCAGAAAAGGGGAAAGATCGCAGTGCGGGCCACCTCGGCCTGTAGCCGGTGTCGACCGATTCCCTGGATCATCCAGGGTTGTGCAAGAACCCCAAAAAAGCCAAAGAACCGGTCGATCTGCCCGGAAGTGATCTAGAAAGATCTTCTGTATCTTGACCTGAGTTACCTAGAATCAGGTAAAAACTCAAGTTGAGACACAGAAGCCCTTTCCAGACATCCATGCTACATCGGACCGCGCGTTTCGGGTTTTGAAATTGATAAGTTTGAAAAGGGCACCAACGTCCTTTGACGACTCGTCGACGCGAGTTATCAATTAATGTCCAATTCGGGTAAACTTTATCAGTGTGAAGTGAGTTTAATCGTGTGAGCGTCCCGATTAACCAGTTTGTGGCATTAATGCTTAAGGGTTGTGCCGAATGCATTAATTGTGAAAACGATTCGCGACTCGACGACCAAGACGATTCCATAAGGATCGAGGATAATTTGGTCTAATGACCGAAACTATCCTCATAACCAAATGGACCCGAATGAGTCATCGATACTCGAATCCATGCATGCTTCGTTTGAAAGAGTCTTTACATGATATTTTAATGGGAATCGTAAAGACATTGAAGTAAAACTTCACATCATCCGATCAACAAATTAAACTTGAGATAAGGAACTCATTCTTGACCCAAGGAAGGCCAAGAAGCCCTCGGCTTCATCTTGTGAAGGGTGGCCGAAGGTTCTCATGGCTCTATCCGAGTCACGAATGATTTCCTAATCGTGGTTTAATTATTTCTCGCATGCTCAAACATCAACCGTGATAAATAGCACCTTTTTTAACAAAAGCCGGCGTTATCACGATTTGTTTAGCTCATTCAAACATACAAACATTCACAAACGTGTTAATTAAGGAAAAGGATAACATAACACCGGCTTCATGCATGCAATAATGATAAACAAACTCGGAAATTAACTTGAATAGGCTAAGGAGACCGATCTTAACCCGAAAAGAGCAATTTAAATCTCAACCCTCTCCTTTAGAGAATTGGCCGAGACTTAATGTGCCATAATAGGGTCGGGATAGTCTTCTTTATGATGATCCAAGCCCCTTTCCGACATGGTAGCAAGTCCTAAGATAGTGTACGTGCATAATATAACATAAAATTGCATAAAAATTAAATCTTGCAAATGAAACATGCATGAAACACCATAATACTCCATAGCCATGCAAAAATATAAAAAGTCCTAACTCCTCTAAGTCAGAAGTGTTTTACCTAGCCTCGGAATACGAGGAAAGAGTCGGGGAAGTGTTTGAGAGTCGGGTGACTCGGTGGAACCCTTAAAAGGGTATTCGGGCGCAAGGGTGGACGTGCACGGGCGTTGGTGGGCACTGACAAGCGCTGGTGTTGGGCAAGGACGTGCGCGGGTGACGGGCGCGGGCGTGCACGGAGGGTGGCGGGCACGGACGGGCGCGGGTGACAGGCGCGGGCGTGCGCGGATGACGGGCGCGGGCGTGCGCCGGTGACGGGCGCGGGCGTGCGCCGGTGACGGGCGCGGGCGTGCGCCGGTGACGGGCGCGGGCGTGCGCCGGTGACGGGCGGGGCGTGCGCCGGTGACGGGCGCGGGCGTGCGCCGGTGACGGGCGCGGGCGTGCGCCGGTGACGGGCGCGGGTGGCGCTGGATGATGAGCCCGGGAGTGCGCGGGTGGCGGGCACGGGTGTGCTGGTGAAGGGCGCGGGTGGCGCTGGTGACGAGCACGGGCGTGCGCGGGTGACCGGCAAGGGTGTGCTGGTGATGGGCGCGGGTGGCGCTGGATGACGAGCACAGGGATGCGCGGGTGACGGGCACGGGTGTGCTGGTGAAGGGCGCGGGTGGCGCTGGATGACGAGCACGGGCGTGCGCGGGTGACGGGCGCGGGTGTGCTGGTGATGGGCGCGGGTGGCGCTGGATGACGAGCACGGGCGTGCGCGGGTGACGGGCGCGGGTGTGCTGATGATGGGCGCGGGTGGCGCTGGATGACGAGCACGGGCGTGCGCGGGTGACGGGCGCGGGTGTGCTGGTGATGGGCGCGGGTGGCGCTGGATGACGAGCACGGGCGTGCGCGGGTGACGGGCGCGGGTGTGCTGGTGATGGGCGCGGGTGGCGCTGGATGACGAGCACGGGCGTGCGCGGGTGACGGGCGCGGGTGTGCTGGTGATGGGCGCGGGTGGCGCTGGATGACGAGCACGGGCGTGCGCGGGTGACGGGCGCGGGTGTGCTGGTGATGGGCGCGGGTGGCGCTGGATGACGAGCACGGGCGTGCGCGGGTGACGGGCGCGGGTGTGCTGGTGATGGGCGCGGGTGGCGCTGGATGACGAGCACGGGCGTGCGCGGGTGACCGGCAAGGGTATGCTGGTGATGGGCGCGGGTGGCGCTGGATGACGAGCACAGGGGTGTGCGGGTGACGGGCACGGGTGTGCTGGTGAAGGGCGCGGGTGGCGCTGGATGACGAGCACGGGCGTGCGCGGGTGACGGGCGCGGGTGTGCTGGTGATGGGCGCGGGTGGCGCTGGATGACGAGCACGGGCGTGCGCGGGTGACGGGCGCGGGTGTGCTGGTGATGGGCGCGGGTGGCGCTGGATGACGAGCACGGGCGTGCGCGGGTGACGGGCGCGGGTGTGCTGGTGATGGGCGCGGGTGGCGCTGGATGACGAGCACGGGCGTGCGCGGGTGACGGGCGCGGGTGTGCTGGTGATGGGCGCGGGTGGCGCTGGATGACGAGCACGGGCGTGCGCGGGTGACGGGCGCGGGTGTGCTGGTGATGGGCGCGGGTGGCGCTGGATGACGAGCACGGGCGTGCGCGGGTGACGGGCGCGGGTGTGCTGGTGATGGGCGCGGGTGGCGCTGGATGACGAGCACGGGCGTGCGCGGGTGACGGGCGCGGGTGTGCTGGTGATGGGCGCGGGTGGCGCTGGATGACGAGCACGGGCGTGCGCGGGTGACGGGCCCGGGTGTGCTGGTGATGGGTGCGGGTGGCGCTGGTGACGCTCGGTGACGGACGCTGGTGACGCCCGAGGGTTGCGCTCGGTGACGCTCGGTGACGGACGCTGGTGACGCTCGAGGGTTGCGCTCGGTGACGCTCGGTGACGGGCGCTGGCTACGCTCGGTGACGCTCGGTGACGGACGCTGGTCACCCGAGAGCTCCAACTAGTCCCGAGATGCGGGATGGGACCTTCAAGAGTCGGGTTGGACCGTTGATGGGTCGGTTTTGAGCTGTTTTCCGTTGAACAGACCCGAATGGCATCAAACAGACCCGACTGAAATATTGGACAGACCCGACTGGCACAAGTCGGGTCGGACGTCGCCACGGAGGCTCCCGATGGAATTTTGAGGCAAGGTCAGTGGCTCCTGACTCCTAACTGACCCCCGGAGGTGACTGTGGTGGTCGTTTGGTCCCAGAGTTATCGGGTCGACCCGTACAGCCCTGCAAAGATCACGGAAAACAGAGTACGTCTGGAAATTCGGACCCGTCTGGCACCAGTCGGGTCGGACGTTGCTACGGAGGTTCCCGATGGAATATTTGAGCAAGGCCAACGGCTCCCGACTGCTAACTCACCTCTGGAGGTGGCTGTGGTGGTCGTTTTCCTAAAAGAGTCCTGGATCGACTCGATCTGCAAGAAAACCTAACAGACAGTCAGAAACGCCGGCCCAACTGAGCAGTTTTCGGGTCGGAATTCATAACGGTGGATTCCGATGGAATATTTGAGGAAGGTCGGTGGCTCCCGACTCCTAACGAACCCCCGGAGGTGTTTGATGGGTTTTGAAAGTTCAGACCGACTCGAAAAGGTGAGAAAACAGGGCTGGAAGTTTTGACCCGGCTGGGCCAAAACTGTGCTCGATTCTGTACTGAGCTGATTCTCTAACTCAGAGGTTTCAAACTTGAAATCTAATCTTGGAAATAGATAGAGGGGGTCGAAAACATGTAGGATATGAAGTTTGGTGAAGTTTGGATTTAAGTCGGGATGGATTTCGACTTAAGTCTTGAGTGTTTTGCTTGGTTTTTGGGTGGTTCTTGCTTGCTGCGATTTTGCTGAAGTTCTTGGGAGGTTGAGAGCATTTGTTTTAGTGAGAAATGCTAGAGAGAGAGTGCTTTAAGGTCTCTCCTTAAGTTAATGACATTTGGACAATATATAGAAAAGCTTAAATGCAAGATTAGTGAAGAAAAGTGCAATTAGGGCCATGGATTAGTGGAATCCGAATTTCTTAAGGAAATATCAAGCTCAATCCTCATCCATTGCATTAATGGAGAAGAGATAAGAGCATTGATGGCTTGGATGGGAAGTTGGAGTGTTGAATTGAAACACTTAGATATTTTGCAAAAGGAAGACAAATGCAAGTTGTCTTCTTGGCTTGAAGAAGAAGATGACAAGAGACATGGAGGGCAATGGGCATGGGTGAGGCGGCAATGAGTTGGCCGTGGGTCCCACGGGTCGCGAGGTAAGTTCGGGCCAAAGTTCGGGTCTCGATTGGTCGCGCATTCGAAGTTCGTGGTTCGAATTGAACGTCGAATTGTCGATATACGCGAGAAAACGGAGTTAATGAGCCCGAGATTGACATTTTTCATGGAGAAATGTCCCGGATGTGTGCGAGGCTCGGAATCCGGTTTTGCTCATTGCAAGTGACCAGGGCGAAGTTGTCCGCTTCTGACAGCATATCTTGTGTCCGCATCTCACGTTGGTCATTTTGACATAAATTGTCAGACAACGTGAACAATTATCCCTTAAGCCGGTAATGCTAACGTGGGGCCGGAGACGTCCTAGGAGGTCGAAACTGGATTTCTCAGGATGATTTCTGAGTTGCTTGGGCACTCCGGAGATTACTGTAATCTCTGTTTGTCGAGATCAAACCTCCAAGGACTTGAAAAGTGTATCTGAGACCTCTAAAGCGCTGCTCGGGAGGTCTAGGTGAGTCGTGTGATTTATTCCGACGATTCCACATTGAGCCTTGAGAAGGCTAGCATTGTGTAACGTAAGCATTCGGCGTCAAATTTCCCCAAAGAGGACCTCCGGATATGGATTTCCACTGAAAATGGTCATTTCCGCACTTCGGAGGTTACTCGGGAAACCGCGAAGGGTTTTGCTGTCTGTTTTGCCCAATTGTGAATGTCTGCTAGAGTTTTTTGGGCAATGCTGTATGAACTTCGTTTGCCGTAATTCCATCAGACCCTTCTCCGGCTATGCTCTTCTGAAGAGGGGTATGCTTGTTTTGCCGTTCGGAAGTCATTTGAAGTGTCTGTGTGACTTCCAAAAGACAATCTGAAGCGTTGTTCCTACTCTGTGTGCTGATGGGGCATGGCCGCGTCTGATATTTGGAATTAACTTTTCTCCAGGAAACCGGCATTTTTGGACTTCCACTGAAAAGTTGTCTGTATACAGAAAGTTGTTCTGTATAGAACAGATGATTTGCAAAATGCCTTTGGGGACACTTTTCATCTATTTGGCACTGGTGTGGATTTTTGGAGTCCAATATTCACTATCTTCCGATGACCGAGCGAACTATCGGAAAATAATGCCGTCCGTGTAATACACTGAAAACGCCGGTTTTGGACATTGTTGAGTTCTTTGGTCGCTCTGTTCCCCTTTGGTGACCCCTAGAGTCCTTCTGTCATGTCCATGGGCCATTTGCTCAATTTTGCCAACTTGAGGATGAATAGTGATTTCTTGCTCTGCCGAGCCGTTTTCTGTATTCTGCTCAAGTCGTGGCTTGGGTCATTGCTAATATCATTATTTGGAATGGTGAGCCAAAATGGGGTGCTGACAGTGGCGATCGATTACTTCACTAAATGGATCGAAGCCGTCACTCTTGCGTCAGTCACCGCAAAAGCTGTGGCCCGTTTTCTCAGACGCGACATCATCGCCCGGTGCGGGGTCTCTGCTACAATCATCACGGACAACGCCAAGAACCTGAACAACAAGGTCATCGATGAGCTCTGTGCACAATTCAAAATCCGACACCGCAACTCCACCCCGTACCGTCCCCAAATGAACGGTGCGGTGGAAGCGGCGAATAAGAACATCAAAAAGATCATTGAAAAAATGACGGTGAATTACAAGGATTGGCATGAGATGCTCCCCTATGCACTCTTGGCGTACCGGACATCCGTACGGACCTCAACCGGGGCAACCCCGTACTCCCTAGTCTATGGCATGGAGGCCGTTCTCCAAATCGAAGTGGAGATCCCTTCCATGAGGATTCTTGCCGAAACTGAACTTGAAGAAGCAGAATGGGCGAAGCAGCGTTACGAACAGTTGAATTTCATTGATTAGAAGAGGCTGAAAGCGCTATGCCACGGACAGTGTTACCAACAGAGAATGGCTCGAGCCTTCAACGCAAGAGTCCGCCACCGCGATTTCAGCCCTGGCGACCTCGTTTTGAGAAAAGTCCTACACGTCACGCCGGACTCTCGAGGGAAATTCTCGTACAAGTATGACGGCCCCTTTGTCGTCAAAGAGGTTTTCTCCGGAGGAGCGGTCATTTTGAGCGACATGGACGGCACTGAAAATGCCCTTCCCGTCAACGCTGATGCCATCAAGAAGTATTAGCCGTGAGCACTTGTATATTCTTTATCCGCCGGGTCCCATGCCCGTTCTTATTGTAAGACATTTCTGTTTCCGTGGACGAATGTCGATTCTCCCAATTTGTCCAATACTAAGCTTTCTTGAGAGAAAAAAATAAATTTTCCTGCTAGGTCGAAAACCTCTTCGGGGCGGCCTAGGCAAAAGCTAGGGAACGAGTGGCACGACTTAAAATCCCGCAAAGGGGAGTCGCGGCAAAAGGAGAGCACAAGTCACTTCCTCGCTAGGTCGAAAACCTCTTCGAGGCGGCCTAGGCAAAAATTAGAGGACCCGAGGGGTGCGACCTCGCCCAAACACGGGGAGTCGTAGCAAAATGTGAGCATTCATGTGAGAAAAGGATCAAATAAAACACCCAGCTAGGTCATCGCATGTCTCGTGGCCTAGGCAAAAGTTAGGGGACAATGTCGGCACGACCACGAAAGAGAAGGCAACACTTCTCCGTGAAGCTACACCGAGTAGTGGTTCGGCATTCTTCGACGCAAGCAAACTTTCTTCGACTCTCCCGGTTCGAGACTCACCTCGCAATGGGGTCAAATCAACGTATCCTTGATTGGGAGGATTCCATAAGATCCCTCCTTTTACCTTTATGCACATATCCTACGGGCTACCCGTTCCAGAAAAAGGCCTTTCTCCTATAGGGACACGACCACCCTGCAACGGTCACCAATATCAAATCCCCGACACACCTTTACATAGATTCTTCTTCTATATACCCCGTCTCGTTGGTTAAGCGCAACTGATGTCCTTTGTAAGTTTCCCTCTCTCCGTGCACAGGTGCAATTGGGAATCCAAAGGGGCATCTCCTTCATGACGAACACGCGATTGGCTCATGCAGCACATCGCAACCTCGAGCCGAGTGGAGGGCCCTATGGGGGAAAAGCCACTCGACTCCTACTCAAGCCGCAACAAATAACGCCTGGAGTTATACAAGCACAACTTCGGACCCAAACCGAACAATTCGCCTCTGCCGGCACCTCTAAGATGCCACCTCGCATCGATCTCCACTTCTGCCTTCCCTTTCTCTAGCGTTTTATTGCCTTCCACGGGCTTCGGCCTCACACTTTACTGCTTTAGGGACTTCGGGTCCCCGGACTTCGCGTCCGCATTTACTGCTTTAGGGACTTCGGGTCCCCGGACTTCGCCTCCGCATTTACTGCTTTAGGGACTTCGGGTACCCGGACTTCGCGTCCGCATTTACTGCTTTAGGGACTTCGGGTTCCCGGACTTCGGGTCCGCATTTACTGGTTTAGGGACATCGAGTCCCCGGACTTCGCATCCGCATTTACTGCTTCATGGACTTCGAGTCCCCGGACATCGCGTCTGCATTTACTGCTTCAAGGACTTCGGTTCCCCGGACATCGCGTTCGCATGTACTGCTTCAGGGACTTCGGGTCCCCGGACTTCGTGTCCGCATGTACTCCTTCAGGGACCCTCCGCATGTACTCCTTCAGGGACTTCGGGTCCCCGGACTTCGCGTCCGCATTTACTGCTTCAGGGACATCGAGTCCCCGGACTTCGTGTCCGCATTTACTGCTTTAGGGACTTCGGGTCCGCATTTACTGCTTGAGGAACTTCCGGTCCCCGGACTTCGCGTCCGCATTTACTGCTTCAGGGACTTCGGGTCCCCGGACTTCGCGTCCGCATGTACTGCTTCAGGGACTTCGAGTCCCCGGACTTCGCGTCCGCATTTACTGCTTCAGGGACTTCGGGTTCCCGGACTTCGTGTCCGCATGTACTGCTTTAGGGACTTCGGGTTCCCGGACTTCGTGTCCGCATGTACACCTTCAGGGACCCTCCGCATGTTCTCCTTCAAGGACTTCGGGTCCCCAGACTTCGCGTCCGCATTTACTGCTTCAGGGACTTCGGGTCCCCGGACTTCGCGTCCGCATTTACTGCTTCAGGGAATTCGGGTCCCCGGATTTCGCGTCCGCATGTACTGCTTCAGGGACTTCGGGTCCCCGGACTTTGCGTCTGCATTTACTGATTCAGGGACTTCGGGTTCTCGGACTCCGTGTCCGCATGTACTGCTTTAGGGACTTCGGGTCCCCGGACTTGGTGTCCGCATGTACTCCTTCAGGGACCCTCCGCATGTACTCCTTCAGGGACTTCGGGTCTCCAGACTTCGCGTCCGCATTTACTGCTTCAGGGACTTCAAGTCCCCGGACTTCGTGTCCGCATTTACTGCTTTAGGGACTTCGGGTCCCCAGACTTCGGATCCTCGGACTTCGGGTCCGCATTTACTGCTTGAGGGACTTCCGGTCCCCGGACATCGCGTCTGCATTTACTCCTTCAGGGACTTCGGTTCCCCGGACATCGCATTCGCATGTACTGCTTCAGGGACTTCGGGTCCCCGGACTTCGTGTCCGCATGTACTCCTTCAGGGACCCTCCGCATGTACTCCTTCAGGGACTTTGGGTCCCCGGACTTCTCGTCCGCATTTACTGCTTCAGGGACTTCGAGTCCCCGGACTTCGTGTCCGCATTTACTGCTTCAGGAACTTCGGGTCCCTGGACTTCGGGTCCGCATTTCCTGCTTGAGGGACTTCCGGTCCCCGGACTTCGGGTCCGCATTTACTGCTTCAGGGACTTCGGGTCCCCGGACTTCTTGTCCGCATGTACAGTTTCAGGGACTTCGGGTCCCCGGACTTAGCGTCCGCATTTACTGCTTCAGGGACTTCGGGTTCCCGGACTTCGTGTCCGCATGTACTCCTTCAGGGACTTCGGGTCCTCGGACTTCGCGTCCGCATTAACTGCTTCAGGGACTTCGGGTGCCCGGACTTCGTGTCCGCATGTACTGCTTCAGGGACTTCGGGTCCCCGGATTTCGTGTCCGCATGTACTCCTTCAGGGACCCTCCGCATGTACTCCTTCAGGGACTTCGGGTCCCCGGACTTCTCGTCCGCATTTACTGCTTCAGGGACTTCGAGTCCCCGGACTTCGTGTCCGCATTTACTGCTTCAGGAACTTTGGGTCCCTGGATTTCGGGTCCGCATTTCCTGCTTGAGGGACTTCCGGTCCCCGGACTTCGCGTCCGCATTTACTGCTTCAGGGACTTCGGGTCCCCGGACTTCGCGTCCGCATGTACTGCTTCAGGGACTTCGGGTCCCCGGACTTCGCGTCCGCATGTACTGCTTCAGGGACGTCGGGTCCCCGGACGTCGCGTGCGCATTTACTGCTTCAGGGACTTCGGGTTCCCGGACTTCGTGTCCGCATGTACTCCTTCAGGGACTTCGGGTCCACGGACTTCGCGTCTGCATTAACTGCTTCAGGGACTTTAGGTTCCCGGACATCGTGTCCGCATGTACTGCTTCAGGGACTTCGGGTCCCCGAACTTCGTGTCCGCAAGTACTCCTTCAGGGACCCTCCGCATGCACTCTTTCAGGGACTTCGGGTCCCCGGACATCGCGTCCGCATTTACTGCTTCAGGGACTTCGAGTCCCAGGACTTCGTGTCCGTATTTACTGCTTCAGGGACTTCGGGTCCGCATTTACTGCTTGAGGGACTTCCGGTCCCCCGACTTCGCGTCCGCATTTACTGCTTCAGGGACTTCGGGTTCCCGGACTTCGCGTCCGCATGTACTCCTTCAGGGACTTCGGGTCTCCGTACTTCGCGTGCGCATTTACTGCTTCAGGGACTTCGGGTTCCCGGACTTCGTGTCCGCATGTACTGCTTTAGGGACATCGGGTTCCCGGACTTCGTGTCCGCAAGTACTCCTTCAGGGCCCTCCGCATGTACTCCTTCAGGGACTTCGGGTCCCCGGACTTCGCGTCCGCATTTACTGCTTCAGGGACTTCAGTCCCCGGACTTCGTGTCCGCATTTACTGCTTTAGGGACTTCGGGTCCGCATTTACTGCTTTAGGGACTTCCGGTCCCCGGACTTCACGTCCGCATATACTGCTTCAGGAACTTCGGGTCGCCGGACTTCGCGTCCGCATTTACTGCTTCAGGGAATTCGAGTCCCCGGATTTCGCGTCCGCATGTACTGCTTCAGGGATTTCGGGTCCCCGGACTTCGCGTCTGCATTTACTGATTCAGGGACTTCGGGTTCCCGGACTCCGTGTCCGCATGTACTGCTTTAGGGACTTCGGGTCCCCGGACTTCGTGTCCGCATGTACTCCTTCAGGGACCCTCCGCATGTACTCCTTCAGGGACTTCGGGTCCCCGGACTTCGCGTCCGCATTAACTGCTTCAGGGACTTCGGGTTCCCGGACTTCGTGTCCGCATGTATTGCTTTAGGGTCTTCGGGTCCCCGGACTTCGTGTCCGCATGTACTCCTTCAGGGACCCTCCGCATGTACTCCTTCAGGGACTTCGGGTCCCCGGACTTCGCGTCCGCATTTACTGCTTCAGGGACTTCGAGTCCCCGGACTTCGTGTCCGCATTTACTGCTTCAGGGACTTCGGGTCCCCGGACTTCGGGTCCGCATTTACTGCTTGAGGGACTTCCGGTCCCCCGACTTCGCGTCCGCATTTACTGCTTCAGGGACTTCGGGTTCCCGGACTTCGTGTCCGCATGTACTGCTTTAGGGACATCGGGTTCCCGGACTTCGTGTCCGCATGCACTCCTTCAGGGCCCTCCGCATGTACTCCTTCAGGGACTTCGGGTCCCCGGACTTCGCGTCCGCATTTACTGCTACAGGGACTTCAGTCCCCGGACTTCGTGTCCGCATTTACTGCTTTAGGGACTTCGGGTCTGCATTTACTGCTTTAGGGACTTCCGGTCCCCGGACTTCACGTCCGCATATACTGCTTCAGGGACTTCGGGTCGCCGGACTTCGCGTCCGCATTTACTGCTTCAGGGAATTCGAGTCCCCGGATTTCGCGTCCGCATGTACTGCTTCAGGGACTTCGGGTCCCCGGACTTCGCGTCTGCATTTACTGATTCAGGGACTTCGGGTTCCCGGACTCCGTGTCCGCATGTACTGCTTTAGGGACTTCGGGTCCCCGGACTTCGTGTCCGCATGTACTCCTACAGGGACCCTCCGCATGTACTCCTTCAGGGACTTCGGGTCCCCGGACTTCGCGTCCGCATTAACTGCTTCAGGGACTTCGGGTTCCCGGACTTCGTGTCCGCATGTATTGCTTTAGGAACTTCGGGTCCCCGGACTTCGTGTCCGCAAGTACTCCTTCAGGGACCCTCCGCATGCACTCTTTCAGGGACTTCGGGTCCCCGGACTTCGCGTCCGCATTTACTGCTTCAGGGACTTCGAGTCCACGGACTTCGTGTCCGTATTTACTTCTTCAGGGACTTCGGGTCCCCGGACTTCGGGTCCGCATTTACTGCTTGAGGGACTTCCGGTCCCCCGACTTCACGTCCGCATTTACTGCTTCAGGGACTTCGGGTTCCCGGACTTCGCGTCCGCATGTACTACTTCAGGGACATCGGGTCTCCGGACTTCGCGTGCGCATTTACTGCTTCAGGGACTTCGGGTTCCCGGACTTCGTGTCCGCATGTACTGCTTTAGGGACATCGGGTTCCCGGACTTCGTGTCCGCATGTAATCCTTCAGGGCCCTCCGCATGTACTCCTTCAGGGACTTCGGGTCCCCGGACTTCGCGTCCGCATTTACTGCTACAGGGACTTCGAGTCCCCGGACTTCGTGTCCGCATTTACTGCTTTAGGGACTTCGGGTCCGCATTTACTGCTTTAGGGACTTCCGGTCCCCGGACTTCACGTCCGCATATACTGCTTCAGGGACTTCGGGTCGCCGGACTTTGCGTCCGCATTTACTGCTTCAGGGAATTCGAGTCCCCGGATTTCGCGTCCGCATGTACTGCTTCAGGGACTTCGGGTCCCCGGACTTCGCGTCTGCATTTACTGATTCAGGGACTTCGGGTTCCCGGACTCCGTGTCCGCATGTACTGCTTTTGGGACTTCGGGTCCCCGGACTTCGTGTCCGCATGTACTCCTTCAGGGACCCTCCGCATGTACTCCTTCAGGGACTTCGGGTCCCCGAACTTCGCGTCCGCATTAACTGCTTTAGGGACTTCGGGTTCCCGGACTCCGTGTCCCCATTTACTGCTTTAGGGTCTTCGGGTCCCCGGACTTCGTTTCCGCATGTACTCCTTCAAGGACCCTCCGCATGTACTCCTTCAGGGACTTCGGGTCCCCGGACTTCGCGTCCGCATTTACTGCTTCCGGGACTTCGAGTCCCCGGACTTCGTGTCCGCATTTACTGCTTTAGGGACTTCGGGTCCCCGGACTTCGGGTCCGCATTTACTGCTTGAGGGACTTCCCGTCCCCGGACCTCGCGTCTGCATTTACTGCTTCAGGGACTTCGGTTCCCCAGACATCGCGTTCGCATTTACTGCTTCAGGGACTTCGGGTCTCTAGACTTCTTGTCCGCATGTACACCTTCAGGGACCCTCCGCATGTACTCCTTCAACGACTTCGGGTTCCCGGATTTCGCGTCCGCATTTACTGTTTCAGGGACATCGAGTCCCCGGACTTCGCGTCCGCATTTATTGCTTTAGGGACTTCGGGTCCGCATTTACTGCTTGAGGAACTTCCGGTCCCCGGACTTCGCGTCCGCATTTACTGCTTCAGGGACTTCGGGGCCCCGGACTTCGCGTCCGCATGTACTGCTTCAGGGACTTCGGGTCCCCGGACTTCGCGTCAGCATTTACTGCTTCAGGAACTTCGAGTCCCCGGACTTCGTGTCCGGATTTACTGCTTTAGGGACTTCGGGTCCGCATTTACTGCTTGAGGAACTTCCGGTCCCCGGACTTCGCGTCCGCATTTACTGCTTCAGGGACTTCGGGTCCCCGGACATCGCATCCGCATGTACTGCTTCAGGGACTTCGAGTCCCCGGACTTGGCGTCCGTATTTACTGCTTCAGGGACTTCGGGTTCCCGGACTTCGTGTCCGCATGTACTGCTCCAGCGACTTCGGGTCTCCGGACTTCGTGTCCGCATGTACTCCTTCAGGGACCCTCCGCATGTACTCCTTCAGGGACTTCGGGTCCCCGGACTTCGTGTCCGCATGTACTGCTTCAGGGACTTCGTGTCCCGGACTTCGCGTCCGCATTTACTACTTCAAGGACTTCGAGTCCCCCGACTTCGTGTCCGCATTTACTGCTTCAGGAACTTCGGGTCCCCGGACTTCGGGTCCGCATTTCCTGCTTGAGGGACATCCGGTCCCCGTACTTCGCGTCCGCATTTACTGCTTCAGGGACTTCGGGTCACCGGACTTCGTGTCCGCATGTACTGCTTCAGGGACGTCGGGTCCCCGGACTTCGCGTGCGCATTTACTGCTTTAGGGACTTCGGGTTCCCGGACTTCGTGTCCGCATGTACTCCTTCAAGGACCCTCCGCATGTACTCCTTCAGGGACTTCGGGTCCCCGGACTTCGCGTCCGCATTTACTGCTTCAGGGACTTCGAGTCCCCGGACTTCGTGTCCGCATTTACTACTTTAGGGACTTCGGGTCCGCATTTACAACTTTAGGGACTTCCGGTCGCCGGACTTCGCGTCCGCATATACTGCTTCAGGAACTTCGGGTCCCCGGACTTCGCGTCCGCATTTACTGCTTCAGAGAATTCGGGTCCCCGGATTTCGCGTCCGCATGTACTGCTTCAGGGACTTCGGGTCCCCGGACTTCGCGTCTGCATTTACTGATTCAGCGACTTCGGGTTCCCGGACTTCGTGTCCGCATGTACTGCTTCAGGGACTTCGGGTCCCCGGACTTCGTGTCCGCATGTACTCCTTCAGGGACCCTCCGCATGTACTCCCTCAGGGACTTCGGGTCCCCGGACTTCGCGTCCGCATTTACTGCTTCAGGGACTTCGAGTCCCCCGACTTCGTGTCCGCATTTACTTCTTCAGGAACTTCGGGTCCCCGGACTTCGGGTTCGCATTTCCTGCTTGAGGGACATCCGGTCCCCGTACTTCGCGTCCGCATTTACTGCTTCAGGGACTTCGGGTCCCCGGACTTCGCGTCCGCATGTACTGCTTCAGGTACGTCGGGTCCCCGGACTTCGCGTGCGCATTTACTGCTTTAGGAACTTCGGGTTCCCGGACTTCGTGTCCGCATGTACTCCTTCAGGGACCCTCCGCATGTACTCCTTCAGGGACTTCGAGTCCCCGGACTTCGCGTCCGCATTTACTGCTTCAAGGACTTCGGGTTCCCGGACTTCGTGTCCGCATGTGCTCCTTCAAGGACCCTCCGCATGTACTCCTTCAGGGACTTCGGGTCCCCGGACTTCGCGTCCGCATTTACTGCTTCAGGGACTTCGAGTCCCCGGACTTCGTGTTCGCATTTACTGCTTCAGGGACTTCGGGTCCCCGGACATCGCATCCGCATGTACTGCTTCAGGGACTTCGAGTCCCCGGACTTCGCGTAAGTATTTACTGCTTCAGGGACTTCGGGTTCCCGGACTTCGGGTCCGCATTTACTGCTTGAGGGACTTCCGGTCCCCCGACTTCACGTCCGCATTTACTGCTTCAGGGACTTCGGGTTCCCGGACTTCGCGTCCGCATGTACTACTTCAGGGACTTCGGGTCTCCGGACTTCGCGTGCGCATTTACTGCTTCAGGGACTTCGGGTTCCCGGACTTCGTGTCCGCATGTACTGCTTTAGGGACATCGGGTTCCCGGACTTCGTGTCCGCATGTAATCCTTCAGGGCCCTCCGCATGTACTCCTTCAGGGACTTCGGGTCCCCGGACTTCGCGTCCGCATTTACTGCTACAGGGACTTCGAGTCCCGGACTTCGTGTCCGCATTTACTGCTTTAGGGACTTCGGGTCCGCATTTACTGCTTTAGGGACTTCCGGTCCCCGGACTTCACGTCCGCATATACTGCTTCAGGGACTTCGGGTCGCCGGACTTTGCGTCCGCATTTACTGCTTCAGGGAATTCGAGTCCCCGGATTTCGCGTCCGCATGTACTGCTTCAGGGACTTCGGTTCCCCGGACTTTGCGTCTGCATTTACTGATTCAGGGACTTCGGGTTCCCGGACTCCGTGTCCGCATGTACTGCTTTTGGGACTTCGGGTCCCCGGACTTCGTGTCCGCATGTACTCCTTCAGGGACCCTCCGCATGTACTCCTTCAGGGACTTCGGGTCCCCGAACTTCGCGTCCGCATTAACTGCTTTAGGGACTTCGGGTTCCCGGACTCCGTGTCCCCATGTACTGCTTTAGGGTCTTCGGGTCCCGGACTTCGTTTCCGCATGTACTCCTTCAGGGACCCTCCGCATGTACTCCTTCAGGGACTTCGGGTCCCCGGACTTCGCGTCCGCATTTACTGCTTCAGGGACTTCGAGTCCCCGGACTTCGTGTCCGCATTTACTGCTTTAGGGACTTCGGGTCCCCGGACTTCGGGTCCGCATTTACTGCTTGAGGGACTTCCGGTCCCCGGACATCGCGTCTGCATTTACTGCTTCAGGGACTTCGGGTCCCCGGACTTCGCGTCCGCATTAACTGCTTCAGGGACTTCGGGTACCCGGACTTCGTGTCCGCATGTACTCCTTCAGGGACCCTCCGCATGTACTCCTTCAGGGACTTCGGGTCCCCGGATTTCGCGTCCGCATTTACTGCTTCAGGGACATCGAGTCCCCGGACTTCGCGTCCGCATTTATTGCTTTAGGGACTTCGGGTCCGCATTTACTGCTTGAGGAACTTCCGGTCCCCGGACTTCGCGTCCACATTTACTGCTTCAGGGACTTCGGGTCCCCGGACTTCGCGTTCGCATGTACTGCTTCAGGGACTTCGAGTCCCCGGACTTCGCGTCCGCATGTACTGCTTCAGGGACTTCGAGTCCCCGGACTTCGCGTCTGCATGTACTGCTTCAGGGACTTCGGGTCCCCGGACTTCGTGTCCGTATTTACTGCTTTAGGGACTTCGGGTCCGCAATTACTGCTTGAGGAACTTCGGGTCCCCGGACTTCGCGTCCGCATTTACTGCTTCAGGGACTTCGGGTCCCCGGACTTCGCGTCCGCATGTACTGCTTCAGGGACTTCGAGTCCCCGGACTTCGCGTCCGTATTTACTGCTTCAGGGACTTCGGGTTCCCGGACTTCGTGTCCGCATGTACTGCTCCAGCGACTTCGGGTCTCCGGACTTCGTGTCCGCATGTACTCCTTCAGGGACCCTCCGCATGTACTCCTTCAGGGACTTCGGGTCCCCGGACTTCGTGTCCGCATGTACTGCTTCAGGGACTTCGTGTCCCCGGACTTCGCGTCCGCATTTACTACTTCAAGGACTTCGAGTCCCCCGACTTCGTGTCCGCATTTACTGCTTCAGGAACTTCGGGTCCCCGGACTTCGGGTCCGCATTTCCTGCTTGAGGGACATCCGGTCCCCGTACTTCGCGTCCGCATTTACTGCTTCAGGGACTTCGGGTCACCGGACTTCGTGTCCGCATGTACTGCTTCAGGGACGTCGGGTCCCCGGACTTCGCGTGCGCATTTACTGCTTTAGGGACTTCGGGTCCCCGGACTTTGCGTCTGCATTTACTGATTCAGGGACTTCGGGTTCCCGGACTCCGTGTCCGCATGTACTGCTTTTGGGACTTCGGGTCCCCGGACTTCGTGTCCGCATGTACTCCTTCAGGGACCCTCCGCATGTACTCCTTCAGGGACTTCGGGTCCCCGAACTTCGCGTCCGCATTAACTGCTTTAGGGACTTCGGGTTCCCGGACTCCGTGTCCCCATGTACTGCTTTAGGGTCTTCGGGTCCCCGGACTTCGTTTCCGCATGTACTCCTTCAGGGACCCTCCGCATGTACTCCTTCAGGGACTTCGGGTCCCCGGACTTCGCGTCCGCATTTACTGCTTCCGGGACTTCGAGTCCCCGGACTTCGTGTCCGCATTTACTGCTTTAGGGACTTCGGGTCCCCGGACTTCGGGTCCGCATTTACTGCTTGAGGGACTTCCCGTCCCCGGACCTCGCGTCTGCATTTACTGCTTCAGGGACTTCGGTTCCCCGGACATCGCGTTCGCATTTACTGCTTCAGGGACTTCGGGTCCCCAGACTTCTTGTACGCATGTACACCTTCAGGGACCCTCCGCATGTACTCCTTCAACGACTTCGGGTTCCCGGATTTCGCGTCCGCATTTACTGTTTCAGGGACATCGAGTCCCCGGACTTCGCGTCCGCATTTATTGCTTTAGGGACTTCGGGTCCGCATTTACTGCTTGAGGAACTTCCGGTCCCCGGACTTCGCGTCCGCATTTACTGCTTCAGGGACTTCGGGGCCCCGGACTTCGCGTCCGCATGTACTGCTTCAGGGACTTCGAGTCCCCGGACTTCGCGTCCGCATGTACTGCTTCAGGGACTTCGGGTCCCCGGACTTCGCGTCCGCATGTACTGCTTCAGGGACTTCGGGTCCCCGGACTTCGTGTCCGTATTTACTGCTTTAGGGACTTCGGGTCCGCAATTACTGCTTGAGGAACTTCGGGTCCCCGGACTTCGCGTCCGCATTTACTGCTTCAGGGACTTCGGGTCCCCGGACTTCGCGTCCGCATGTACTGCTTCAGGGACTTCGAGTCCCCGGACTTCGCGTCCGCATTTACTGCTTCAGGGACTTCGGGTTCCCGGACTACGCGTCCGCATGTACTGCTTCAGAGACTTCGGGTCCCCGGACTTCGTGTCCGCATGTACTCCTTCAGGGACCCTCCGCATGTACTCCTTCAGGGACTTCGGGTCCCCGGACTTCGTGTCCGCATGTACTCCTTCAGGGACTTCGGGTCCCCGGACTTCGTGTCCGCATGTACTGCTTCAGAGACTTCGGGTCCCCAGACTTCGTGTCCGCATGTACTCCTTCAGGGACTTCGGGTCCCCGGACTTCGTGTCCGCATTTCCTGCTTGAGGGACATCCGGTCCCCGTACTTCGCGTCCGCATTTACTGCTTCAGGGACTTCGGGTCACCGGACTTCGTGTCCGCATGTACTGCTTCAGGGACGTCGGGTCCCCGGACTTCGCGTGCGCATTTACTGCTTTAGGGACTTCGGGTTCCCGGACTTCGTGTCCGCATGTACTCCTTCAAGGACCCTCCGCATGTACTCCTTCAGGGACTTCGGGTCCCCGGACTTCGCGTCCGCATTTACTGCTTCAGGGACTTCGAGTCCCCGGACTTCGTGTCCGCATTTACTACTTTAGGGACTTCGGGTCCGCATTTACAACTTTAGGGACTTCCGGTCGCCGGACTTCGCGTCCGCATATACTGCTTCAGGAACTTCGGGTCCCCGGACTTCGCGTCCGCATTTACTACTTCAGAGAATTCGGGTCCCCGGATTTCGCGTCCGCATGTACTGCTTCAGGGACTTCGGGTCCCCGGACTTCGCGTCTGCATTTACTGATTCAGGGACTTCGGGTTCCCGGACTCCGTGTCCGCATGTACTGCTTTAGGGACTTTGGGTCCCCGGACTTCGTGTCCGCATGTACTGCTTCAGGGACTTCGGGTCCCCGGACTTCGTGTCCGCATGTACTCCTTCAGGGACCCTCCGCATGTACTCCCTCAGGGACTTCGGGTCCCCGGACTTCGCGTCCGCATTTACTGCTTCAGGGACTTCGAGTCCCCCGACTTCGTGTCCGCATTTACTTCTTCAGGAACTTCGGGTCCCCGGACTTCGGGTTCGCATTTCCTGCTTGAGGGACATCCGGTCCCCGTACTTCGCGTCCGCATTTACTGCTTCTGGGACTTCGGGTCCCCGGACTTCGCATCCGCATGTACTGCTTCAGGTACGTCGGGTCCCCGGACTTCGCGTGCGCATTTACTGCTTTAGGAACTTCGGGTTCCCGGACTTCGTGTCCGCATGTACTCCTTCAGGGACCCTCCGCATGTACTCCTTCAGGGACTTCGAGTCCCCGGACTTCGCGTCCGCATTTACTGCTTCAGGGACTTCGGGTTCCCGGACTTCGTGTCCGCATGTGCTCCTTCAAGGACCCTCCGCATGTACTCCTTCAGGGACTTCGGGTCCCCGGACTTCGCGTCCGCATTTACTGCTTCAGGGACTTCGAGTCCCCGGACTTCGTGTTCGCATTTACTGCTTCAGGGACTTCGGGTCCCGGGACTTCGGGTCCGCATTTACTGCTTGAGGGACTTCGGGTCCCCGGACTTCGCGTCCGCATGTACTCCTTCAGGGACCCTCCGCATGTACTCCTTCAGGGACTTCGGGTCCCCGGACTTCGCGTCCGCATTTACTGCTTCAGGGACTTCGGGTTCCCGGACTTCGTGTCCGCATGTACTCCTTCAGGGACCCTCCGCATGTACTCCTTCAGGGACTTCGGGGTCTCCGGACTTCGCGTCCGCATTTACTGCTTCAGGGACTTCGAGTCCCCTGACTTCGTGTCCGCATTTACTGCTTTAGGGACTTCGGGTCCGCATTTACAGCTTTAGGGACTTCCGGTCCCCGGACTTCGCGTCCGCATATACTGCTTCAGGGACTTCGGGTCCCCGGACTTCGCGTCCGCATTTACTGCTTCAGGGACTTCGGGTTCCCGGACTTCGTGTCCGCATGTACTCCTTCAGGGACCCTCCGCATGTACTCCTTCAGGGACTTCGGGTCCCCGGACTTCGCGTCCGCATTTACTGCTTCAGGGACTTCGAGTCCCCTGACTTCGTGTCCGCATTTACTGCTTTAGGGACTTCGGGTCCGCATTTACAGCTTGAGGGACTTCCGGTCCCCGGACTTCGCGTTCGCATATACTGCTTTAGGGACTTCGGGTCCCCGGACTTCGCGTCCGCATTTACTGCTTCAGAGAATTCGGGTCCCCGGATTTCGCGTCCGCATGTACTGCTTCTGGGACTTCGGATCCCCGGACTTCGCGTCTGCATTTACTGATTCAGGGACTTCGGGTTCCCGGACTCCGTGTCCGCATGTACTCCTTCAGGGACTTCGGGTCCCCGGACTTCGCGTCCGCATTTACTGCTTCAGGGACTTCGAGTCCCCGGACTTCGTGTTCGCATTTACTGCTTCAGGGACTTCGGGTCCCGGGACTTCGGGTCCGCATTTACTGCTTGAGGGACTTCGGGTCCCCGGACTTCGCGTCCGCATGTACTCCTTCAGGGACCCTCCGCATGTACTCCTTCAGGGACTTCGGGTCCCCGGACTTCGCGTCCGCATTTACTGCTTCAGGGACTTCGGGTTCCCGGACTTCGTGTCCGCATGTACTCCTTCAGGGACCCTCCGCATGTACTCCTTCAGGGACTTCGGGTCTCCGGACTTCGCGTCCGCATTTACTGCTTCAGGGACTTCGAGTCCCCTGACTTCGTGTCCGCATTTACTGCTTTAGGGACTTCGGGTCCGCATTTACAGCTTTAGGGACTTCCGGTCCCCGGACTTCGCGTCCGCATTTACTGCTTCAGGGACTTCGGGTCCCCGGACTTCGCGTCCGCATTTACTGCTTCAGGGACTTCGAGTCCCCGGACTTCGTGTCCGCATGTACTCCTTCAGGGACCCTCCGCATGTACTCCTTCAGCGACTTCGGGTCCCCGGACTTCGCGTCCGCATTTACTGCTTCAGGGACTTCGAGTCCCCGGACTTCGTGTCCCCATTTACTGCTTGAGGGACTTCGCGTCCGCATTTACTGCTTCAGGGACTTCGGGTCCCCGGACTTCGCGTCCGCATTTACTGCTTCAGGGACTTCGGGTCCCCGGACTTCGCGTCCGCATTTACTGCTTCAGAGAATTCGGGTCCCCGGATTTCGCGTCCGCATGTACTGCTTCAGGGACTTCGGGTCCCCGGACTTCGCGTCTGCATTTACTGATTCAGGGACTTCGGGTTCCCGGACTCCGTGTCCGCATGTACTGCTTTAGGGACTTTGGGTCCCCGGACTTCGTGTCCGCATGTACTCCTTCAGGGACCCTCCGCATGTACTCCTTCAGGGACTTCGGGTCCCCGGACTTCGTGTCCGCATGTACTGCTTCAGGGACTTCGGGTCCCCGGACTTCGTGTCCGCATGTACTCCTTCAGGGACCCTCCGCATGTACTCCTTCAGGGACTTCGGGTCCTCGGACTTCGCATCCGCATTTTCTGCTTCAGGGACTTCGAGTCCCCCGACTTCGTGACCGCATTTACTTCTTAAGGAACTTCGGGTCCCCGGACTTCGGGTCCGCATGTCCTGCTTGAGGGACATCCGGTCCCCGTACTTCGCGTCCGCATTTACTGCTTCAGGGACTTCGGGTCCCCGGACTTCGCGTCCGCATGTACTGCTTCAGGGACGTCGGGTCCCCGGACTTCGCGTGCGCATTTACTGCTTTTGGGACATCGGGTTCCCGGACTTCGTGTCCGCATGTACTCCTTCAGGGACTCTCCGCATGTACTCCTTCAGGGACTTCGAGTCCCCGGACTTCGCGTCCGCATTTACTGCTTCAGGGACTTCGGGTTCCCGGACTTCGTGTCCGCATGTGCTGCTTCAGCGACTTCGGGTCCCCGGACTTCGTGTCCGCATGTACTCCTTCAGGGACCCTCCGCATGTACTCTTTCAGGGACTTCGGGTCCCCGGACTTCGCGTCCGCATTAACTGCTTCAGGGACATCGGGTTCCCGGACTTCGTGTCCGCATGTACTGCTTCAGGGACTCCGGGTCCTCGGACTTCGTGTCCGCATGTACTCCTTCAAGGACCCTCCGCATGTACTCCTTCAGGGACTTCGGGTTCCCGGACTTCGCGTCCGCATTTACTGCTTCAGGGACTTCGAGTCCCCGGACTTCGTGTCCGCATTTACTGCTTCAGGGACTTCGGGTCCCCGGACTTCGGGTCCGCATTTACTGCTTGAAGGACTTCGGGTCCCTGGACTTCGCGTGCGCATTTACTGCTTCAGGGACTTCGAGTTCCCGGACTTCGTGTCCGCATGTACTGCTTTAGGGACTTCGGGTTCCCGGACTTCGTGTCCGCATGTACTCCTTCAGGGACCCTCCGCATGTACTCCTTCAGGGACTTCGAGTCCCCGGACTTCGCGTCCGCATTTACTGCTTCAGGGACTTCGGGTTCCCGGACTTCGTGTCCGCATGTACTGCTTCAGGGACGTCGGATCCCCGGACTTCGCGTACGCATGTACTGCTTCAGGGACGTCGAGTCCCCGGACTTCGTGTCCGCATTTACTACTTTAGGGACTTCGGGTCCGCATATACTGCTTCAGGAACTTCGGGTCCCCGGACTTCGCGTCCGCATTTACTGCTTCAGAGAATTCGGGTCCCCGGATTTCGCGTCCGCATGTACTGCTTCAGGGACTTCGGGTCCCCGGACTTCGCGTCTGCATTTACTGCTTCAGGGACTTCGGGTCCCCGGACTTCGTGTCCGCATGTACTGCTTCAGGGACTTCGGGTCCCCGGACTTCGTGTCCGCATGTACTCCTTCAGGGACCCTCCGCATGTACTCCCTCAGGGACTTCGGGTCCCCGGACTTCGCGTCCGCATTTACTGCTTCAGGGACTTCGAGTCCCCCGACTTCGTGTCCGCATTTACTTCTTCAGGAACTTCGGGTCCCCGGACTTCGGGTCCGCATTTCCTGCTTGAGGGACATCCGGTCCCCGTACTTCGCGTCCGCATTTACTGCTTCAGGGACTTCGGGTCCCCAGACTTCGCGTCCGCATGTACTGCTTCAGGTACGTCGGGTCCCCGGACTTCGCGTGCGCATTTACTGCTTAGGAACTTCGGGTTCCGGACTTCGTGTCCGCATGTACTCCTTCAGGGACCCTCCGCATGTACTCCTTCAGGGACTTCGAGTCCCCGGACTTCGCGTCCGCATTTACTGCTTCAGGGACTTCGGGTTCCCGGACTTCGTGTCCGCATGTGCTCCTTCAAGGACCCTCCGCATGTACTCATTCAGGAACTTCGGGTCCCCGGACTTCGCGTCCGCATTTACTGCTTCAGGGACTTCGAGTCCCCGGACTTCGTGTTCGCATTTACTGCTTCAGGGACTTCGGGTCCCGGGACTTCGGGTCCGCATTTACTGCTTGAGGGACTTCGGGTCCCCGGACTTCGCGTGCGCATTTACTGCTTCAGGGACTTCGGGTTCCCGGACTTCGTGTCCGCATGTACTGCTTTAGGGACTTCGGGTTCCGGACTTCGTGTCCGCATGTACTCCTTCAGGGACCCTCCGCATGTACTCCTTCAGGGACTTCGAGTCCCCGGACTTCGCGTCCGCATTTACTGCTTCAGGGACTTCGGGTTCCCGGACTTCGTGTCCGCATGTACTGCTTCAGGGACGTCGGGTCCCCGGACTTCGCGTGCGCATTTACTGCTTTAGGGACTTCGGGTTCCCGGACTTCGTGTCCGCATGTACTCCTTCAAGGACCCTCCGCATGTACTCCTTCAGGGACTTCGGGTCCCCGGACTTCGCGTCCGCATTTACTGCTTCAGGGACTTCGAGTCCCCGGACTTCGTGTCCGCATTTACTACTTTAGGGACTTCGGGTCCGCATTTACAACTTTAGGGACTTCCGGTCGCCGGACTTCGCGTCCGCATATACTGCTTCAGGAACTTCGGGTTCCCGGACTTCGCGTCCGCATTTACTGCTTCAGAGAATTCGGGTCCCCGGATTTCGCGTCCGCATGTACTGCTTCAGGGACTTCGGGTCCCCGGACTTCGCGTCTGCATTTACTGATTCAGGGACTTCGGGTTCCCGGACTCCGTGTCCGCATGTACTGCTTTAGGGACTTTGGGTCGCCGGACTTCGTGTCCGCATGTACTGCTTCAGGGACTTCGGGTCCCCGGACTTCGTGTCCGCATGTACTCCTTCAGGGACCTCCGCATGTACTCCCTCAGGGACTTCGGGTCCCCGGACTTCGCGTCCGCATTTACTGCTTCAGGGACTTCGAGTCCCCCGACTTCGTGTCCGCATTTACTTCTTCAGGAACTTCGGGTCCCCGGACTTCGGGTCCGCATTTCCTGCTTGAGGGACATCCGGTCCCGTACTTCGCGTCCGCATTTACTGCTTCAGGGACTTCGGGTCCCCGGACTTCGCGTCCGCATGTACTGCTTCAGGTACGTCGGGTCCCCGGACTTCGCGTGCGCATTTACTGCTTTAGGAACTTCGGGTTCCCGGACTTCGTGTCCGCATGTACTCCTTCAGGGACCCTCCGCATGTACTCCTTCAGGGACTTCGAGTCCCCGGACTTCGCGTCCGCATTTACTGCTTCAGGGACTTCGGGTTCCCGGACTTCGTGTCCGCATGTGCTCCTTCAAGGACCCTCCGCATGAACTCCTTCAGGAACTTCGGGTCCCCGGACTTCGCGTCCGCATTTACTGCTTCAGGGACTTCGAGTCCCCGGACTTCGTGTTCGCATTTACTGCTTCAGGGACTTCGGGTCCCGGGACTTCGGGTCCGCATTTACTGCTTGAGGGACTTCGGGTCCCCGGACTTCGCGTGCGCATTTACTGCTTCAGGGACTTCGGGTTCCCGGATTTCGTGTCCGCATGTACTGCTTTAGGGACTTCGGGTTCCCGGACTTCGTGTCCGCATGTACTCCTTCAGGGACCCTCCGCATGTACTCCTTCAGGGACTTCGGGTCCCCGGACTTCGCGTCCGCATTTACTGCTTCAGGGACTTCGGGTTCCCGGACTTCGTGTCCGCATGTACTCCTTCAGGGACCCTCCGCATGTACTCCTTCAGGGACTTCGGGTCTCCGGACTTCGCGTCCGCATTTACTGCTTTAGGGACTTCGGGTCCGCATTTACAGCTTTAGGGACTTCCGGTCCCCGGACTTCGCGTCCGCATGTACTGCTTCAGGGACTTCGGATCCCCGGACTTCGCGTCTGCATTTACTGATTCAGGGACTTCGGGTTCCCGGACTCCGTGTCCGCATGTACTGCTTTAGGGACTTTGGGTCCCCGGACTTCGTGTCCGCATGTACTGCTTCAGGGACCCTCCGCATGTACTCCTTCAGGGACTTCGGGTCCCCGAACTTCGTGTCCGCATGTACTGCTTCAGGGACTTCGGGTCCCCGGACTTCGTGTCCGCATGTACTCCTTCAGGGACCCTCCGCATGTACTCCTTCAGGGACTTCGGGTCCCCGGACTTCGCATCCGCATTTACTGCTTCAGGGACTTCGAGTCCCCGACTTCGTGTCCGCATTTACTTCTTAAGGAACTTCGGGTCCCGGACTTCGGGTCCGCATGTCCTGCTTGAGGGACATCCGGTCCCCGTACTTCGAGTCCGCATTTACTGCTTCAGGGACTTCGGGTCCCGGACTTCGCGTCCGCATGTACTGCTTCAGGGACGTCGGGTCCCCGAACTTCGCGTGCGCATTTACTGCTTTTGGGACATCGGGTTCCCGGACTTCGTGTCCGCATGTACTCCTTCAGGGACCCTCCGCATGTACTCTTTCAGGGACTTCGAGTCCCCGGACTTCGCGTCCGCATTTACTGCTTCAGGGACTTCGGGTTCCCGGACTTCGTGTCCGCATGTGCTGCTTCAGCGACTTCGGGTCCCCGGACTTCGTGTCCGCATGTACTCCTTCAGGGACCCTCCGCATGTACTCTTTCAGGGACTTCGGGTCCCCGGACTTCGCGTCCGCATTAACTGCTTCAGGGACTTCGGGTTCCCGGACTTCGCGTCCGCATTTACTGCTTCAGGGACTTCGAGTCCCCGGACTTCGTGTCCGCATTTACTACTTCAGGGACTTCGGGTCCCCGGACTTCGGGTCCGCATTTACTGCTTGAGGGACATCGGGTCCCTGGACTTCGCGTGCGCATTTACTGCTTCAGGGACTTCGAGTTCCCGGACTTCGTGTCCGCATGTACTGCTTTAGGGACTTCGGGTTCCCGGACTTCGTGTCCGCATGTACTCCTTCAGGGACCCTCCGCATGTACTCCTTCAGGGACTTCGAGTCCCCGGACTTCGCGTCCGCATTTACTGCTTCAGGGACTTCGGGTTCCCGGACTTTGTATCAACATGTACTGCTTCAGGGACGTCGGGTCCCCGGACTTCGCGTGCGCATTTACTGCTTTAGGGACTTCGGGTTCCCGGACTTCGTGTCCGCATGTACTCCTTCAAGGACCCTCCGCATGTACTCCTTCAGGGACTTCGGGTCCCCGGACTTCGCGTCCGCATTTACTGCTTCAGGGACTTCGAGTCCCCGGACTTCGTGTCCGCATTTACTACTTTAGGGACTTCGGGTCCGCATTTACAGCTTTAGGGACTTCCGGTCGCCGGACTTCGCGTCCGCATATACTGCTTCAGGAACTTCGGGTCCCCGGACTTCGCGTCCGCATTTACTGCTTCAGAGAATTCGGGGTCCCCGGATTTCGCGTCCGCAGGTACTGCTTCAGGGATTCGGGTCCCCGGACTTCGCGTCTGCATTTACTGATTCAGGGACTTCGGGTTCCCGGACTCCGTGTCCGCATGTACTGCTTTAGGGACTTTGGGTCCCCGGACTTCGTGTTCGCATGTACTGCTTCAGGGACTTCGGGTCCCCGGACTTCGTGTCCGCATGTACTCCTTCAGGGACCCTCCGCATGTACTCCCTCAGGGACTTCGGGTCCCCGGACTTCGCGTCCGCATTTACTGCTTCAGGGACTTCGAGTCCCCCGACTTCGTGTCCGCATTTATTTCTTCAGGAACTTCGGGTCCCCGGACTTCGGGTCCGCATTTCCTGCTTGAGGGACATCCGGTCCCCGTACTTCGCGTCCGCATTTACTGCTTCAGGTACTTCGGGTCCCCGGACTTCGCGTCCGCATGTACTGCTTCAGGTACGTCGGGTCCCCGGACTTCGCGTGCGCATGTACTCCTTCAGGGACCCTCCGCATGTACTCCTTCAGGGACTTCGAGTCCCCGGACTTCGCGTCCGCATTTACTGCTTCAGGGACTTCGGGTTCCCGGACTTCGTGTCCGCATGTGCTCCTTCAAGGACCCTCCGCATGTACTCATTCAGGGACTTCGGGTCCCCGGACTTCGCGTCCGCATTTACTGCTTCAGGGACTTCGAGTCCCCGGACTTCGTGTTCGCATTTTACTGCTTCAGGGACTTCGGGTCCCGGGACTTCGGGTCCGCATTTACTGTTGAGGGACTTCGGGTCCCGGACTTCGGTGCGCATTTACTGCTTCAGGGACTTCGGGTTCCCGGACTTCGTGTCCGCATGTACTGCTTTAGGGACTTCGGGTTCCCGGACTTCGTGTCCGCATGTACTCCTTCAGGGACCCTCCGCATGTACTCCTTCAGGGACTTCGGGTCTCCGGACTTCGCGTCCGCATTTACTGCTTCAGGGACTTCGGGTTCCCGGACTTCGTGTCCGCATGTACTCCTTCAGGGACCCTCCGCATGTACTCCTTCAGGGACTTCGGGTCTCCGGACTTCGCGTCCGCATTTACTGCTTCAGGGACTTCGAGTCCCCTGACTTCGTGTCCGCATTTACTGCTTTAGGGACTTCGGGTCCGCATTTACAGCTTTAGGGACTTCCGGTCCCCGGACTTCGCGTCCGCATATACTGTTTCAGGGACTTCGGGTCCCCGGACTTCGCGTCCGCATTTACTGCTTCAGGGTCTTCGGGTTCCCGGACTTCGTGTCCGCATGTACTCCTTCAGGGACCCTCCGCATGTACTCCTTCAGGGACTTCGGGTCCCCGGACTTCGCGTCCGCATTTACTGCTTCAGGGACTTCGAGTCCCCGGACTTCGTGTCCGCATTTACTGCTTTAGGGACTTCGGGTCCGCATTTACAGCTTTAGGGACTTCCGGTCCCCGGACTTCGCGTCCGCATATACTGCTTCAGGGACTTCGGGTCCCCGGACTTCGCGTCCGCATTTACTGCTTCAGAGAATTCGGGTCCCCGGATTTCGCGTCCGCATGTACTGCTTCAGGGACTTCGGATCCCCGGACTTCGCGTCTGCATTTACTGATTCAGGGACTTCGGGTTCCCGGACTCCGTGTCCGCATGTACTGCTTTAGGGACTTTGCGTCCCCGGACTTCGTGTCCGCATGTACTCCTTCAGGGACCCTCCGCATGTACTCCTTCAGGGATTTCGGGTCCCCGGACTTCGTGTCCGCATGTACTGCTTCAGGGACTTCGGGTCCCCGGACTTCGTGTCCGCATGTACTCCTTCAGGGACCCTCCGCATGTACTCCTTCAGGGACTTCGGGTCCCCGGACTTCGCATCCGCATTTACTGCTTCAGGGACTTCGAGTCCCCCGACTTCGTGTCCGCATTTACTTCTTAAGGAACTTTGGGTCCCCGGACTTCGGGTCCGCATGTCCTGCTTGAGGGACATCCGGTCCCCGTACTTCGCGTCCGCATGTACTGCTTCAGGGACGTCGGGTCCCCGGACTTCGCGTGCGCATTTACTGCTTTTGGGACATCGGGTTCCCGGACTTCGTGTCCGCATGTACTCCTTCAGGGACCCTCCGCATGTACTCCTTCAGGGACTTCGAGTCCCCGGACTTCGCGTCCGCATTTACTGCTTCAGGGACTTCGGGTTCCCGGACTTCGTGTCCGCATGTGCTGCTTCAGCGACTTCGGGTCCCGGACTTCGTGTCCGCATGTACTCCTTCAGGGACCCTCCGCATGTACTCTTTCAGGGACTTCGGGTCCCCGGACTTCGCGTCCGCATTAACTGCTTCAGGGACATCGGGTTCCCGGACTTCGTGTCCGCATGTACTGCTTCAGGGACTCCGGGTCCTCGGACTTCGTGTCCGCATGTACTCCTTCAAGGACCCTCCGCATGTACTCCTTCAGGGACTTCGGGTTCCCGGACTTCGCGTCCGCATTTACTGCTTCAGGGACTTCGAGTCCCCGGACTTCGTGTCCGCATTTACTGCTTCAGGGACTTCGGGTCCCCGGACTTCGGGTCCCCGGACTTCGGGTCCGCATTTACTGCTTGAGGGACTTCGGGTCCCCGGACTTCGCGTGCGCATTTACTGCTTCTGGGACTTCGAGTTCACCGACTTCGTGTCCGCATGTACTGCTTTAGGGACTTCGGGTTCCCGGACTTCGTGTCCGCATGTACTCCTTCAGGGACCCTCCGCATGTACTCCTTCAGGGACTTCGGGTCCCCGGACATCGCGCCCGCCTTTACTGCTTCAGGGACTTCGGGTCCCCGGACTTCGCGTCCGCATTAACTGCTTCAGGGACATCGGGTTCCCGGACTTCGTGTCCGCATGTACTGCTTCAGGGACTCCGGGTCCTCGGACTTCGTGTCCGCATGTACTCCTTCAAGGACCCTCCGCATGTACTCCTTCAGGGACTTCGGGTTCCCGGACTTCGCGTCCGCATTTACTGCTTCAGGGACTTCGAGTCCCCGGACTTCGTGTCCGCATTTACTGCTTCAGGGACTTCGGGTCCCCGGACTTCGGGTCCCCGGATTCGGGTCCGCATTTATGCTTGAGGGACTGGGGTCCCCGGACTTCGCGTGCGCATTACTGCTTCAGGGATTCGAGTTTCCGGACTTCGTGTCCGCAATGTACTGCTTTAGGGACTGCGGGTTCCGAGACTTCGTGTCCGCATGTACTCCTTCAGGGACCCTCCGCATGTACTCCTTCAGGGACGTCGGCGTCCCCCGGACTTCGCATCCGCATTTACTGCTTCAGGGACTTCGAGTCCCCCGACTTCGTGTCCGCATTTACTTCTTAAGGAACTTCGGGTCCCCGGAACTTCGGGTCCGCATGTCCTGCTTGAGGGACATCCGGTCCCCGTACTTCGCGTCCGCATTACTGCTTCAGGGACGTCGGGGTCCCGGACTTCGCGTCCGCATGTACTGCTTTAGGGACGTCGGGTCCCCGAACTTCGCGTGCGCATTTACTGCTTTTGGACATCGGGTCCCGGACTTCGTGTCCGCATGTACTCCTTCAGGGACCCTCCGCATGTACTCCTTCAGGGACTTCGAGTCCCCGGACTTCGCGTCGCATTACTGCTTCAGGGACTTCGGGTTCCCGGACTTCGTGTCCGAATGGTGCTGCTTCAGCGACTTCGGGTCCCCGGACTTCGTGTCCGCATGTACTCCTTCAGGGACCCTCCGCATGTACTCTTTCAGGGACTTCGGGTCCCCGGACTTCGCGTCCGCATTAACTGCTTCAGGGACATCGGGTTCCCGGACTTCGTGTCCGCATGTACTGCTTCAGGACTCCGGGTCCTCGACTTCGTGTCCGCATGTTCTCTTTCAAGGACCCTCCGCAAGTACTCCTTCAGGGGGACTTCGGGTTCCGGACTTCGCGTCCGCATTTACTGCTCAGGGACTTCGAGTCCCCGGACTTCGTGTCCGCATTTACTGCTTCAGGGACTTCGGGTCCCGGACTTCGGGTCCGCATTTACTGCTTGAGGACATCGGGCCCTGGACTTCGCGTGCGCATTTACTGCTTCAGGGACTTCGAGTTCCCGGACTTCGTGTCCGCATGTACTGCTTTAGGGACTTCGGGTTCCCGGACTTCGTGTCCGCATGTACTCCTTCAGGGACCCTCCGCATGTACTCCTTCAGGGACTTCGAGTCCCCGGACTTCGCGTCCGCATTTACTGCTTCAGGGACTTCGGGTTCCCGGACTTCGTGTCCGCATGTACTGCTTCAGGGACGTCGGGTCCCCGGACTTCGTGTGCGCATTTACTGCTTTAGGGACTTCGGGTTCCCGGACTTCGTGTCCGCATGTACTCCTTCAAGGACCCTCCGCATGTACTCCTTCAGGGACTTTCGGGGTCCCGGACTTCGCGTCCGCATTTACTGCTTCAGGGACTTCGAGTCCCGGACTTCGTGTCCGATTTACTACTTTAGGGACTTCGGGTCCGCATTTACAGCTTTAGGGACTTCCGGTCGCCGGAATTCGCGTCCGCATATAACTTGCTTCAGGAACTTCGGGTCCCCGGACTTCGCGTCCGCATGTACTGCTTCAGGGACTTCGGGTCCCCGGACTTCGCGTCTGAATTTACTGATTCAGGGACTTCGGGTTCCCGGACTCCGTGTCCGCATGTACTGCTTTAGGGACTTTGGGTCCGGGACTTCGTGTCCGCATGTACTGCTTCAGGGACTTCGGGTCCCCGGACTTCGTGTCCCGCATGTACTCCTTCAGGGACCCTCCGCATGTACTCCCTCAGGGACTTCGGGTCCCCGGACTTCGCGTCCGCATTTTACTGCTTCAGGACTTCGAGTCCCGGACTTCGTGTCCGCATTTACTGCTTCAGGGACTTCGGGTCCCCGGACTTCGGGTCCGCATTTACTGCTTGAGGGACATCGGGTCCCTGGACTTCGCATTGCGCATTTACTGCTCAGGGACTTCGAGTCCCGGGACTTCGTGTCCGCATGTACTGCTTTAGGGACTTTCGGGTTCCCGGACTTCGTGTCCGCATGTACTCCTTCAGGGACCCTCCGCATGTACTCCTTCAGGGACTTCGAGTCCCCGGACTTCGCGTCCGCATT